>NC_056662.1:94435097-94773430 GCF_018350195.1 Panthera tigris | reverse complement strand
GCCCCAGTGACCGCCAAATGTGGATGATGCCACTGCAAAACCTAAGACCAGAATAAACGTCAAAATTGGTTAAAAGGCTTGCAAATATGTGCTCTCTGGACCGTTTCCATCTTGTCTACCTCCTGATGAGAGGTTTCCCTTCTTACTGTCTGCACTCCAGTCACACCACTACTTGTCCATGGAAGAGAAAGCCGTCATCCTCGTATTGTCTCTATTAGGATTTTCCCCTTACTCTCCCTTCCCCATTGCTATTCAACTAGTCAATTCATATTTGTCCTCTGTTTCTCAGAACAAATCCTCCCCTACCTCAGTTTGTGTGTGAATAATCTCCCACTAATTTCCTTCAGAGTACTTATTACCATTATGTATTTATGTGAGGTTATTAGAGTGCTGGCCGCTTATGCACTTGACATTAAGCTCCATGAGGAAAGGATCATGTCAGTTTTACTCAGCCTTGTATCTCCAGCCTTGTATCTGTGCCAGACACATGATGGGTACTCAAGTAAACACTGAATAAATGTGGGGTGCCTGGGTGCCTCAGTTGGTTATGATCTCATAGCTGTGACTTTGAGCCCTATGTCAGGCTCTGTGCTGACAG
Source organism: Panthera tigris (assembly GCF_018350195.1). Classification (NCBI taxonomy): domain Eukaryota; kingdom Metazoa; phylum Chordata; class Mammalia; order Carnivora; family Felidae; genus Panthera; species Panthera tigris. Next base: position 94,772,832 of record NC_056662.1, on the reverse strand, counting down.
CACAGAGTCTGGAGCCTATTTCAGATTCTGTGTCTCTGTCTCTCTCTGCCCCTCCCCGACTCACGATCTCTCTCTCTCTCTCTCTCTCCCTCTCTCTCAAAAATAAACACAATTAAAAAATTACTGAATATGGGGCACCTGGGTGCCTCAGTTGATTAAGCGTCTGTCCGACTTCAGCTCAGGTCATGATCTCGTGGTTCGTGAGTTGGAGCCCCGCATCAGTGCTCTGTGCTGACAGCGTGGAGCCGGAAGCCTGCTTCAGATTCTGTCTCCCTTTCTATCTGCCCCTCCCACCCTGTGTGCGATCTCTCTTTCAAAAGTAAATAAATATTAGGGAAAAAAATGAATTACTGAATAGATGAATGAAAACACAAATACACAACATCAGTAGGGCCTTATGAACCCATGTGACTAATTGACAGTCATCAGGGGTTCTTACACTGTAATGGTAGGTTTCTTTACATTTACAGTTTGAAACTTCACACTTTATTAACTTTTCGGCTAGTTTTAATTTCCTAAGATCAAGAATAAAAGAGACAGGTCTAAAGGGAGAGAACTGTAGTTTTTACATGCTTGGAAAAAAAGGTGAGGAATATTTTGTTCGCCATTGTGAACTGGATAGTACTACCCTCAAATTTTAATAAACACTATTATTTTAACATAACGTGATCATTTTTACAGATGTATGGCACAGATTCAGTAATCAGTTATTCAGGCCATGTGTCTGAAAATTAATAAAAGGAAACCTCACTAAAGTGGACTGTGGGATGCTAGAAGGGGAATCTGGTAGCAGGAGATGTAGCACTCAGTGTCAATGAAAGAAAGAATTGCCAGTTACAGACCCAACAGAAGAACCCTCCCCAGGAAAGAATCATCTATTGCAGCCCCAAGAGGAAAAAAAAAACATGTACAGTACATCGCATCGTCTACAAGAAACCAACCACCCCTGCAACTCAGCCCCTCAGGAATTGGCATCACCCTGGAATCTTCTGTCCAAAGGACTTTTCTTCCAAATACACCTAACTTCCTCCTCCCTCTCCATAAAATAATGTTTCTCTCTTTTGTTTCCTGGACTTGCCTATGCTTTTGCTGTAGCTTGCTTGTCCCAGATTGCAACTCTCTGGTCTTTCTGAATAAACCAATTTTTGCCTGTAAAATAACTGAAAGTTTTCTTGTTAAGATTAACATTATGATAGTCTTTTCCATTGGGAGCTACTAGGGTGTGGAGTGAGGTGATCCTTGGGGAAGAAGCTGAGTAAGACTCCAAATCCTCTGACACTGCTTCCATCTGCACACTACTTACCATCTTACTCCATCAGCAAGTAATGCAATAAGAGATCATTGATCAAGTGATTCCATTGCCAATATAACACCTCTTGCATTACATCAGTATGTTCTTAGATAATATAGGAGACTGGTCATTCCCACACTTTGACCAAAGGGAAGTGGGCTTTTCAGTGAGCCCTGAAAGGACTTTCTCAAGTGTCACAGGGGAGGCTGCCTCGCTTTGGTTGGTTCGCGGGATACCAAGGCAAATAGCAAGTAGACATAAAATTCATAGACCAACATAAACACTGTTCATGCTTTCCAAATTCCTTTTCTTCTATTTCTTTAGAAGGTTGATAATCCCTATGTTTAGGCAGAACACAGCAAATTCAGAATGAAAATAGGTAAGTTGTGATGAAGAAAGAGAAAAATAGAAACAAAAGGAAACTTTTACTTAGAAATTGGCTATTTTTATCCTAATATCTAAAATGAGGTTCCCTCTCTTGCACTGTTGTTGAGAATGCAAACTGGTGCAGTCGCTCTGGAAAACAGTGTGGAGGTTCCTCAAAAAATAAAAAACAGACCTACCCTATGACCCAGCAATAGCACTGCTAGGAATTTACCCAAGGGATACAGGAGTACTGATGCATAGGGGCACTTGCACCCCTATGTTTACAGCAGCACTTTCAACAATAGCCAAATTATGGAAAGAGCCTAAATGTCCATCAAATGATGAATGGATAAAGAAGTTGTGGTTTATATATGCAATGGAATACTGCTTGGCAATGAGAAAGAATGAAATAGGGACTTTTGTAGCAACGTGGATGGAACTGGAGACTGTTATGCTAAGTGAAATAAGTCACACAGAGAAAGACAGATACCATTATGTTTTCACTCTTATGTGGATCCTGAGAGACTTAACAGAAGACCATGGGGGAGGGGAAGGAAAAAAACAAGTTAGAGAGGGAGGGAGCCAAACCATAAAAGACTCTTAAAAACTGAGAATAAACTGAGGGTTGATGGGGGGTGGGAGGGAGGTGAAAGTGGGTGATGGGCATTGAGGAGGGCACCTTTTGGGATGAGCACTGGGTGTTGTATGGAAACCAATCTGACAATAAATTTCATATTAAAAAAATAATAAAATAAAAAAATAAAATGAGGTTTCCTGACTCCTTAGGATTCTTTGTCTCACTGTCTCACTGCCCCTCCCCTGATGGCACTGTCTCTGTCTCTCAAAAAAAGAATAAACATAAAAATTTTTTTTAAAAAATGAGGTTCCTTGCATAGTAGAGAACAGCCTAATCAGTGAAATGGTGAACATCACCTCACTCCCCATTACTTAAATATTGGTAATCATTTAAAAATCAATCTCCTTTGATCTTGGTAATCATGCTTCTGTCCTTCCCATGCGAACATTTCTGGTGCAATGAAAAAAAAATAATTTTGGGACTTTCAAGAGGCAAACTCTATATTCAACACTGCATTCCATGGGCACATTTGTCTACTTCCCTTTCCTTTTCTAGACCACATACTATGAATGTTGCTTACCTAAAACAACACACTGGGAGACCTAAGTCAGCTGGACACCTTCACATGCCACAATAACCCCTTGTGTACAACAGGCCTGTGATTGGCAAAGCAAGACAAGACCCAGAAAAACTCCTTTCCAGTGTCCTTACTCACTTTCCTTTAGTCTTTTTGCAAATCACTTAACATTACCACTTGAATGTGCGGCTTGTACAATACTACAAATGAAAATGTCATATTTGCAAAGCATTGCATAAGATATCATTTCATTGTTATTTTAATTACTGCTCTCTCTAGCTTGAGCTCCTTACATAATGGTGCACCTGGCCAATTTCTAGCAGCGTTTCTTTTTTTCTAAACTTGCTTTTGTGATAGTACATGCCCCATGCCCCAGGGATCCACTTGTAACAACTACATTTTCCAGAAACAGTGAAGGCCTTAGGGGATAAGAAGGCAGAATGACAGGGGGTTAAATGTCTGATCCTACAGTAACTATAGTTAGTCTCTAAACTTTCCTGTGTTTGGACCCAATTAGACACATCAGTTGGTTAGATCAGAGCAAGCAGGAGAGAACATAAGTGGAGAACAGCCTTTGATGCAGCAGGGTTTGTCCAGAATGTGCCACCCCACTGTGTTGATGACAAGGACACTACCTAAGGAATCTCTGAGCTCGTTCTAAGGGGTAAGAGATGCCCAGCTGTCATCAGGGTGATCGTTGACAAAGATTGCAATCAGTCAGCCACAAACAAAAATAAATGGCCTGTCAAAAAAAAAAAATAAGAACTCCCCTAGGGCAGAAGAAATTTCTAAAAAGGAAACAACTCTTATTTTGGCTTGAATAATCCAAACTGACTGGTTGGCTTCAGTGAGCTGACAAGCTGAGTGCTCCTCAGCTTTCCACTGGCAAACGGTACATGTGTTTGTGATGTCTGAATAGGTCAGAGAAAAAGACTGAAGGTTTTGGCTTTTGCTTGCTTTCACTCTAGGTCATGCAGAGACAATTTCTTCTCAATTAACAGCTACACGGAATTGCAAGTCATACATTTATCATTGCTGCTTTATTGGGTCCAACAAGACCTCAATTTAACCTACTCAAATCACCCAGTACAAGCCAGGTCCAAACTTTTTGACTCTCATAACGCTACGTATCTTTAGATACAGGCAGCAGAGTGCTGGTAAACTCATCTCAAAAGAAAAAAGAAAATGGAAAAAAAAGAGAGAAAACAACAAAAAAACAAGAAACAGAAAAGAAAGCCCTAATCAGTACCATTTGCTGATTTCTCTGGTATAAATACTCCTACCATTGCTGATTCCAAGTCACTGAATTAGGAGTCAGGAAGAGCTGCACAAAATCAACTGTCTTGAGCTAATGGAAGCCAGCTTCGTGAGCAGAAGAAATAATTACAAAAGCATCAAAAACAAACGAATGTTTCTACAGTGTTTTAGGGCTCACAGAATTTTTTCTCACACATGTGTTCACCCAATTCTCACAGCTGAGACAGGTGGTATCCTTCAAACGGAAGTTCAAAGAGTTTAAGTAAGAATTTAAGTGCTGTATCTATTATGAATGGTGGATAACCATTCTGGGAGGAACTTTTGATCCTCAAAAAACTAAAAATAGAGTTATCCTGAGATCCAGCAATTGCACTATTTACCCAAAAATACAAAAATACAGATTTGAAGGGGTATGTTCACCCCAATATTTATACAGCATTATCAACAATGGCCAAATTATGGACAGTTGTCTGGAGGTGGGATTCAAGCATGAGGATTAACTAAAGCCTCCCCCTCACTGATTCACAGAGGTATATTAATATATACAGGGAGATCTATGAGTTGTTTCGCTTATTTATTACATTCACACACTCATCCATCTCTCCTTTCCTACAACGGGTAATGTTGCACACCCACCAGTGTCAGGCACCATTGTATGGACAGACAGGGTCACACTTCCTCCAGTTTCCACTCCCCTTGAGCTTTCACTCTAGCAAAGAGTTTACCTACTAGAAGAGGCAACTTCTAGTGCTGGGGATTAAGAGGAGAGTATAACAAAGAATAGAAACTCCAGCAGGGAGTCCCTTGTTCTCTTCTGGTTGGCTCAAAATCGGTTCCTTGCAGACATTGAAAGGACATCACTTTCAAATAGGATCCGTGATCCTGTTCCTTATTATGATATTTCACCGTGCACGTCAAATTAAGTGAGCGGCTTTAGGAGTTTGGGATTTAATTTATGCACTAGAAAGGCTCCTAAATTGCTCTGTGTAGATCACTTTAAAGGTAATACTGAATGCTGCTTTCCTAATAACTCTGATTATCATTTATCTTCATTACAAATGAACTTTAATTGGAAGTGGCTTCTAACAAATTTAGCTACAAACGTCTCACTGGGCCCTCTATTAAACACCAATCAATAAAAAACAAACGAACCAAAAAAACAAAAAAATTACTGGTAAATGCATAAGAGGAGTTACTTATTCTTTCAAGTTAATTTCTCCCAAGAGACAGAGACTTTCTTCATTCCCTGATACCCTAATTCAGCCATGTGGAAAGATGTGCTTATAAATGTAATAAATCTGTATTTATTCCTGTTGGTCAAGAAGCAAAGTCTCTTTTCAGTAATGATCTGTTCAAACAGTTAACAATAGCTCTTAAAGTGCCACTGATTAAATAACTGCACAGAGGAAGTCAGCCTCATTCCCTGACTTGGCCCTGCTTTCTTTGGCTTTCTCATTGACTCACTTGGCATGCTCAGAATGCTCCCTCCCTCCTAACCAAGGGACTTAACATGACATTCCCCTCCTTACTTCTAAGAGCATAACACTCCAGATCGACTCTACAGACAACACTGTCACTCTGCCTTCAGAATCTCTCTCTCTCTGACTAGACTTCATAAGGTAAAGAGAGAACCTTAAGGCCAAGGCCATAGTACTTAATTATTGTCTCCAAAGAATCAATGAATAAATTAATGACTTATTTAACATTTAATGCAAACTATGCTTCTTCCTTAATGCAGAAATCTTCCATGGCTATAAATGCTCAGATGTTCTTTCTTAATCATCAGAACCTCTTTTTATTTAAAAAGATCTGGGCAGGGGGTGGTGCATGGGAGAGGCAGAAAATTACCAGTTTGGTTGCTAATCTGGAGCCTTTCCAATGCTGACATGACTCAGAATTGCTGAAAGGCGCCATCTTGAATTTTCTTAAAGGTGGTCCACTGAAGCAAATAGGGATTCTGTAGACACCAGCCACTAATTCTGTAGATTAGTCTTTCCCTTTGCATCTCTCTTTCTTACATTTTCCGCTTGGTAATTAGATGACATTAGAAAGTAAGTATGAAAATTAGATGGAACTCAAATTGAAGACATAGTTCCACTTAGCTAAGGAGGCAAGTTGGATGGCAGAGAAGCCTAACAACCCACAATGCTGCAGAGCTTGAATGTTTACAAAAACTGCTCATCTAGGCATGACATAGATTATCATCTTTGCTTTGAAGAAAAGAATACTTAAAAAGAGAGGATTATTTATCCAGTATCACACAGCCAGTGAAGAGATACTAAGCGAATTCAAGCCTCCCAATTTGACATTCTTTACATTTTTGACCACACTACATTCTGTGGATGCTACTAAGCACACTATCCTCTCATCCCTCTCCTCAACATAATCATAGCTAGGATTCAAGACAGTGAGTGCCCCTATCAGAGACCGCTTCAGGGTGATGGCTTTCATGGTGTCAGGATGCCTGTTGACTCCATTGCTTGATGTAATGGCTGTGAATGAGCCCTACTTATTGGCATATCTGTTACTGACAGTAATTAAAGCCAAAGCTCTTTCCCTTTTAATTATAGCATTGGCTGGTTTAATTTCAAATGCCAAGAGAACAGGTACATAAGCAGAACAAAACAAAACAAAAAAGGAAAAAAGGATATTATGTGATTATCAGGCAGCACCAAATAAGGTTCATTCACAACACATATGGAAGAAAACTTAGAAAATTTAGACATTAAAAAGAAGTGACAATGAAAAAATGAATGCAGCATTTGTCATTAATCAGCAAGAAAACACATTATTAGTGTCCATCCATTGTACAACTATTTATAAAAATTAAATATACACCCCATATGGTAGGAAACTTGATTGATTCCTTGAATAATTTTTCATCTCATTTGGTTGAAAAGAGTAAAACATCTTCCTAGAAAAACTTTTGACTACTTCACACTGTGGAGACGCTAGATTCCTTCTCTAACTGTTGTATCCCTGTCTTAGGGAATTGGAAGAAAGAGATTCTCGACATAAAGAGAATATATATGTTTGCCAGATAATTTAATGTTTAGTATGACGATTCCAAAGCTATTATCTCGTTCAGGGCATCCATTTTCAGAAAGCATCATGCAGAAGTTAGGTAGAGTCTGCAAATTCCTCTTCTGTTTCATCACTGGTGACTAGTATTTATGAGAGGAGAGAGAAAGGGAAGACCTGCCTATGTCTTGGTGTTTGTGCATTGTTGAAGTTAGAACACAAAAAGCACAGTCTGGGTGTCATTGGGAAATCTCGCTGGCTGGCTGGCATGTAGCCTTTTAAGGTGACTTATAGCTTGGCACATTCACTATGATTCAAGGTCTTTAGTAAGGATCAAATAATATATATGGATATATGACAGAACTTTGAAAAACATAAAGAGTTACATAAGCATAAGACTTTATTATAGGAAATATGTCTCAAGAGATGTGAAAAGCTTTAAAAAACAGAAGAGATCACAGAATGAAATACTTTTAGGAGACCTCTTCACTTTCCTTGTTTATATCACCCCCTTGGAACCATACCCTTTGCCAATCCAAGAAGGAAATCCTCTCCCTAGTTCTCTTCCTCCTGGAGTTTCTCCTTACACTACCATTATGTCCCATTCTAGGAACTATTACAGAATGATCACTAAAAGAATTATTGATAGAAATAACAAGTACAGTGATTTGCTAAAAGTAGTAATCGATAAGCCATGCATTCTATTTTTTTTTTAATAATAATGGTATGTAGTGATTTTGTAGATCCATAAGCTGATATTGTTCTCTTCTCTGGTGAAAACTTCTAGACATGAGTTCTAGTCCTATATGTTAAATCCTAATTGTGTTTTAAGCAAATCATTTGTCCGTACTGAGCTTCAGATACCTCTTCCAGAAATAAAGAGACTGGACTGGACAAGTTCCTATAAGCCCTCCCAGACCTGGTGAGCTGTGAACTGTAATCAGATGCCACTTTAGGAAGAGCCTACATAATAAATTCATTTCTAGACACAAGTCTTATAAAGTCCTAGTCACTTTGGCTTTTGACTTTCATAAGCAAATGAGATATTGGTTACAGTATCTGAACAAAAGCATGTGACTACAATGTGGAAGAAAATGTTTGACCCATCACTCCCATAGTCTACTAAGGGAGGGACTATTTGGGCTTGGTAAAATGACTGCATTAAGTGGCATAGGGTAGAAGAGAACATGGCAGCATGGCTGTTCCAAGAGCCAAGGTAACCAAAACTGTCACACAGGAAGGTTTTGGTCTTACATCTGAACAGTTGAGGAAGAAATACAGAGAAAGCAGGTTGGTGTAAGTTTAGGGCTATGTTGGAGAAATAACTCAATGGATACCTGATAGTTTAGGGATAGCTGAAAAAAATTAAATATTGGGATTGTTCAATGTCTAATTAGAAGATATCTGCATTTTTACAATGTAACCTCCTTCCTCCTTCTCTAAATCTTTAGTATACAGTGTTATATTCATGCTTTAAGTAAAAGTTTCAGTGCTTTTGATTGTCCATTTATAGAAATCATGACAGGAGCTAAAATTCAAATCTAGATCTGAATATGTAGGCAGAGAAAACCTTGAGAATGTAAACTACCAGGGGATTTAAAGATCTCCTTGAGAGTGCTTTAAACTTTCAAGGAACATGGAAAAGAAACATGATCCAATCCTCCAAGGCCAAGAATTCTCATGATTATTTACCTATTACCTAAGTCTTTTTTTAGGAAAGACTAAGTTGGAATTTTTTTAATTATCATTTTTTAAGTTTATTTATTAGAGAAAGAGAGCATGGCCATAAGTGGAGGAGGTGGGGAGAGAGAGGGACAGAGGGGGAGGGGGGGGCAGAGAGAGAGACAGAGAGCGAGAGCGAGAGCGAGAGAATCCCAAGCAGGTTCCATGCTGAAAGTGCAGAGCCTGATGCAAGGCTCAGTGTCAAAAACTGTGAGATCATGACCTGAGCCAAAATCAAGACTTCAAGAGTTGGAGATTTAACTGACTGAGCCACCTAGGCACCCCCTGAATTGGAATTTATAAGGACTTTGGGGGACTTATGCATCAGAAGCTAGAGTAGAGGTCAGCAAAGTACAATCTGTGGACAAATCTGGCCCACCATCTGATTTTAAAAATAGTTATATTGGAACACAGCTATGATTATTCATTCACATATTATCTTTGGTTGCTTTCCTGTTATAACAGTAGCATTGAGTAGTTATATCAGATATCACATGGTCCACAAACCTTAAAATGTTTACTACTAGCCCTTTATAGAAAGTATTTGCTGACCCCAGGAATAGGAAGCTACTTTGGTGGAAAAATGTCTCGATAGGCGAACTTAAGAGTCTCAGGAAAAGGAGCTTCCTCCTTCCAAGAGGCAACAAGACACTGCTTAATAAGATTTGCCTCAAGAATTGGCATAGTCTTTCTTCATGTGCCCCTGGTGGACCATTATCTTGACAGAATGCATTCCAAATAAGAGAACACATATGGCAATGACAAGGAGCTTTTGAATGGAAAACTCTAACTGCTGGGCCTCTTCCCATCACAATCACTGCACACTCATCAGTTCATCAAACATGAACAAAGCACTTTCTCTCTGCCTGGCACCAAGCTAGCCAATGACAGCCAGGAGATCCATAAGACACTGCTAGTCCCAAAGGGTAGGAGACAAGATCCAAATTTTCAGAATGCAGTAGAGTGGTAACAGTAATAGAGCTTTGTACAAGGTACCCCTGATCTAGATATTTCCTCAGCTTTCAGGTATAGTTTCTTTGGTTGGACTTAAACACCCCATCATTTGTGTCCAATGCCATGGTCAATCTTATTCAGACACAGCACTTCTGCGTGAAGCAGGTAAAGGTAATGCTAACAACATCTTCAAATACTTCAACATATATCAATGGATATATTTTTTTAAGTAATTTTTTTAGCACTTAATACAGAGACTGGAACGTAAGGGCACCTAAATATATGTTGGCTATTTACTATTTGTTGAAGGCCTACATGGAGAAAAAAGGCAGCTGAAGAACTGTACTGTTTCCATGTGGGTGAAGAAGATGAGAACTTGATGGAAAGCAAACACTGAAAACAACAGAACAGGGGGGCCATGAAGATCATGTGTTGAATTCCCTCACTGGACAGGGGAAATGGGGCTGGAAAGGTATGGCAATTGCCTCAAGTCTCTCACCTGGTTACCAGCCAAACTAGCACCAGAACCAGGTGTTCTGGCATAGCAGGTTCTCTTCACACTACACCAGTCATTTCCTACATGTTCTGGGAAGCCTTCATATTCTGAAGTGCTGGCGTGGGTGCGGGTGGTCAAAGAGTTGCAGGCAGCAAAAAGGAGACCAAACAGATGGGGATCCAAGCCCCCAACTTTGATAAGAGCAACTCTTTATTACTTGTTGTACATCTGTGTGTTGTGGGTTCTGCCCATAATTTTATTTGAGAAACGATGACACAGCAAGAAATTTTGGGAACCATAGCATCGTACCAGGCTCTGCCTTTGGTCGAAAATAGAAATCAAATTTTCTTACTATTTGCCTTGAAAGGAAGGTTTCTATAATGCATCAGATTTAGTAAGTTTTCTAGGTTTTTAAAATAATAATAAACACATATTCTTTCCTCTTGTGGGGTGGAGAAATGAATCTGTAGGAGGTGTATTTCTTCTGCATGGGATGTGGAGACTCCCCTTTTAAAAAGGAGTAAATTCCATGCTCCTGACACTAGCAATCTGATTTATGGCAAGGGTGAGGGTGGTAACATTCCACTTAAGCCTTAACTCCAATGAAGCCATTGATTCTACACTTGAAAATCTATCCATGGAGAGCTTCAATCTTAACACAGATCTTGATGCTTTTCAATTTCTGTATGAATTCTAGGTCAGAGCAAAGATTCTTCACACAGTTGCAAAAATGTATTCTTGCAACTACTGTTCCAAGAGGGCATGTTCAAAGCAAAGTCTAAGAATTTTCTTTCCAAAGCTGCTTTATGAGACTGTCCTCACCATGTGTGACACTTTCAAAATCAATGGACATTACTGCATTTTTTAAAAAATCACCTAATGCAACTGGCAAGTAAGCTAGTTGATGAAGGTGGCTGAGGGGTGAGCTTGAACTCTGTCTCATTCTCCAAGCAGGTGTGTCATGGGAGATGCAAGTCAGATTAAAATCAGGAAACCCTATGGCTTTTTAAGAGAAATGTGTGAGGAGGGTGAGAAGAATTTCATTACCCGCTTATATAAATTCCCATGAATAGAAGCAAAGGGGTAGGGAAATATTATTTCTCAATGTTTGTCAGACACAGTACAAAGCACATTTTTATCATATGGTCACATTTAATTTTGACAAAGATTATTGAAGTAGGTGGCATTTTTTACAGATGGGGTGGTATACCTTGGTAAGTTTAATTCACCAAGGTTCATGCAATCTACACAGTGACAAAACCAACATTTAATTCAGGATTCTGTTTCCAAAGTCTATTTTTTTTAAGTTTATTTATTTGGAGAGAGAGAGAGAAAAAACACAAGAAAGGGAGGGGCAGAGAGAGAGAGAGACAGAGGGAGAGACAGACAGACAGGGAGAAAGAGAGCCCCAAGCAGGCTCAGCACTGTCAGCGCAGAGCCTGATGCAGGCTCGAACTCACGAACCGCAAGATCATGACACGAGTTGAAACCAAGAGTCAGATGCTTAACTGACTGAGCCACCCAGGTGCCCGTTTCCAAAGTCTTTTATAAAGAGCTTCTAGTTACCCAGTGTAGAAATCATGGCTCAAGAAGTTAGACTACTACTAATCTTCTGGATGAGGATGTATCTCCTTCCTCTCACGCTCTTTTATTCTCTCTCTCTCTCACGCACGCACTTGGGCGCACACACACACACACACACACACACACACACACACACTGTAAAACACAGATCCTTACTGGTAACGTTATCTTCTAAGGGTAGCTTCTAAATTGGTCAGGATGAATAATACCTATGATAAGGCAGAATTCCCTCACATAATAAACATACACTGATTTTTCCAATATTTTCATCTATAACCTGTGTATGTGCATGTGGTGGATGTGTGCGTGCATGCTGGGCACACTGCTCAGTGGGAACACACGAGACAGCTGCATTTCACAGTTGAATCTTCAGGCAGCAATGTTTTAGCAGAACGAACATCAAATCTTCCCAATGACTTGCGAGCTGTGAAAGACATTGCGGCTGACTCCAACTGTAAAAACTATATTGGCTTCAGAAGAGGAATGGCATTTGGAAGGCTATGCTTTAAAAGCATGTTAGGGGAGAGGAAAATAGAAGGGCGCAGCTCTCAGAGTGAAAGGGGCCCAGGTGCGGGGCTGGAGGTGTGGGGAGACACTCCTGCTTTCCTTTTCTGTTCACCAGATTTACAGTAAAGTCTGCGGGGACATGCGGTCACAAAAGGGCCTCCGCCATGTGCTGGGACAAGGTCTCCACCACAGGATTCTCCCTGCCTTCTTCCTTCGGTGGTCTTAGTTTTACCACTCTGCAAGTGGAAGAAAATGGCTTCGGTCCCACCAGCATGTCTTCTCCAACACCCCAGCTTAGAGACATGCCTTTTGCTTTGATTTAAATAGAGGCCTCACTCTGGCATTTTAGTGTCCCTGAAAGTCTGTAATATTTTCGGAAAGATCTTCCACATGAACACCTTGTCCTTCACCAAATGGATGGACAAGAATTATTTGCTAAATGAGGGACTGATGAAAATAGCCACAGGGGCTGGTCACTGAGAAGCAATTTTGCCCTAAGCATTATACAATTTACAAATATTCCAAGAAGCCCACTGAAAGAGCCACTGCTATTGCCATTTCACAGGTTACAAAGCTGCATATGAAAGAGGGTAAGTAACAAACGTGTCCAAAGACACACAGTTAGATAGTAGCAGGGCTGGGATTCAAATCCAGGAAGTCTGACTCCAGACACTGCACCTGACAGTGGAGGAAAGCTGGGTCCTACAGATACACTGCCCTGTCCGTGAGTCTCGGTCTCCAGGTCCCCTGGCTCTTCCCACGCATGACTCCTCCCAGAGAGTGCAGAAGAAAAAGAGAGTTGATATACAAACGATGAAAAAACTGGGAGAACTGCTTCAGTAGACATCCACAGGCACTGCCACCCTCCTCTTAATTAGTAGTGAGTGCCTGGGGAGAAGGTTAGCTTTCCAAAGAGCGGGTTCACAGAAAAGCTAGGGAAACTCATTACTCCTCACCACAGGGATTCAGCTCTCCCTCCCCAACCCTCCTTAAAAACACAGTGGGGTGACTGCGGGAGAGATAAGGAAACACAAATAACAACTGTGCTTTCTAAATGGCCTGGTCTGTGCCACACTTCTTCTTCCAGAGAGGTATCCAAAAACATACAGAAGCTTCATTTCCAGACCATGCAGTCAAAATAAAAAGTCAAGAGAATTTGTGTTCCATCTGTTCCTGGGACAGCAAGAAGGGAAGCAGAAACCTGACATAAAGCTGTGGATCTGGGTCACAGAGCCCCATGATCATAAATGCCTCTTAACTTACAATTCTATAGAATCTTATAGTTCATAACATGTTTTCAAGTGGATTTTCCTCTTTTGAGCCTTGTAAGTTGGTGAAGTGAGTATGAGGCTCTGTTTCACAGGATAAACAAACAGGAGAGGTTGAGGAGCTTTTCAAGAGCCTCCCAGCCTACAAGTTTCTTGAATACTTGCTCTGACTCTAAGTATGGCTGTCCTTGTACCATCATCACCTCCTTCAATACTGATGGGAAAGGTTGGTGCTCGGGTCCTTCTAGTACTCTGCTGGTCAATTTCCCCCACGCCCCCAACTCTTTCCCTCCTTCTTGGTAGAGAATAAGATGGATTTTTCCCGCAAATTCTGATCCCTAATGAGAACCATTAAAGGAAGTGAACATAGACACAAGGATTTTGACTAGAAAGGGAAGGCTGCCCTATTCCAGAGAGTTTTCAAACACATCTTCCTAATGGCTTGGATGAGGGAGGGGGGTCTTATCTGCTTCTCCCGCCCCAACACCACCCAGCCACACAGGCAGAGTGGCAAAAGTGGACACACATCCATATGCGTGTTTTTAAGAGTACAGAAACATTGGTCTCCCCTAAGCCATTAGATCAAGGCTCAGGAAACATGGGTTCCCTTTTGGTTTTGCTACTAAGCAGATTTAAGGCAAATCGTAAACTCACACCCTGGTTGTTCTTACTGATAAAACATGTGAATATTTATGATCTCTTCCAGTTAAGATAGTTGAAAATGTCTTGATATAATTGGAAAAAGCAAAAACAAACTTGAAAACTGAACATTTACAATTAATACAGGCTCTCAGATAGGAGAATACATTATGCTAGTTGATATCTACAAGGTTGATGTCTCTTTATCCTCTCCACAACCCCTAGGCTATACTTGTAGCCACTCCCACTATACAAAGTAGCAAACTTAGGCTCAGGGAAGTAAATAAATTAGATATGGAACTGACATACTGATTCAAGATTTCAGGAATCTCTGGCTCCACTGTTTGAAGAATGGTTATCAGAATTCCCACTTTGAGAATTATAATCAAAGAACTTCACACATAAAGGGTAATATGGATACTAGCTACAAATGAATTTTAAAAGATTCAGGGTGATGCTGAAGAGATAAGACCCAGAAATAGTAAGATTTCATGGGTTAGTGAGGTGAATGGTAAAAAGTTCTCAACTCTGGAGCCATGTCAAAGGAGGCAGGTCTACATGGGGATTCCAGTGAGAGAGAATGGGACAGTATAAGGAAAGCAAAGACTGCAGAAAGAGAAGGCAATGCATGGGAAACAGATAACATTTCAAATCAACTTAGCAAGATGTCCTGAACTGTTAGTCATTCTGCTAAGCAGAGTAGTGCCCACATGAACAGGCAGGATATAAGGTGCCCAGTTGCCAAGGCACAGCACCCACATCCATCCTGGAAACTCTACATTTAGACATTTCATTCCTGAGGGGGAAAGGTGCCTGGGTGGCTCAGCTGGTTAAGTGTCCAACTCTTGATTTCGACTCAGGTCATGATCTCACAATTTTTAAGATCGAGCCCCAGTTCGAGCTTGGGATTCTCTCTCTCCCTCTTTCTCTGGTCCTCCCCCTTGTCTTGCATGTGTATGCTCTCTCTCTCAAATAAACCAACCAACTAACCAACCAACAAACAAAGATATTTCATTCCTGGGACAAGTCCTCCGTGCAATGGAAATTTGCACAGGCTATAGCAGATGGAATTAAACCCAATGTCATGGTTTTAAAGGAGTGTGATCTTTGAGGTTTTGATTTGAAACATAGCTCTCTTACATATTAGCTATGGAGTCCTGCACAAGTTACTTGACCTGTCTGTGCCTCAGTTTCCTCCTCTGTACCTATCTCATTGGGATGTCATGATTCTGAAATGGCATGTGTAAAACATATAGCCTATCTTAAGCACATAACAGATATTATTGTTATTGATAAGATGGATTCAAAAACTTCCTACGAGTAGTATATTGCCCTAGTCTGAATGTTTGCGTCCCCTCAAAATTTGTAATTTGAAATCTTACCTCCCAAAGATGATAGTATATGGAGATGGGTCTCTGAGAGGTGTTTTAGCCATGAAGGTGGAACCCTTAATGAATGGGATTAGTGCCTTATAAAAGAGGCTCCAGAGACATCCCTAGGCTTTCCTACCATATGAGGACATGCCTAGAAGGTGTCAGCTATTAGCCAGGAAGAGAGCCCTCACCAGAAAGCAACCATGATGGCACCCTGATCTTACTTCCCAGCTTCCTTAACTGCGACTAATAAATTTCTGTTCTTCATAAGCCACGCTGTCTGTGCTACTTTGGTGTAGCAGTCCAAATGGACTAAGGCACATCTAGAAGCATGGTTTTCAAAGTTTGCACAGGTCAAACATCCACGTTACATTGCAAAAATGTATTTGGTCTCCCTCCAAATCACAGCAAATGAATACTGTCAAAATTGTGTTTTGGCCCGTAATTTTTCCCTTAAATATTATTCATCCTCTAAATCAAATCTAAGGCAACGTAATTTAAAAAGTGATGAGTAGCATACATAATACAGAAACTTTTTTTTTTTAATGTTTATTTATTTTGAGAGAGACAGAGAAAGAGAGAGAGCACGCACACACACAAGTGGGAGAGGAGCAGAGAGACAGGGAGACACAGAATACAAAGCAAGCTCCAGACTCTGAGCTGTTAGCACAGAGCCCAACATAGGGCTTGAACCCATGAGCCATGGGATCATGACCTGAGCCGAAGTTGGATGCCCAACCGACTGAGCCACCCAGGCACCCCAATACAGAAACTTCTGAATAGCCATTGATCATGGAAGCTTGTTTTTTAGTGGATGTGAATGTTCATGGGCTTGATGTAATCATAGTCCCAGTGTAACACATGGGCCTAAGTTACTGAGTTAAATATAAAAAAATTATTAAATATTTCAATGTTGTATTATACTTTAGATGTTCTACTATCTGAATTAGTTTGAAAACCATTAAAGATTGCCTCATTCCTTTTTTTTTTTTTTTTTTAATTAGCACACCCAGGCAAGAGAGGGTGAGAGAGTAGGTGAGCATGAGTGGGGGAGGGGCAGAGGAATAGGAAGAGAGAATCCCCAGCAGGCTCCATGCTCAGTGTGGAGCCCGATGTGGGGCTTGATCCCATGATCCTAGGATCATGATCTGAGCCGACATCAAGAGTTGGACACTAAACCAACTTAGCCACCCAGGCATCCCAGAAATTGCCTCATTCTTTACTTGTCCTTGCTAAAATAAAACAAATGTATTGGTGAACATGAGCTATCTGGATTACTTCTAACTACACAATATGAACAAATTAATTGAGCATGCAGTTACCTGTTAATATATATATATATATATATATGTATATATATATGTGTCTGTGTGTGTATATATATATATACATATATATGTATATGTATAAGTATATATATATATGTATATATGTATATGTATACATGTATGTGTATGTGTATACATATATGTACATGTATATGTATACATATATGTACATGTATCTGTATATGTATACATATATATGTATATATGTATATGTATATATATGTATATATGTATATACACACACACACATATATATACATATATATACATATACATATATGTATATATATGTATATATACACACACATATATATACATATATATTAAATCCATAAGTGAAACAACTCTTCTTTTGTCCTAAGTTAATCTGTAAGTATAGGTTTTGTAGGACCTTCTTTTCCCATGGCACCCCTTGGTAGACCTAACCTGGTGGTTTCTATCCCATTAAATGCTAACGCTGTGATTTCTACAATATCAGGTGAGTGAAATAAATAAAGCACAGACATTGCTAGCTTTCCATAAGTACTCTACCTGTTTTCTACTCAAGCATGTCTCTTTGGAGTGCACCATGACAAATGTCCATGATATGAACTCACTGGAGGAGATGACAGATGAAGGATTTAATAGGCTTCCTCTTACTCAACATGATTAGGGCCACTCTTAACCCTTATGTAATTTTTATACAATTTTTTAAAATGTGCCCCTTCTTCTAGATTGATGTAGCCCCTACCTGCTGCCTCTTGTACAGTGCACAATTACACAACTATATGTATACACAATCGTATGCAGTGGCCCTGCATAAATATGCTTAGTCTGAGCTCCACAGCAGAATCTCAGTGTCCTCTTCAGTTCAGCACTACTCAGTCTTCCCAACATTATTGCCAACTGGGCCCACTCACACCTACCAGTAAGTCCCCCACTCCTACCCCCTGCCATCTCCTTGGGTAGGGACCGTCTAATAAATAGGAGAGATGCTGGGGTCAGGCAGCCTGAGTTAAATATTGAGGGTACTTAGTAGCTGTGTGATTTTGAACAGATTATCCAACTTCTCCTCCTCTATAACATGGAGATGATGATAGCCCCTATTTCAAGATGGGAAATGGTAAAATGTAGGTAAAGCATTGATCCATCTTCTTGGACTAGAATAAGATCTAAGAAGGCATTCACTACTACTACTCTTATTATTACTCCCCCCTGCCGACTTTGATGACAACTTTGTCTAGGTTATAACCTCTCTTCTGTCCTTCCATCTTTCCAAACTCCATGGTCCCTGAAAACTAGTACCTTTTTTCACAACTCTACTGTAGGTAATACTTTTTACTTTCTAATCACTTATAACATGTACCTCTAAATGATTCTGAACAAAATTCCTTGGGGGACACCCCCGACACACACCACCAAGCAATTATTTGATACCAGCTGCATGTTCTAATAATTCAGCTAATCCTGACACTATCTATCCAGAGACAGCATCGGATTCTACAGGCTAAGGTTTCCATCCTATAAGACTTCAGATGCCAGTCCCAAGTCCAGGTTGCTACCTGGACTTCTGACCAACTGAATATAGATCAGAGGTTCCTATACCCTCTTCCTTTGGTTCTTTTAATTTGCTAGAGTAGCTTACAGAACTCAGAGAAATATTTCAGTTACTAGATTACAAGTTTATTATAAAAGGATGTAATTCAGAAACAGCCACATGGAAGAGATGAATAAGGCAAAAGGGATGCATAAGGGAAAAGGCTGGAACTTCCATACCCCCTATAAGCCGAACACTCTGCCCAAACCTCTATGTGTTCACTAATCTGGAGGTTCTCCAAACCCTGTCATTTGGGGGTTTTATGGAGGGATCAATTACAGAGGCATAATTGATTAAATCATTGGCCATTGACTATGGATTAATCCTCCAGCCTCATCCCCATTCCTGGGAGGTCAAGGGGTAGGACTGAAAGTTCGAATCCCCTAATCACATGGTTCTCCAGGCAACCAGACCCCATGCTTAGGTGGGCTCCAAAAGTCACCTGATTAACATAAAAACAGACTCTTATGTCTCTCTTACCACTCAGGAGAATCCTTGAGTTTTAGAACCTCTGTGTTAGCACAGAAACAAAGACCAAATATATTTCTTATTATAAATCACAACATCACAGTCCTATACGGTAAACACTGAACTATATCCTATCTTTTATTATCTCCTGGTAATAAAGTCTGCAAAAATTATTAGTCCTATGAAATTCTGCTCAAAAATGGCTACTATACTTAGCTAAGTCTGTGAGGACTGGCCATTGTCTTTCCTTTTGGAAATCACAATCACTCAAATGTAGAAAGTCTCTGAAAAGTCCTGCAGTAAAAAAAAAAAAAAAAAAAAAAAAAAAAAAAAAGAAAAAAGTCCATTTTTTTAACCTCTGTGTTCTCATCAGTTTGAATAAAGGAACCTGGCTTAAAGTAACATCTATAAAGAGCCCAAAGAACTAATGTGCCTCAGATAACACTTTGGAAAATTCTGTCCTATTGTGGAATCCAATAGAACTGCTGGGTTCTTGTGTGGGGGGAGGTGGGGTGATGCCCAAGCCTCACACACTCAACCTTCCTCTCTAACGTAGGCTTCCTTTCACTGGGCCTTGTAGGATTCCTTAAGCGCACAATAAACACATAGAATTCTACCTATTTCCTTGTACTTGGGGGCGGCCAAGAGGTAAGTAAAGGTGCAAAAAGGAATCACAGCTTCATTTTCCCCCTTGCTAATAAAAAATGGTGTCCTGGTTATGACCCCGTATTTTCAAGGCACAATGCCCACTGCTGAGCCACAAGGGAACCTGCATTCTTTATATGGCTGTGAATTGGAGTCTGCATGAGTGGCATCAATTCCAGCTCCCAGTGGTGTTGGCAGGTATTTCTATTTGGCCTTGACGCCTCACAGAGTTCAGTCTCAGCTTCAAGATCACAAATGGATTGAGGACAGGCAGAAGTGACAATGCAATGAGGGTGGGGGATCATACGAGATGGGCACAACACAAATGACTCTCATCCAGCACAACTCTGTCCTTATGTTAACCCCTTAGGGCTTCTTCAAGATGAAAAACTGACCTGGTGGCACCAGGCTAAGACAGCAACCGTGACAATGCTTCTCTTGTCACGGATACTGCTGCTTCCAGTAGTACCATCACTCTGACCATCGTTAATCGCCAGGAAAAGCTTTTTAAACACGTTTAACTACTGAGATTGGATGGAGAACGTGTAACAAATGTGGAGATATTTTGTTTTTTTTTTTTTAATTTTTTTTTTTCAACGTTTTTTATTTATTTTTGGGACAGAGAGAGACAGAGCATGAACGGGGGAGGGGCAGAGAGAGAGGGAGACACAGAATCGGAAACAGGCTCCAGGCTCTGAGCTGTCAGCCCAGAGCCCGAGGCGGGGCTCGAACTCACGGACCGCGAGATCGTGACCTGGCTGAAGTCGGACGCTTAACCGACTGCGCCACCCAGGCGCCCCAAATGTGGAGATATTTTCAAGGAGGTACATTTTCTAGATAGGGAGGAGCACTCAAGCACGTATAAAAAGATACAGACAGGAGAAGTGAGGAGTTCTGTGTGACTAAATGAAGGAGTGAAGGGAAAGGAGGCAAGACAGGGGGTCTCTCTGGTTTGACAGGGCCTGACACTCTCCTGCCTGCGGTAGCACACCAGTGAGGCAGGAGGAGGGCCTGGCTCTGAGGAGACCGATGGCTGGGTACACGCTTGAGGGGCCCAGGGAACAGGGGAGCAGAGCTGTGATCATGTGGATGCGGCACGGCTCACGGGGCCCAGCATCTAAGTAAGAACCCACTTTTCCCTTTTCTCAGTGTAGCAGTTTCTCCACTGAAGTCTCCTGGGTCTACTGTAGACTTCTCTTCCTTCCCCTCTTCGTTACACCCTCCGTCTCCTTTCTACTACATAGCCTGAGGTTCAGAGTTAAGTACATCTGTTAAATTACCTCCCAGGATTTCACAAGGAGTGGTCATGTACATGTTTGATCTAGAAATCAGAGAAATATTGTAGACAATGATTCAGGGCATCCATTTTCCACTTGGCCAAACTTATTCTGAGGGAACTTCTTTCAGACCTGACTGAGCCCAAGTCTCTCTTGACTCTAGCCATGACTTTAACGAAATCAAAACTAATCCCATAGCTGCATCAATATTTCTCTTAGCCTAAGAGTACTCCATGTGGCGCCCTCCCACTTCTACCTCTAAACTCATGCTTAGACATTTTAAGTTTGTTCCGAAGAGCATTCTGGCTAGACAGTGGGTCTTTAACACAAGAGGCAAGCCCATGTGGGAATATCTCAAATTCAAAGATACAACCATGGCACTTCTCAAAGAACAACAGTACAAAGTCTATCTGAGCCTTGGAACCATTTGGAATAGTTCAGGGTTGTCACTAAATATGTTTAAAATCAACACTGCTTAAAGCCTCAATAGCTCAGAAGTAAACAGAGGTATATTCAGAAGTGAGTAAATTCAGAGTTTAAAAAGCAGAATCTGATGCTCAAAGACATAGAAAGTAAAAAGTAAACAGTAGCCTACAACGTAGTGCAAAGGTTTTTAAACTATTTGAAAACTGTAGTGGCATATTTTAGCTTTTCAAAATGAAACTGCCCACGGAATCACAGTCCGTGAGACAGATGACCATAGAGCTGCCCTGGTGTCATGGGGGAGGGGAGGGCAGGGCAGGAACCTGAGGCTGTGCCCACCAGGTGTCATCCTCATCCTTCATCCTTAAGGGATCTTGCAGAAACATTAGCAACCCACAGAACTCAGTCTGCAAAGTGCTGAGCCAGTCCACTTCTCTTCCTTCACTATAGACTGGCAAGTTCCCGGGGTTAAGCATGCATGGCACTGGCCTCCATTCCTGTCTCTGTCAATGACTAGCCTGGGGTCCAGGAGAGCAATATCCCTTAAATACTCAGGCTCTGTTTCTTCTACTATGAAATATAAAGGAAAACACACACACATTCACACTTCAAAGATGTGTTCAAGATCAAATTAAATTCTAAAATGTCATTTTTATACTGTAACATTTAGATAAATGTACGGTATTATTGGCCATACTGTGAATTCATAGCTACCTTCAAAAGGAAATAACTGAATGATAAGCCTGAATATTGTGATATAAGGGGAAATATAGGAAAGAAAAACAATTCTGAGTTTGGCCATAACCTTAGAGGAATGTTTCACTTAGGAAATCTTCCCTGAATATTTGACTGACTATAGGGGCAACAGTGATTAATGCAGAGTTCTACTGTGTAATAGAGACTCTGGGGGGAAAAGCACCGTCAATTACTGGTCGTCTAAATCTGTTACACACATAAACCGATACACAAAAAGCCGTGTAAAATGGGGGGAAAACTAAAACCAAAACAAGGAACACATGCCAGGTGTAAAAGTAATGCAATTACTTGGCTACAGTCTTCTGGGATGCCGTTATTTAGATCTCCTGGAAATGCTCTACCCTTACTGGTAGGAAGCATCAGTGAAGAGCCCAGGATGGCAGCCTGCTTAGACCTGGATGGGAGCATTTGGGGTGAATGTTGAAATCTCAGCCAGCAGATACCGAAGTCAGTTGCTGACTCACCACTTCCCCCCTGCCTGCCTTTTCACTTCAACCTCTGCTCAGGCTCCCTGTCAACCATGTGCCACAAATGCCTCAGCAGGAAGGGAAGAACAGCCCAGCAGGGGCCCTGCTAGCTCCGGCACTGAGAAGGAGCATGTTTCCCTTCCTTGGAGAATTCAAGGTCACCAATATGCTCTCCTCTCCCAAGAACTTGTGACCTTGAGTCTTTGGGAAAATAGAAAATCTTACCTCTTTACCCATTTGAGGAAGTACATCAATTCTTGATTTGGAGGGAATGCTAATTGGGATGGAGTAGCTAGCAGGGGAGGCCAAATATGAAAACAAGGCAAATATGATCATAAATTGCAAACAGAAAATAATTTTTTAAATGAGATCCCGAAATAATAAAGGGGTGAGCTGTTAATCTTAGATTTCTGCAGTGATTGCTGTTTTGTTTGCTTATTTGTTTTTCATCCTTTCCACCACCCCACAAGTAGAAATTAATTCACCTTTGCATCAAAGGCTCTCTTTGCATTGTCAGAAACTGCAAATACTCATTTAGTGCCTTCAAACAATGCTATAGACCAGTATGCAATGATATAGCTATGTTTCTCTAATTATGTGATGTTTGTAAGTCAACAAGAAAGCATAGAAACCTTCCTTTTCCATTTCCCATGGTTCTCCAAATCTGTTCTTAAAGTGAACTCCAGACTTCCGATTCTCCACACTTCAACCTGAGGTCATTTCTGAGTTCCCTCCAACTTTCCTCTCCACCTCCCTTCAATGGCCAAGAATCAGAGTCTTCATCCATAAATAGTCTAATATCCATCCTTCCTCATATTCTACTACCATTGTATTGTCCTTTCCAGGCCCACATTTTTCCTTGGCTGAATTAGGGCAATGTCCTCCCAACAGGTTTCCCTGCCTTGGCTCATCCCATCTCATTCTATTCCATACACTCTGCTGAGTTAAAATTTCCTAAGCACAACAGTGAGCACATTGGTGCATGACTAAAAATGCCTTGTGGCCTCCCTATGCTTACAGGGGACTTTTGTGATATACTGCAGATAACAGCAGTTGCTTAATGCTAATCACCCGATTAAAATGTAAGCTACATGAGAGCAGAAGCTTTGATTTTGAACTGTGCTGGGCACAGAGTAGGTGCAATAAATATTTGTGAAATGAATAACTGAATGAAAAATGGATGAATGGTTGGATGAATGGAGGATTGGAAGAAGGACAACTAGATGCATAAATAATGCCCCCTTCAATGGTTTACAGGAATAAATAGTGTATATAAAAGTGTCAAGCACAGAGTCAAGTCTTGTTAAATGTTGGTCCCCTTCCCTATATTCTCTATCGCTCTCCTGTACCATGCCACCTCTCTCTGCCAACCATGAAAGGTCAAGTCCAAACCATGCAAGGGTCATATTTTCCACACTGAATTTGTACTTGATACTGTTGACAAGGGGAAAATATGCCACTTTGGGCCTAGGGGAGATGTCCTGGCTGATTTGTCAGGAATTAACTATGGGAGGGGATGGAATATGAGCAGCTGTTTGCAAATTTTAGATGGGCAACAAAAGGACTATGGCAAGGATGTCCTGGGCCTGCACTGGGGTGATGTGGAGAAGAGGACACACGTTTGGGAGGGAATTCAGAGGCAGAATGCAGGGGAGTAAGAGAGAGACAGTCTTTATAGCTTGGCCTCAGTCTCTCAAATTCTGCCTAAAACCAAGGTTCAGGTGCCCCTTATGTCTACGTTTTTTTGTTTGTTTGTTTTTTGTTTTGCTTTGTTTTGTTTTGTTAATATTGAAGGTAGAAATAATGTGACTCTTGACAGCTGAAAGCTAGCAACAACAAATCCTGGCATAGCACTCTTCAGCCATCTTTAATCACTAATGTCCCAGTGAGTGTATACCCTACGGAGAAGACAGAAATGCCAAAGACCAGAACTCCCTATAAGGAGAGTGTTATGAAAGGCACATTTTTTAAAAGCCCATTTTGTGGAAGAAACCAGCTGTCTCTTAATTGCTGCCCACACTGTGGTGTCTCCTGGGGGTTGGGGAGGGGAATGGATTAAAGAAAAAGTTTTGAAGGCCATAGGCATGAATATCCAGATGATATGAATTTTAATATATTATTTTAAAAGGGCTGGGCAACAATGGAAAGATAGGACTGTTTTCCTTTTATTTCACTGTTAAATTAAAATTTCTACAAAGGTACAGTGGCTACCTCTTTGAAAACACTGCAGAATTTTAGACTTCAGAAAGATTTATCTTTCACAGTCACAAATCTATGCAAAGGCCTTTGGCTACAGAAAGCCCAGGATTCAAGTCAGTGGTATGGCAAAGGCTTAGCACATGTTTCTGAAAGGTAGCCCGCTTGGAATAGGTACCCTTCCATTTTCAATTGAAGCCACAGAATTACCAAAATCAAACAGAAAGATGTAAGAAATATTCCCTTCACTCCAACTAGATAAGAAAGCTGAACTCTCAAAATGTTATTCATAGTCTATAACTTATGAATTTTCATATTATCAACTATAGCATTTCCAAAAAAAAAAAAATAGTAGTTCCAAATAACACTGTTAATCTCACTCGCTACTCTATCCATGCTTCTGAAAAGAACAGGCAACAGGCATGCATTTAAATAGAGTGTCAAAGAAATGAATCCGTAGTTTATTGCTACTATTCATCTTGGCTAGTAAATGGCCTCCATACTATTCTTCATTCATTAAAAATGGTTCATTTCCTTTGGCCTTTATTCATTGCCTAATATTCCTAATGAACTTAATGTAGCAAGTGATGTAATCAGACAAAAGAACTGTAAGAACCCTTTTCTGCCACTATAAGCAGAATTAAATCATATTTAATTAGGATTTTCATGTTCACCAAAGTCTTGGTTAACTATTTATCACCCACACTGCTGTTGATTCCAAGCATTATTCCTTCCTCTTGCTGAAGTAGGAGAACAATGCTATCTCTTAAGTTCAGCTCTCCTTGTCTGGAACAACAATCAACCAGGCAGATGCCTAATTAGTCCCAACTATGGGTTAGTCGCTGAACTGAAGTGACCCTTGATCTCCACACCCAAGAGGGCCAAAAGTGGCATCCAGGAAAGAGAAATGAGGGTGACATCAACGGTTCCTGACTTATAACCAAGGCAGAGGAGACAGTCTAACAAAGTGGGGAAGAGTTGAAAGGGAGTGACTTATAGATAGATTTTTGCCAAAAACAGTCACTGCATTTTGGTGAGGATGAGAGAATTCTGTTTCTTCAAAGGGATATTAAGAGTACAAAAAGGTGGGGAATAAGCAATCTGTGGCAAGAAGGTGTCAAGGAATTTGAGAGAAGCTAACCACAGCTGGAGTGCCTGCTTGGAAGGCACGTCAGGTTGAAGAGTTGCTGCCAGACCCCCGAGGAGCAGGAAAGGCCTATAGGGTCGGTTTTGCTTTTGTTCAGTTTTGCTTTCTTAGCAGAAATAAATGTGGTGGCAGACGCGTTTTGAGAAATATGATTTGGTAACAAATACTATAGCTAAATAAGGATGATTTTGTCCCATCAGGGAGTAATAAGGTCTTAGACCCGGGTGGTAGCAGTGAGGAAACAAGATGACACATTCTCTTTTTCAAGTTTATTTTTTACTTTTGAGAGAGAGTGAGAGAGAGAAGGAGGGAGAGGAGCAGAGAGTGAGGGAGAGAGAGAATCCCAAGAAGGCTCCACACAGAGCATGATGCGGGCTCAATCCCACAAACCATGAGATCATGACCTGAGCTGAAATTAAGAGTCCAACACTTAATCGACTGAGCCACCCAGGTGAAGGGTGCATTTTCTAGAGTCTAGGTGAGGGAAGAATTGGTGAAGAATTGGACAATCATTATGAAAAGCTAAAGGAGAAAGGTGGGTAAAAATTGGTGGATGCATTTCAAACCGATGCATCCTCTGACCCCCACCATTATCTGTCTTTCCTCCCCATTTTTCAGGGTACAGCTCCACAGCACCGCTCCTGCACAGTCATTCAGAGCCACTCAGCTGACTGTGACCCCCCGCATTGAGTTCATACAGCACAAACAGCCAGTGAGGGCCACATGGTAGCTATTCTGCCCTGTCTTGGATGATTTCTGAGCAGGTTTCATGTTGCTCTCAGCTCCTCAGCGCAGTGAGTCCTGTGTAGCATATCTGTAATCACCACAGTTCCTGGTGCACACAGCACTGTAGGTGCCAGATCAGTATTCATAGAAAGAATAGTGAGGGCTGGTCACCAGAGTGGTCCTCAAGTCTTTTCAGGAGGGGGCTGATGTCCTGACTAGGTGAATAAAAACTCAGCGTTACATAAGTGCTCTACAGTGACTCAAGATAATCATTTTCTGCCCCGAGTTGCTTTCTGATAAAGGTCAAACAAGCTTAAAACAACAACAACAACAACAACAACAACAACAACAAAATCTCCATTTGATGTGACATTTCAAAAGAGAGCTGAGACTCTCAGTTGAGGATAACCTCTATCTTCCTTGTTCTGCTTCTTCATCAGACTACCAGACTGGTCTAACAAGACTTCTCACAGATCTCAAATAAACATTCTGTTGAGTTTTCTCATTTAGTCATTGGTGAAGGTAATAATTCCTCATAGGAAGGGGCCAAATATCAACCATCAATTTGCACAAAGGAAAAACTCACTACGATGCTGTTTATACTACATGTCCAGTAACATAATCAGTCTCATGTTTGCAAGACATATTTGCAGAAATAATCTTATGTGGCACTTGCATATTAATAAGATGGTGGGAGATCAATACGTAGTATATTCCTTTGACTTAGGCAAATAATATTTTGAGGCTTATTAAGGGACAAAAATAACGTGACAATCACAGCACAATTGTGCGTTTCAGGTATTTAATGGACATCTCGAGGCTCTCTAGGTATCTGAGAAGTCAAGAGACTTGTAGACTTCAAAAAACACTGCTCATGTCCACTCCAAGATAAGCCTGAAAAAGAGAAACCTTGAACTGGTAACAAAGGGGTTAAGTGTGGGAAATGAATAATAAAAATTTCAGAGTCCTGGACTAATTAAGTCTTCATAGATAGTTTCATTATATGAAGTAAAGCTATCTAATCAAATAGTGGTTACATCCACATCTAAATACAGAACACATTCCAAAGCAAAACAAACTTTTAAAAACTCATGAATCACGCCAGATTACCCATGTGTTGGATTTCATTCATCTGTGCAAAGAGTCTGGATTTGACTATCATAGGAGAAAATGACTGTAGAATATGGAGGCTAGACTGCAAAGGGCTAGTCTCCTTCTTCACAGATGCCAAACCTTAGGAGGGAATGAATAAAGAAATAAGCCCCAAGGAGTTGATTAATGTACACCCCTTCCAGAGTGATTCATACACCACCCCTGTCTGTGTGACCAGTATGGATTTATTAGCATTAGAGGAATGCTATTCAAACAGGTATCAAAACATTTTAATGTGATGGAACGCTGGATGAAATATTATTGCTACCTCTCAGCAGACTGAAACCAGCTGAGATAATTGCACTGCCAAGGCAAAATGATTCAGCCTCCAGATGCCATTTAAGGCTCTGTGTTTTGTTTTCTAAAACTGCATTAGTGGTGTAATAATAGCCTAATGGTATGCTCGGACCCAGCTCCCCCCCCCCCCCATATCGTGGTGCCCAATAGATACCACTGATCACATCTATCTTCTCCAATTACATCTTCTGCAGCTTTATACCAGAGTCCATGAGAAAGGCCAGGCGGAAGAACCCCTGTCAATAAGCTTGCATTTACTGGGCACTTCCTGGTACAGCCTGGTTTTTTGAGTGTGGGTGGGGGAGTGGAGAGTGGCAGAGTGAAGACCAAGGGCCCTGTCTCTCTCCAAAGGGTCAAGAACTGGAACATGAAATTATTTGAGAAAAGATGTTAATAAGCACAAGAACAACAAGGGCAGACTGCCATACCAAAGTGAAAGCATGTTTAGAAAATATACCAAAACCTTTTGCATTTTCCTTCCAAGCTATTTCTACTTATGAAAGTAAACTCACTTCCTAGTTTCTGAATTTACCTATCTTCTTCTCCTTACATTCTATTTCCCACATCCCCTAAGCTCTCAAATCTCTTTCTATGTGACAGAAAGAAACATAGCAGTATCTGCCTTCAGCAAGCTCCCTGTCATGTTGGGGATCCAATGATAGTCCATGTGAAGAGCCATTTTTAGAAAGCCACTCTGAAGGTGACAGTGTGTACCTGAATGTCTATGAACTGGGGGAACACAGGAAAGGAGTGCCAGAGTCCAGTAGGTAAATGCAGAACACAGTCACACTCTGTCTTACTGTGTTTAGTACCAGGACCACCTACTGAATGTTCCCAGGATAGATCTGTGACCTCGAGAATGATACTAGGTTATTTTAAACCATAGTAAACTCTCACCTCCTGCCTATTAATTTAGTTCTGCATGCTCATGCTGTAGGAGCTTGGTGGGTGGCAAAGTCATTGTACTAAGCCTCTTATTTTTATTCTAACCATGCCCCTTGGTCTCACAAATTCCTGAGCATTTCCACCCTAAGACCTTTCTTTGCTTGATCTGTCCCCAGGGATCAGAATGCCCTACTCCTCTCTTTACCCTCTTTATACCTACTACTTGGCCTGCAGACTTTTGCTTAAACCCACGACCAATGGCACGGCCTTCCTACTCTGGTTGCCTAAAACATTTGTCATTTTGTCACTTAATCATTTACTACCTTTGTTCTTATTCCACTTCTTCATGCAATTGTATACTGCATCTATGATGAGATGTTAAGATGCCCAAGGGCAGCAAAGTGAAAACTCCTGGCCAGGTTTCAGCTCCTGGTAATGGACCAAACAACAACTCAAGATGTGCCAAGAGCTGTGGATCACCTTAGAGCCCATGTGAAATCCCAAGAAAATTAGAGGGAGAGAGAATAGGCCAACTGACAGCAAAGTGATTTCAGTGCAAGCTCCATAGCTTGAAAAGTCACTGGATTTCCAGGGCAGGTTTAACGACAACTTAACCACAATGCTAATGGATACTTTTTGTGGATAAGGGGTTAAATTAAGTGCAGTTTTCTTTTCTTTTTATTATTATATAATTTATTGTCAAGTTACCTAACATACAATATACACAGTGTGCTCTTGGCTTTGGGAGTAGATTCCTGTGATACATCATTTACATACAACACCCAGTGCTCATCCAACAAGTAAGAACAGTTTTCTTACATGAAAAACAAAGCAAGCAAACTAACAAAAAAATCTCTGTCGGTCTAAAGCTACAGAAGCAGAAGTTAGAAGGTAACCACTCTGCTACATTATGCATGGGTTTATTACATTTTCTTGCTCTTCTTAGAATAAACTTAAAAGAAAGGCTTGGGTATCTATTCACGAGAAGAGGGGGGAAAGCAAAGAACCCAGAAAGAGGCGACTGCAGATGAGAAGTAGTAAACATGAAATTTTGTTGATTTCACAATTTCTCCAGGCCACTTGTAAGTTCCACCAGATTCTCTAAAAGGGGAAGGGCCAAGAGACAGTGTTCAGTTCTGGTCCTACTTCCCCTCTTCAGGAGATTCAAATCCAAAGAACTTTCTCATGAATCTAAACGAGCTGGAAATTTCCACTAACCCAGTTTTCTATGTTCCGATTATACATTTGAGAAGAAAGCAAATCACAAACACAGAGGATTTAAGTAGAATAATGCAAAATAAAGCCAAGTATCAACCACTACCACCAAGACGATAAAACTCTCAGAGACAAAATTCTAGCATAGTCCCTTTTCAGCCCCACATCCTCTCCATATCTTACTCAAATGATGACTCCAGCAGATCTTATCAAATTAAGACAGGAGGTTACATTCACCCACATTTTAGAAAGATTTTTTCACCTATAATTGTAAAAGCATCATTTGCTTAACTACAACCACCAGAAAATTCAATTAACCAGAATACCTCATTCCTCACACATCTTGGTTCCTTGGGGTTTTATTGCCTCCATTTCACCATATGCAACATTAAGTATGTCTAATTTTCAAAGCAGAAAATATAATTATTCCTTTTGTCAATGAAAATCTTGGGTAGAAATAATCACTAATGTGAACTTTGCCATTCCAGGTTGTTAAATTCAAATGAATATAAATGATGTTCTCTCTAAATTATCTTTCTAATTTGAGGCATAAATGGGCTTTTTGCCCTCACCTTCAAGTCTTGCCTTTAATATTCTCTGAAAGATAAATTACATTATTATCTTATGAAAGTCTGCTGAAAATCATTGAATTTTCAGTTCTAGAAGCTGAAGATATTTCTTGTTTGACAAAGTATATCAATACTTGTCACTGACACAGAGATTGGATTTTTAAGGCACTTATGGAGCAAAAGAAACAAAACAAATTTTACTCTGGCGTTCATTTTAAAGCAAAACATCTAAATAAATAAGATCTGGCTAAGGATATACCTGGGGCCTTGGCTGGATTTAATTACATATAGAGTTGGCAAATCTACAGTCATAATCAACAAGCAGACAGCAGTACTCCTCAAATCATTTTGACACTAACATGTCACAGGTAGTTGACTTTCAAACACACTGGAGGCTGGAGCCATGTTGGAGCCAGGGCTAATGAAAAAGTATGGCAAGCACCAGAGCATTTCATTGATCACGGGTGTTTAAAACAACTTTCTCTAGTCTAAATTTAGTCTCTTGTTGTTTTTTTAATGACAGTATGGGAATTAAGATGATCACACACAATGATAATAGAAACACACTTATAGAAACATATGGTTTATCATATGCTGATTTCATGCTGACCACAATGTTTACTGCTGTACGTGCATGTCTCATGGATTCATTTGTTTAGAACCCACAATAACCCTTTGAGTTTGCTATGTTGCTCATTTTACAGACGAGGAAACTGAGATCCAGAGGAATTAAGCCACTTGCCTAAAGTCCTGAGGAAAGTCTACTTGTCAGAAGTATATGAACCAGTAAATGTAAAAAGACTGATTAAAAAAAAAATATATACACACACACACACACACACACACACACACACACATATATATATATATATATATATATATATATATATATATATCTGTTGGGGTGGGCATCTAATGAAATTCAGCAGAATGTTTAAATTACATTCACTGTAACTTCTTTCTTTCCTTCATATTTGAGTATCAGTAGACTAGGTAATCTCCAATCCCCAAATACAGAGGCATGAAAAATGTCCTTTCCCTTCTTTGCTTAAAACTCAGCAGTAACAACAGCAAATAATCATAATGCTCTTATTCTGGGCCAGATTTCATTTACAATACTTTATTATTACTATTCCATTTTACAAGGGAGGAAACTGAGTGCAGAGAGATCAATCTGCCCACTGTTACACTGTTATTAAGTAAAGGAACAAGAATTTTGGCTGGGAATGATATGGCTCCAAAGTCTGTTTTCTTAGTCACCATATATCAGTATAATTCCTTTGATCCAACTTTCTCCAACTTCCCTCTTTTCCTCCCTGGAGGCCAAAGGAAGCCTGGTGTGCCTCTGTAGGATCTTGCATCACTGCCATATTACTCCTGGGTGCACACAAATCATGATCCTCTGCTCTACCTTGCAGACACAGGGAGCTCTGAAAGTCTACTTCAGCCCCATCTTGAGGACTACTCTGAAATCTTAGGTCCCTCAAGAATGAGGCATGTGTCTTCCCAAATCTACCTAATGTCCTTATGTTATCCCACTGCTGATTCTCAGCCTGGGTGCAAGAAGGACACAGAACCTCTTCTTGGAGACACATGAGCATCTAATCTTTGTGTCTGCCCACACCTAGTCCGATCTTATTCTCAGGGGCTTTATAGCATGAGTGTAACATCCAACTTCAAGTCTCTGTCAGAGGCTGGGGATACAAACAGGAAAACAAAACCTGGAAATTTCCCTGATTTCATTAACATCTAAACAAAGGCACATAGGTCTCTGCTCCCATCCAAATTACTTAGCTACAGAATTACCAAGAGATCTAGTATGGTGTCATGGTGTCAGCGACACACCTCTTAGACACCCTTGATGGTCAGGACAGAACTCTTATTTGACTCCAGCTCTCACAGAAAACTGAGAGGAACACAGAAATACGCAGGGAGGAAACCAGGCCCCAGAAGGGTTCATCACTCCAAGACTCCCAAAGGCAGGCATATCTCAGTCACTAACACTCCAGTTCTGAAGGACTTTCCATGGAACAGAGAACAGTACTTCCATCTCAAAGCCAAGAGCAGGCTAAGAGACTATAAACATGCATTGGGAATAGACCCAACATTATTATTTCCTTTGAAACATTCCTATTTTGTTTTTTATGTATTTGAACTACAAAATCCACAGTTTTCAAGGGTTCCTTTGAGGAATCCTTCACCATCAGTGCATACTTTGATTTACAGAAATCACAAACACTTCCTGAGGTCTGTCTTGTTCGGCCCAAAGTAGTAATACAATTCTTGAAGTACTACAATTATTTAACTTGCTAGAAAAATGTCAATCCATTAGACATTAGCCACCAATGATCTATAGTTAGAGACAAAAGTATTCTTGTAACTAAAACCTTAGCAAGAGTTACACAGTTAAAGAACTTTAGCACTCAACACAATACACCTTAGAGTAACATTTTTCTAAAATGTGTGTTTAAGGTTTTATTTTCTCATCCTGATTCACGAGCCTCAGATAGGCAACATTTTATACAAAGAAGCCATCTTGAACCTATCACTTTATTCTAGGCCTAGGCTCAGGAACAGATATTTCATTCTTTAAAGTTACAGAGATAAGCAGACCAATTACATATACCTTAAAAAAATTTACTAAATGCATGACCTACAATCCCAACCTTGCCAATAATGGGAGAGTTAATTTCCTCAATGAGCCTTAGTGTCCTCATTTGTAAAACAAGCTATTATTGAAGAAAAGTATAGATGCGCAGTTCTTAGCAGAGTGTCTAGCATATCGTATGGCCCTCCAAATGGAGATTAATACACATGCACACACACACTCAGATGTCTCATTCATATAAAACAATAACACAAAGAAAACTAAGTCTACCATTTTTCTCCTGGTACGGCCACTCAATGATCCGCCTCTGAATATGTAGAGTTTAAAAGTCAACTGCTATGGATTCAGAAAGACACTTCACAGTGGCTTCCAGGAGGCACAGTGATGATGGTGATGATGTCAGCACCATCTAAGCTCTTGTCTGTACCCTATGACCCTATGTACAAAAATTTACCCTATTTTACAAATGAGGGAATGGAGGCATCGAGTGTTCAAGTAACTTTTCATAGTCATGCAGCTGGTGTATTAAGCAGCCAGGACTGGAACCCAGACAGTCTGATTCCAAGGTCCATGCTCCCAGCCTTCACAAAATGAAATGTTCTTTCCGGCCTGCCCATAATCCAGGTCTCCAGGTGATGCAGGCACAAGCTGAGTGAGGCGAAAACTAAGTCTACCCTTTTATCAACTCCAAGAGCTCATGAAGTGATGAGCCCCACAGAGCAAGCCTGATTTGACTTCCCTCAAACCATGTGAGGTTGGTTTGAGAACTGAATGGAATACCTGTATGCTCCAACAGAACATGACGTATTTTAGGTACACAGAAGCTATTTCTTGACTCTGAATCTGAACTAAATTTAAAACCAACTGAAGAATGATTGGCTTCACGCTGTATGCTCTGCTTTTCCCACTTACCACCACTCAGCTCAAAGTGTTTTCAAGTGGACACCTACTGCTTTCTCCCTTTCGACATGGTTGCGGTAAAAGTATTATTTTCAAAAATGTTATAAAGAATGAACACGGAAACAAGGATCTTAAACATTCCTATTGTCATGGGTAGAGAAGGACATAAAACAGTTTGGGTTTTTTTTTTTTATTTGTTTTTTGTTTGTTTGCATCATCAATGGCCTTAAATCAGGCAAATTAGTGAGATTTCATTCCCGCAATTTGTAGCCTCCATTCATTGAGGTTGTGCTATGTGTGAAGGTTATTTTTAATCCTCAGGACAAAAGTTTTTATTTTGTTTTCTTTTTAATTCCTCACAGCCATTTTAGGAATTAATTGCTTTTCCTTTTACAGAAGAGAGAAACAGAAGTTCCAGAAGATTAAATAACTTGCCCAAGAACACAGAGAATGTTAACTTGAACCCACTTCTGCCTGAATTCAAAATTTTCACACTGTCCTTCTATCACATCAAGCTGGTTCAGTGAAATGACAGAAAATTAAGACAGTGAGCAAGCCTGAGACAAGTGGACATTAGGATAAAAACAGGAAGTGTGGATCTGATGCGTGAAACTTGTAATTTTCAGAGCAGCTGATCCCTTTGACACACTGCTTATGCTGAGGACAAAGGTGAAGGACACCAAGGGTCACACGCTGACTGGGAGCAGGGGCCAGTGGCTTGATTTTCTTGGGGAAAACATGATCTTGAGTTTTGGAAGAGAAACAGCTTAGAGTGGAGAAAGAAGTGGGTTCTGTAAGACATGGAATGCCACCTAGCACTCTGGTCCTGGGGCTGACAGTCAGGAAAAGTGCCCATAGGCCCACTCCTATCCCTAACAACTTCCACCTGATTCAGCAAGATCCAATCCTGTGTTTTCATTTTATATGAACTCATCCCTGTGAACTCAGGGCAGATCAGAGTACCTGTTATGTTCTAGATTAAATGAATCCTTAAAGTTACTACATGGTCAGAAGTCCTTACGCTAGCTTCTTTGAGGAGCATTTCTGAGCATCTCAGAAATGGGATGCTGAGACCCCGCCCCACCTCATCCATCTAACCTCCTCGTCCCTTAATTCCTCCTTATCTTCTTTTTCATTTCTCAAACATTCCCCAAAACAACTTGGGGGAAGTGGTATGGAGCAGTATGTATGCTGTTGGTAAGCAAGAATATCACTAGTCATAGGCAGAGGAGAGGAGAGCAGTGGGTATAAAAGTGTAAGTGGCACTTTATCTTTCTAGCCCAAGGCTACCGGCATGTGACTTCCTGTGAAAGCAATATCTGGGAGTGTACATAAGGGCAGAGGGAGGGTAAAATAGATTATATAATGATATTCAATGGGTCCTTTATTTAGCCCATTACAACCTTGGAAAATCACAAAAGGGTCCCACCTCCAACACTGCATTGAACCAAAGCAAAACCACTCCACATGCCATACAGGGTGCTGCAGGTAGGTGCAGGGGCCAAGGGTTCATAGCCAAGGTGGGTAGCAAGTGGTGGTTACAAAGTGCAGAGGAAAATCCTGCAGGCCACGAGGATGTACAGCACTAAGAAATCTCTGTTCTCAGAGGAAGAAGCCAAGGCTATAATATATCCACCTTTCAGCTGTGAGCTCCTTGAGGGTATCTTCACAGCAATAGTGTCTGAGCTGGCATTGGGATTTGCCAAAAAATTTAAAGAGGGTCTTGACAATCTTTCCAACACATGCCATGACAAATTAAAACTAGATGTTCAAAATCTGGCAAAAGGTTTTGATGCCATTGGAGTCAAAATGCATCCTTCCAAGAAGACACATCCACCTTATTATATCCACAAACATATGCTACAACAGCGGTTGGGATACGGGGCAGGCATAATCATAAGGCAAATGGCTATTTCTACTTTCGCCTGGGGTATGGGCAACTGATCCCCAGGAGAGAATAAGGGCAGACATTTACTTTCTGATGGATACCTGGAACCCATGCACCTGTCTGCACCTGTCCTTGTGTGCAACCCAATGGTTGCTCCCACTTGCCTGGTTCCAGGGCTTCCAGGAAATACCTAGGAAGTTGGAGGCTGGATGGTGGAATATTCTACGCCAGGAAAGATCATGCTTAGACTTCCCTGCTGTTGAGACTGCTGCTTGCTGCTTCTGTTTCTGGTATTGTCAATCTCCACTGAAGTTAACATACACAGTAGATTAGCTCGCTTAACGAGCAACATTAACACAGTGATTAATGTGACAATGGGAGAGCACTTGCGTTACCCCCTACCTGTCCTTTGTTCAGCTTATACACAGGATGGTCACTTTACTTCCTTACTATCAAAATAAACACCTACTTACTCAGCACCTAGTGTGTGCTTAGTTCCAAACTGGATTCTGGGACAAAGTGTACAAGGTACTCTGGAGGTTTCCACTCTGACTGCAGAGGAGGATTCACACACAGAAGAAAGAGGCTGCTGATGATCAGAGTAAGGTGTCCTGAGCAATGTTGAAAAAAAGTGACAGAGGGGACCCTGGGTCGCTCAGTCGGTTAAGCAACTGAGTTTGGCTCAGCTCATGATCTTGCAGTCCATGGGTTGGAGTCCAACGTTGGGCTCTGTGCTGACAGCTCAGAGCCTGGAGCCTGCTTCCAATTCTCTCTCTCTCTCTCTCTCTCTCTCTCTCTCTCTCTCTCTCTGCACCTCCCTTGCTCATACTCTCTTTCTCTCTCTCAAAAATAAACATTAAAAATTTTTTGAAAAAGAAAAAAGTGACAAATCAACCAGAAGGCAAGAAGATGAGGTGTCAGTGTGAAGGAGGTCAGTTCAGAGCCACTGGGGCTAAGGGAGTGCAGGTGAAAGAACTCTCAACAGTGAAGGCCGAGGAACAGCTGCTTTAGGAAGAAGGCCACCACAGTGGCTCAGAGCAAGGAGACCAGAGGAGCTGGCTGCAGACAATCCTGTAAGACAAACTGAAGGCTCCTTGGGAAGTGCTGTGCTTGGGGGCTTGAACTTGATCGCGAAAGCTAAGAGGAGGCACACAGTTTCTGTATAGAGCCAGATAGTAAATATTTTCAGTCAGACAATATCTGCTGCAACCACTCAACTCTGCCCTATAGGGCAAAAGCAGCCATTGAGCATATGTAAATGAATGGGTATGGCTGTGTTCCAATAAAACTTTACTGACAAATCAGACAGTCAGATGGATTTTAGTATATGGCTGTAGTTTGCTAATCCCTACTGTAAAACCCCTTAAGATTTATAAGCAAGGGGGTTATGTCTGACACAGTGAGTATATTACACAGGTCACAGTGCTGCTGGTCAGAGGCTATCATGGAGGGAAAAGAGATGGGAAGTAGAGGGACCAGTCAGGAAGTTTTTATTTCTGATATATGGCTTTGTGAGTCTAACTGTCTGGTGCCCATGATCTGAACAGTGTCCCTCTGCTCTCAGGTCACTGACTTGTAGTCACACACCATTCTCAAGTTCTACAAACGAAGGCATCATTCTCAAACTGGACGCATTTCTTAAAGCATGCGTTGGCAAAAATGTCTCCTAAATGAAGTATAGATCAACACAAAGATAACTTGTAAGCTTGACAGTGTGTAGGAGTTGGAAAGAATGGTTTGTAAAGGAAAATGTAGAAAAGCAAGATTTCATTAAGGTAAAACAAGGGCCAGCATGATAAATGAGCACCAGTAGCCCTTTTTCCCCCCCTTTTAATATTGAAGTATGAAGGAAGAAAGACTTGGATCAATGCCCCCATCAATGACTACGTCTTTTCTTCTCAGAACAAAACTAACCTGCAAACTGAGAAGAAAGAGAAAACAACAAACCAGCCTTTCTTGGGCATCCTCATGAAGATGCTTTCCAAACAGAGCACCCTGCCAGTCCCACTTTAGGCAACACACAAAAATTCCATGGTAATTGACAAAACCCACCAGCATTAATGTGTTAAAGTTTCTGCAAACCAGAATTAAATTGGTTGTGCCAACTCTTAATCTGTTACAGGGAATTTGTAGCAAGTCTTTGGAACAGGACAAATGTAATCTTCAATATAGCCAAAGTAAAGACCAAGAATTTGGAGTAATGAGGTTTTCTGATAAAATGAGGACAGATCTGCTTTGGGGCATTCTAATGTAGAATATCCCCATCTTAAAAGGAACCATGGTCCAAAATTTTCTGTACACTTTGAATATTTTCTCTTAGAAATATGGTATAAATGTGGGTTAGCTCCCAGGCTAGCCCTTCAAAAGCTTATGTAAACCAAAAGGAAATAAAATGGAAACGAAAGGAAGCAATAGCTTTGCAGTACTAATAATTAAGCAAATAAAAAGCAATTAAAATTATGTAATCATTTAAAAATTTCTCTTAAAAACAGGGAGTTCAAATTTAAAACAGAGTCACAGGATTCATTTTGAGATTCTCATCAGTTACAGCTCCCACCTCTCTTTGTTCATCAGATCTCAGACGCACCAGCATCCTTGCTGTTCTTTGAAGACTCCAAGCTCATTCTTGCCAACTGATTGCTGTTCCATCAGTTAGGAACACATTTCCAAGAGGTTTTTAAATATCTAAATCTTACCATTATCATGACCTCTTAGGCCTCCCCTATGAATGAGTATCTCCAAGAGACACTCTCTCCCTAGTCATCATCTGTCCTATCATCCTGGGTCAATTTCTTCACAGTTTTTACCAAGAATTATACTATTTACTTTTCACTCAATTTACTTACTTACTGCCTATCTCCTCCATTAATATAAATTGCATGACAGTAAGAATTTGTCCTCTTTATCCCAGCATTTGATTCATTTTTTTCCCCCTACTGAATGGCCCCTTGAAGAGGTTATTGTAGAGATGCTTTCCAGAGTTTTATTTCATGATTTTTATGATTTATTTTCTCAAATATAATTTCTATTTTTATCTTATTCTTTAATTCCAAAACCAACAGCCATCCATTATTTTATAGACAGGCACAGGCTAATAACAATTCTCAACATTTATTGATCAATACTAACTTGATTTCTTATAAATGTAATAATTATGGTAAAAATGGAAGAGAGGCAGAGAAAAGTAGACTTAAAAAAAAAAAAGGTTATGCAAGTACCAATGGAGTATAATTTGACTCAACGAACTACAGGTCTATGGAAGGCATAAAACTGGGGGCGATCTGGGTGGAGGTAAGAGAGTGGTAGCACAATCTCCCCAGTGCAAAGAGAATGACAGACCAATATATTGTCACAAGCCTCCAGGAGGTATGACAAGCACAAAACATAGATGTTATTCAAAGTTTAATTTACATTGTGTAGGGAAACTATGTTAATAGGAAGCAAAAAACGATGAAAATAACATTTATTGAGAATCGACCATGAGCCAGGAACTTTGCTTAGTGTTTTTACATTTAATCCTTACAACAATCTCTTGAAGTTCACATTATCCTTATTTTTTCAACTGAGGAAACAGAAACTCAAAGTTAAATAATTTAAATCAGAAAATAATTCTAACTTATGGATTCAGATTTGAATCAGAGTTTATCTAGAATTTTCCCCCCTATAACATTTATTTTTGTTTTAAGTTTTTTTTGGAATGTTTATTTATTTTTGAGAGAGAGAGAGAGACAAAGCATGAGCAGGGGAGGGGCAGAGAGAGAGGGAGACACAGAATCCAAAATAGGCTCCAGGCTCCGAGCTGTCAGCAGAGAATCCGACACAGGGTTCGAACTCACAAACCGTGAGATCATGACCTGAGCTGAAGTCGGACGCTCAACCGACTGAGCCACTCAGGCGCTGTGCCCCTCATAACATTTCTTGAGAAAGATAGGTATTTATACTCAGAGTAACACCACCAAGATGGGTAGTTCTCGACTTCGCTCCCTCCCCTAACAACAACTTACAACCATTCATGAGTAAGACACCACTGAAAGATTCCTAGATGTTTATACTCATAAACATGAACCTTAAATTTTACAAATGAAATAATGAGCAAGTTTGGATACCTTTTTTTTTAAGTAAACTTTTCCTTAGTAAAATTGCTTTAAATTATGATAGCTAGTGACTTGGAGTTTGTGAGAATGATCTTAATCACAAAAAAGTTTGTGCTGTGTGTGATAACTGTCAGAACTGGAGGTTTTTTAATAATTGGATTATGATAGCAATTTATAGGACAAATCCTTGACCTTTCCTATAGTCATGACAAGCAAACAAATAAAACAGCTAAAAGCTACATACACAGAACTCAAAGCAGGAAAAATAAAGATCAACCACACAATTTTCCTGCATTGACTTAACTGTTTCCAGCATTGAAGCTCTGCCTGAATTCACATGCACCATGTCCTAACCATGGTTTGCCACCCTGCCCTCTTATTAAGGATGGGGTGTGAATGGGTCAATAAAGAAGAAAAGAAACTACTTCTCTTTCCATCTCTCTGTCTACTAGAATTATAGTACCTGGTTTAATAGTCCCAACGCAAGCAGGTGATAGATCAAATCTAAAAAAAGTAGCCATGGACATTTCAGTTAAGCTCTTCTCACTGTAAAATGTATACTCGAAGATGAAGCCCCCTGAAGTTTGGTTTTCTGAGCTCTGCTTTTTTCCTCTGTTTACTTAGCTTTGTATCATTTATACTCATGCTTTACCCTGCAAAATAAGTGCAACTCAAGCTCTTTCAAAGAAAGCAGGACAGAAGCGAATGCATCATTTTGACAGTGGAAAATGACAAAACATCTTTCAGAATCTCTCCATACTTGGCTGATAAATGAGGCACATCAAGTACAAATTCTAATACCGAGCACACTAGTGGAAACAAGTGAGCCCATTCAGAATATAGTGAGGAAGACAGCACAGAGAGTTTGACGGTTAGAAAAGGGAAAAGATTGATTGCTTACTGATTTGTAAAAAAATAAATAGATAAATAAGCAAAATGGAAAATGAGTTATATTGCAACTTAAAGCTCTCATGTATTTACCAAGCATCACTACAAAATGATGATTATGCGGCCTGTTTTTCTAAATTAATTTCTAATTGCTTACTTTTTTCCAAAATAGTGTGAAAAATTTAAACCTACAGAAATTTGCAACACATAATGTACATTAAACAAAATTTAGCTGCACCCCCTGCTCTTAATATATTTCACCTAAAAAATTCTTAAAAATAAATTTTAGTGTTTATGTAATTATAATGATGTTTATAAATATAAATGCAAACATTATAAATAAGTTTTAAAATTTTAATTATAAAATTGAAAACAATAGTCAGAAATCTCAGTAACAACCCCTGTAATTTCAGAGAGAATGAGTCACTAGAAGTCTAATTTGTGCTATTAAAGGGTTTGGGGGCTAAAATATTTAGATCAACAAGGCAGGTACTGATGTTTCCGATCAGTATCATTCTCCCCCCCTCCCCTTTATTTTCTAGGCATTCAAAAATAAAATACACAAGGCCACATGATCAGTTCTGGTCTATGAGACAGGAGTAAAAACAGTGCTGATGTCCTTTTAGTACCAAGGCAGGTGCAAAGTCCTTGTGCGATTCTCCAGGCCCTCATTTCCTGCCTGGGAAATGTGGAGACCTAATTTTGAGATGATAGAGCCACCATGTGGAATCAGCTGGTAAACAGCCATCTAGAGGGTCTCCAGGATCTTCAGAAAACTTTTACTAATCCATTGAGATTTTGGTTGTTCTGTTTTAATTTCTTTTTTAATGTTTATTCATTTTTGAGAGACAGAGTGCAAGCAGGGGTGGGACAGAGAGAGAGAGGGAGACACAGAATCTGAAGCAGACTCCAGGCTCTGAGCTGTCAGCACAAAGCCTGACGCGGGACTTGAACTCATGAACTGTGAGATCATGACCTGAGCTGAAGATGGACTCTCAATCAAATGAGCCACCCAGGGGCTCCTAGATTTTGGTTGTTTTGTATGTGCAGCATAAATCTCCCAACCTTTTCAATGGCTATGCACATTCACGGTTTCTTATAAAGTTTCTCAGACAAGGGGACCTACCTTTGCAGGATATCTAGAATTCTAAAAGTTGCCAATAAAATATTTGAGTAAATTGAATAAAAATGTCTGACTTATTACTTTATCATATTTGAGCTGCTTGAATCTTGATTTCTCATAGATCTTCAGTTTGTAATAATGAATCAATCCTAGGATTTTATCCTACTTCATGAACAACAGTTCACTGCATTTTTTTTTTTTTTTTTGGTAATATGAATTCTTTATTGGCCCGAATGGCCATAAACAGATAGTTTACTTAGTCATAGAGCAGTAAGACTCACTGGGTCTCAGAAGTCAAGAAATTAAGAAGACAAAAAAAGGAAATACAAATCTAAGAAAGCACATGTAATTCCCCTTTTAGAAACTGGAAGGTGTATGTATAGTTTGAATAAGGCACGAATTCTCGACACTGAGACATGTACAAGAACTTCCAGGTCATCACACATCCCATCTCTAGCTGCAGGTGAGGACAGAAGGCTCAGGTGAAGTTGCATGATTTTTTAAATTTCCTAACTAAGTTCCTAGTGAGTGGCCAGAGGTGGCGGGGGTGGGGGAGGGTTGATTTTATATTGTTGGCCAGCATCTGGCCCAACTCCCTACTTTGCATCAGTTGCTAGTAATTGATACTTAAATATGTGGTCTATAACTTGGAAGTGTGTAGGGTCCTATAGCATGTTATCTCTAGCATGGTATTCAGATGGATAGTTGTAAATAAAATAAAAAATAAAATTAAATAATTGCGAAGACCCCTTCCAATTCTGACATTCTGGTTTTTAAGGGAATAAGGGACCTAAATATCAGCTAAGCTTGACTATAACTAATTTGCTCCAGTATAGGAGTTGTTGCAAAGCAAGCAACCAATCAGAAAGTGTTCAGTCCTGTAGTAGGACACTATGATGATGGTCTAAAATCCTATAGTCCGTGAATCTATTTTATCAAAGTTTTCCTAAATTCACTGCTTTCATCCAAGACACATCCTTTAGGGATGTATTATAGAATAATCAATAAGTAAGAACAATCTAGAGATAGACTCCTTGGGTTCAAACCGATGAGCTCTGCTACTTACAAAATTTTGATTTTATGCAAATTTCTTAACCCCTTTGAGCCTCAGTTTCTTCATGTGTCAAATGGCCATAATTGTAGTAGAGTATTTCTATCTGGGCAATGTTAAATGAGATATTAGCCAAACTATTTGGCATGGTGCCTGACATTGCTAGAAAAATGTTAGCTTTTATTGTTAGTAGAAGATTATGAGGCACTATAAAAAAAAATCAATGAATGGCACCAAAATTAATAGTACTTCTCTGTAGAAAAAGCCTAAAAGCATTTCTCCATCCAACAGTAGCTGTTGGCTCTTCTAGCGCTTGTCATCAACGAGGCAGGCAAAACGTGGAAGCAAATGCTCGGATTCAAAACTAACTCTTCACTTCCCTAACATCTTAAGCGTTACTAGACTGATATCAAATTGCCTGTTGCTGCTCAGCCAAAAAATAAAGGCACTTAGTAAGGGGTTAGGTGGCTTGAGCTTCAGAACTACTGGTGGGATAGTCGGGTAGTGTCCCCTGATTTTAGATATCACTATTTAGAACCCACCGCCATAGAACAATTCAGTCCTCCTAACACTTGTCAGATGCAAATTTCTGACCATCAGAGATAGAAATAGGTTCAAATCACTGATGGGGAACAAAACCCCTACAAAGGAAATGGGAAAAGTCAAAGATGTCCGATAGTAAGAGATATCCTGATAAATAGTTAGGGCAGGGTTCTTCTTCCAACCTTGACTCAAAAAATACATGCCACACAAATACACACCCAAAACGTATGCTCTGGCTACCTTAGCATCATCATTAAGAAATGAATACAAATAAATTCGCTGCAATAAAAACAATCCTCTTCAAGAAGAAAAAAAAAATGAGTCCCAATGGTATAAACCTTACCCTACATGAACTTCAAGGAAGATCTGTTCAAATGGAACAGAGAATCAAAGGGAACTTGGCATTACTCAGTTTGGGTGAGTAATCACTGCCTCACACTATTATTTCAGTTGGGGACTCCTTGCATTAATCTCTTCTTCCCCCAGCACTCACCCAAGGATGAACACCCAACAGGTAC
This sequence comes from Panthera tigris, assembly GCF_018350195.1. Lineage (NCBI taxonomy): Eukaryota > Metazoa > Chordata > Mammalia > Carnivora > Felidae > Panthera > Panthera tigris. The sequence continues at coordinate 94,728,460 of NC_056662.1, read as the reverse complement.
TCAGTAAAGACCCATAGATGAATTGAACCAGGGCAGGGAAGGACACAATTCCCTCTGGCTAGGTAATTTTTTGTATCATAGAATAGCAAAGATTGAGTCTAAAAGTGCAGAAAATTAAAAAGGAACAAACAAATCTATGAAAATATAATTATTGTTAATATCTTTAAAGGAGGGCTATATTTTAAGTTTCTAACAGAGAAAAACTTATATTTTCCCCCAAAAAGTGTTAATATGTTTGTATTATTAATAGTGGCAATGCACATAGTTAACATTTTTTTTGACATTAGAACAAAAATATTTTCTACAAGGATACACGGACTCCCAATCCAAGTTTCTAGTAAATATAGTAATGCTAAAAATAGAGACATCTAGATGGTACTATTGGCATTTGGACTAAACAATCCTGGGGCTGCCCTATTCACTGCAGCATGTTCAGCAGCGTCCCTGATCTCTACCCACAGGATGTTGGGAATGCTCTGACTCCCTCAGTTTTGAGAACCAAAAATGCTTCCAAATATTGCCAAATGTCCCTCAGGGTGCAAAATCATCCCTAAGTCTAGACAGTAAGTCTATCTCATATTCAACAAGAGTGAAGAGTGTGTGTGTGTGTGTGTGTGTGTGTGTGTGTGTGTGAAGGCATGCACATCATCCATGCAGTTGTAGATCAGATAAATTAGGGAGAAGCCATCCCCGATTATTTAATCAGAGCCTTCCAGTAATAAAATTCTGCGAAATATTTCTTTAAGTATATCCAGAACTTTTGAGCGCCAACTCCTCTGCTGTGTCCATTAGAAAGCCAAAACCACAGAGCAGACAGAAAAACCAGCAACCCTACAATAGATCAGCATAGGATTCAGTGTATAATTATGAGAACAAGCCTCATATTTAAGATCAGTTGGTCCAGTGCAAGGGAGGAAGGTACAGCATAGCAAATTCACCACAGAGCTTTAAGGCTTTACCCCTTTTCCTTCAAGAGGGCAAGTGTGTCTTTTCTCCTCTGTGCTGCCCTTGCTTCCCGCAGGGTGGGATGAACCAGCCAAATACACTACACCTGCAAGAGAACACCTTCCCCACAGCAAAAGAACAGCAGACTCGTTTGCAGTATACATCACCTTTTGGAATAATTCACCAAACCTTAAAACTTTATTATCTATGAACACAGAATGATACACTTCTCAGGGTCAATGGGAGGTTAAAATGTAAACCTTGTTGAAACTGCTTGATACAATAGCACTTAATAAATGCTTATGAAATCTCAAATGTATACAACCAATAACCAAATGATAACTAAAAGTGTCAATCCACTGGCAAAGCAATTCTTGCACTTACACGGATGAAAAGTCTCAAGGAGGAACTTCAGCTGCCAGCCTCAACTGCCAGCCTCAACTGCCAGCCAGAGGAAGTGCAAGCTCTCCTGGGGCGGGGACAAAACCTACTCACATCTCAACAAGGAGGAAGTGCATCTGAGACACCAACTTCTGTGTATGTGATTGTGACTCAGCTCTAAGGTACAGATGTCTGTGGCTTAATTCCTATTTGCTCACGTCCATCTCTTGTTCAATTGGCCTGGATTTCTTCTTGTAACTTAGTGAGGAACAGTAAGCAAGTATCTTTGTTATACCAGATAGGTGTTAATCGTCTAAGAATCATCACAGAACATCCTCGCAGTTGAAAATGACTTACAGAGTTTCCCTCGCATACATCTGCAGAGTGAAAAATGGTATAGTAACTCAGAATGATGCTAATTGTGAAGAAAAGCTGAAGAGCAGATTCCAGTAGGATGATACTGGGGCTGGTTCGAAGTCAGGGTCTAATCACTTTATTACCTGAGGCAAATCATTTCTTATTTATTTCTTTCTCTATCTCACAAAGGGCGTTGTAAAGATAGGAAAAGAAGACCTCTCCTACAACCCTTCTCATTTACTCTGTTCCTAGGCTCACTAGCTGTCTTGTTTTGCTGAACTCATTGGGCCTCAGGGCCGTTGCGTTTGCTATTCCCTCTGCCTAGCCTGATGTGTCTTCCTCCAGATATCTGCAAGAAAAGTCACCCCAGTGATGACTTTTGGAGCTGCCCTAAAAATCTTAACCCTGGCCCTGACACCTTTATGTTAGTTTGATTCTCCCTACTGCTGGCCCACCCCTGGCTCAGTTTCCTCTCCTTAGCATTTTTACTATATTGCACTGTATATGTTTGTGTCTTACATTTTTTATTATTGTCTCCCACACTAAAATAGAAGCTCCCCACTGAACGCCATTCTGTTCAGCTTTTTCCTGAATGAATGTCCGGCACATAGTAGGCTTTCAGTTAAAGTCTGTTCAGAAATACACATAAATGTGAGTCTAATAACATTAAGCAGAAAAAAAATTATAATGCCCTCTAACTTCAAACCATCATTTGGTTATGAATTGTGCAGAGGAATAATGCTGAAGGTTGAAGATGAAGAATTTTATTTAACAATGGTCAGATTGAGATCCGGTTAAAGAAATTATTTTGGTGGTAGGAGTAGATGCGCCAAGCTCCAGCATTATGGTCAAGTTTTATGTCTGAAGTCACAAAACACATGGTGCCTGAAATAAGAATGAGTTCATCCTCCTCTCTAATCTCTGAGAATTAGCTGTAAATCTATTTGCTTCTTCGGGGCCATCAGCATTTCTTGGTCGTCTTCTGTAAGCACTGGGCTCTATCTTTAGCTCTTATTCTCATAGTTTATCTTGACAGGTTTCTATTATTACCCCCATTTTACAGATCATTAAACTGAGGCTAAAATAAAGAAATCTGGTCAAATACATTTCCAGAGGGGATGGAGCTCTCTCTTTTCCACTGATCTTCACATGAGTAAATTCCACTTCTCTTGTTAGCCAGCTCAGATATAGATATAGATATATAGATATATAGATATAGATATATAGGTATAGATATAGATATATATATAGATATAGATATAGATATAGATATAGATATAGATATAGATATAGATATAGATAGATAGATATTTTTTCCCCCAATAAATCTCTTCTGCCACATTGTCACTGTCTGGCCTAAAGAAACTTACTTCATCTGTGTGACTGACCATTCAGTTTGCTCCTCTACATGGAAGTGATAACAACACCATTGCTGGCAAATACTCAAAACATAGTAGCTCTTGGTATCTCCTGACCTCTCTGCCAACTCTCAGCATTTCCTCAAGGTCACCTTCACTTCAGGAGACACCTGCGAATTCCAGCCGACACACCTGCCCTGCTTTTCATGTGCAGTCTAAAGATAATGCTAGTCTCAACCACTGATTTCAATCGGAATAGAAAAAAAAATAGAGAAAGAGATTAAAATATCTGAATTTGAAAGAAAATGCCAAAAACCATCAGAAGGACAGTAATCTTTTTAGCATTACATGGAAAGGAAAACAGAGAATTTATTTCAGGACAATTTAGGGGGAAAAAAAGATGTTTTTATCTTTTTCTTTTGAATGAAGTTGCCACGTGGCCTCTCATTCCCTCTCAATGGAAATTTGAAATGGGAAAGGTGCCCAAATAATTTTAGATCAATCATGAGTTCATACGGTTTTGACATCATAACTCTTGTCATGTTACCATGCCAACAGGCAGTGAGGAGCTAAAAGCTTTCCAAAGATATGGAAATTATGGGCTTAGATGCGATTCGGTTCTCCGTGGGGTGAACACTAACAATATCGCCAACTATAAATAACAAGGATTGCCATGACACCCTCTCACCCACTCCCCTTGGTTCCTTCAATAAGCACTGAAAATATGTGATCTATTTTAGAAACAAAACCTGAAGATCCATTCCCTAAGTGAATGCCCTGTATGTAATAAAAAGTTACGTGACTCTTTATTGTTGCTCTCAGAACAAACCCCCACGTTAATCTAGACACCCCACATCTCTCATTCCACGTGTAACCTAACCCCAGCATATCCAATTCCTATCCCTTCATGTGCACCTAGGGGCAAGGGTGTGTGTGTGCTCGAGTACTGTCTCCCTTAATTATGAAAAGCAGGCAAGCTCGAGTGCCTCAAACAAAAGGCACTTGTCCCAGAAATTACGATGGAGTGTAGTCTGGTCATTCGTCGCTTTTAAAACTACCTACAGAATGAATGTGCCCAACTGTCCGTGTGTTTATACTCACCACCCCTGCTTGCCAGTTTAATTGCTTTTGTTTGGTTTTGGTTTCTGGTTGAACTTCCGGCATATCAGGTACCACTACAGGGCCGAAGCCTAATCTGTATCTTCTCTGTGTTGATTACTGCGGTGAATAGATAGGAACAAAATGTGTATGTCCTTCATGGATTCTCTGATGATAGCAAAAAACAATGAAAAAATGTTGTCTTTTTAAGGTAGACTATTAACTTTGAACCACTTCTGTGAACCATGCCTACTAGGATCCATGCCCTTTCCGAGGCTCCTCCCTTGAAGCTGGCCAGCCCTGTGACCTGTTTTAACCAAAGAATGCTTTGCAAGCCATGCTGGGCCAGTCTGGAGGGTAAGCCTTACAAAGACAAGGCATTTTCTGCCTTTGTGTTGAGAAAAGTCCAACCTAGCTCTGAATAGAGGCCACATGGAGGACCACTGAGATCTCCAACCAAAAGCCCCAGCTGAGGAGTAAGCCAATAGCCACAGCCAACTTGCTAGCCATGGAGGTGTGGCCACAACAGAACTGACCTCAGGGCCCAGTGGAGCTGCCCCAGCTGTTACACAAATGAGCCGTCCCTGCCAAGCCCTGTCCAAACTGCAGAATTGTGAACAAAGACATAACATGTTGGTTGTTTTATACCACACAGCTTGGGGACGGCTTGTTCCACATCACTATGGGATCATAAATACTACATATTTATTAAGGAAGTATAGGATAACCCTTCAGGCAGGCCAACCCGAGTTTAAATCCCTCTAACTTCCCTTTCATGTGATTCAGGACAGTATACTAAAGCCCCATTTCCACATCTGAAAACGAGGGAAAACAATAATATCAGATTCATCAAGGTTGAAAGAATAAGGAGTTGTGTACAGGCACTCACACACACGTATACACACATGTGAGCAGGGGAGGAGGAGAGAGAGGGAGAGAGAGAATCCCAAGCAGGGTCCCCATTGCCATCACAGAGCCCAAAGAGGGGCTCCATTCCTTGACCCTGTGATCATGACCTGAGCCAAAATCAAGAGTAAGACACTAAACTGACTAATCCACCCAGGCACCCGAGAAAGTATATTTCTGAGTGGAAGGTTAAGAGAGGAGCTATCTGACTATGCCTGTACATTTGTTTCTGAATTTACAAAACATGCCAGACCAAGGAATAGAGGAGTCAATGTCATGTCTGTCATCCTTATTAGTCAGTCTTAAATCAACAGATAATAATGGGTTAAAGAACCCAGCATGGAACTGCTCAAACTCCTCTGCATTGTAGATCTTTCCAAACAGAAGAAAGTCAGTGTTTCCAGCTCCAATTTCAGTTGGACTACAGGAGTAATTTTTTGTGTATGTCCTTGCTAAATTGATAGGATCCAGGAATCAGGCCAGCAAGTTCCACGAAGGCATGTATCTTGGAAAGAAATAATGTTGTTAAATCACCTCAAGTTTCCCCCCCCCCCACTCTGGGTGGAGATTGCCACCACATTCTCAGGTCCCCCCTCCATGTGTGACTTTCCATTCTTTTTTTTTTTTTTTTAATGTTTACACCTAGATATCACATTTAGCTTTCATCAGAGGATGAAAGCGTGTCAAATTGTTTTCCTCACAGTTATTCACTGGAGACCTCAATCCTCTGGTATGGCCTGCCACCTATTATTATTGTATCTGTTTCCTGACAGAATACAATTCCTAGGGAAACCCTCCCAGTTGCCAATGTAAGGTGGTGAGGTACTTAACATAGACGAGGTGAATCCAACAATCAGTGGGGAAACAGTTTTCCATGTGGGCAAAGCGTGCAGCCCAGTAGATGGTAGCAATGTCCACCCCAGTCTATTCCAGGGCACAACAGGCGACATCAAGGGGCTGAGTTTATAAACTAACATACAGTAAGTACCTTAGAAAATCAGAAGGAAGATAGGCACTTGAATACAATAAGCATAGATAGAATTTCTTCCCCAAGGCATTTTTTAAAATTTTTTTAACGTTTATTTATTTTTGAGACAGAGACAGAGCATGAACGGGGGAGGGGCAGAGAGAGAGGGAGACACAGAATCGGAAGCAGGCTCCAGGCTCTGAGCCATCAGCCCAGAGCCCGACGCGGGGCTCAAACTCACGGACCGCGAGATCGTGACCTGAGTCGAAGACAGACGCTTAACCGACTGAGCCACCCAGGTGCCCCCCCAAGGCATTTTTGAAAAGACCGAGGTTCGAGCAGACTCCCAGCAGAGGAATGGAAAGGCACCCGGGATCTAGGAGGACATCCATGACATATTTGTGAGGCCTGTGGGTTGTCTGGGAAGCCTTTCCTCTTGCGTTCCCTCACTGCCCTCATCCCATTTCCTGCAGTCACCCTTTCCACGTGAATTTTCTGATCTCTAGGCTGCTCTTCTCAGAAGCTACTCATTCCCCACACCCTAAGAAAGGACCTAGTTCATGAGGGCCTAGCCTCTTGCTGCTCCTAGGAATATGTACCTATCTGCTGTAGAAACCCAAACCTTACATAACTTCCATGGAAGTAATAGAATATCACCCACTTTCACAGGTGGCGGGACGCTGCTTTGGTCTCTTTCAAATCAGACCATCTAGTAAGTTATTTCTACTATGACACTAATTCTTGCTCATGCCAGATAAATGCGCTCATTTGTCAATAAAACCACATTTTTGGCATGCTGTATAATCTCAGAAACCACAAAGCCAGACAATATCTTGCACTGAATTTTAAAATGTGAAAAGCTATTCCATTTGAGTTGATTGTACACAGAGATGAATACCGTACTTTCAAAATCATTGGCCCAGAGTGAAAGGAAAAGCAACCAGAGACAGGCAGAGGGGGGAAGAGAGCACAGACAGGTGGGCTCCAGAGAGTTCTGGAGTCCCTATATCACAGGGCTGAGGCTCTCAGCTAGAGAATCAAGACTATCCTTATCTGCCCCTAGGTGGGCTCCTTAACCTTCCATTCCCAGGTAATTTACTCATGGTCTTCTCTCAGTTTATTTGGAAGCATTTCTGTCTGGAATAAGGACTTGATAAAGAGGATGAAAGGAACCTGCCATTTATTTTTGGCCCCTTTCTTTTGATAGCTTTATTCAAAAGGAGTAGATGGAAGGACAGTCCCCTCTTCAGCCACTTTCTCATGCAAAGTGCTTAGTGAATTAGTTTACTCATGGAAAAAAATGCATATAATGTGCTGTCCTCAAATTTCAAAATAATTATTTTAGGGGCAGGGGGCTTACTAAACAGGCATGAGGGTTGGCTTAGTTTGTTGTCCCCCAAAATACTGAGCTCCCACCATGGCCAGTTACTTAATACATGTACACCTTCTTGTTCACATCAGAATTTTGCTTTTTTGTTAATTTAGTGGCTTAAACTGAATTTAGCATTTTTTGGTGAGGTATAAGAAAGCCAAGTCATTCGACTTGGTCCCTGAAGTCAACAGTCTGAACTTCACAAGCAGTTCTGTCACTTAATAGATAGCGTGACCATGGGCAGACTATTTAACCTCCCCGAGCCTACCTCATCATCAGTAAAATAAGGATAACCACAGTACCTGTCTCCAAGGGCTATTAAGAGTATAAATCTGATGATGCTCAACCCTTTCTGTAACACACAAAAAGCACCTAAAAATGTCAGTTATTATTATTATTATTATATAAAACACTGACAAATGTAAAATCGGAAGAGCATTCTTTTTTCAGAAAGAGTTTTTCATCTTAAAAGATTTGTTTAAAAAGGAAACCAAGGTTACCTTCTGCTATTTGATAGAGAACCTGTTTCAGGAAGACAAAGGCAGAAAATGATTTTTCTTAGAAGTAACGGAGAAGTAGATCAGGGACATGATGATATATGGCTCTTAGTAACTTAGTGACCAATCACCAGACATGCTTCCCAGGAAGGGATCAGTAGCATTGTAGAACTGACCTTGCCAGGCTACCAGGGAAGAGGAAGTGGGTCTTTGGCAGGAATCAACTGCTGAAAAGGACTAAGAGAAACAGAAGTATGGATCCCAAATATTTTCAAGGGAAAAGACAGTGCAATACAGATAAATCCCAGGCAGGGAAGAAACATCCAGTTCCACTCAGACTGTGTAGTGACACTGTAAGAAGGTGAAATGCAAGGGAGTTATTCGAGTAGGGGAGTGATAAATGGCTACTTTGTGAGATCCAGGCAGGAACAAGATTTAGGGATAAATGCAGGTCCTATTTGCCTTGGGAGGGCTAATTGGAAACAAAGCTGGCAGATTTTTGTTTCAAGGGAAAGATCTAGCCAAGTGAAAAGCACCCAGGATTTGGGAGGGTGGGGACACAACAGACAGAGGGAGAATTCAACCAGAAATGCAGAATTTATTCCATATGCTCCAAGCCCAATTTGGGGGATATTTGGAAAGCTGCTGTTCAACTGTGTCAAATAAAGTTGACAGGCTCATAGTCTTCTGACCTCAACTCTCTAGGTTAGAGTAAGTCATTGTTTTTCCAAAATCCCAGCCACAAGTAAGGCAGGGGAATGTGACATGCTTTGAGGCTGGGCTGTGGGTAGTCCTAAGGAGAGATGGGGCAGCTAGAAGATCACTAATGCAATCTGGAATAGAACTGAGCGAAGGAAAGGATTCAAAGTCTAAAAAAAAAGAATGAATATGCCATACAAATACTGAAATTTCAAGTTCCTAAAAAGACAAATACAAACACATGATAGGACTAAGGTAAAGATAGTTAATCAGCAGATATAATGGAATTTTTGACACTTAGATTTTTATTTTCTTTGAATATGTCTTTACTTTGCATTATTTTCATTTAAAACTATATATTCATGGGGCACCTGGGTGGCTTGGTTAAGCATACAACCCTTGATTTCAGCTCTACACCCCCATCATTCCAAAACCCCAACAATATGAATAAAATGTTTTGTTTTGTTTTTTTTAAATTAAGGTGAATCTCATATAACATAAAAGTCACTATTTTAAAGTGGACAATCCAGGGGCATTTAGTGCATTCACTATGTTGTACAAGTGAGATAAGAAAGCTGAAGGGACTTCATTTTGGATCAGCTGCTACAAGTCAAGAAGGTATGAGAAGGATCTGTGGCAAGGCAGAGTTCATTGATGCTGTGAAAAGAGCAATTTCTATGGAGCTGCAAGGACTAAAATAATTTTTTCTTTCTTTCTCCCTTTCCTTCCTTATTTCTTTCCTTCTTTCCATGAACACAGGTATGTTATTTTTCTGAGGACTGTTGGGGTTAATAATGCAGGTGTAAAGATTCCAACTACACTGTGTATATAAGGTATAAGTAAAGAGAACATAACCACCAAGTGCTAGCAAAATAAATACCCGGTCTAGAAAAGGGAATAAGATACATGCCCTTTTGAACATGGCCTGAAACCTTAATACATGATTTGAAAATAATTCACTACCAAAAAATAATTAATGGGCTACAAATGCCTCTTTTGGATATGAAAAATAATAAATAGCAATGTGCCTAGAATTCCTTAGGGAAGAAAAAAGTCTACACTTACATTATTCCATTACCCATCACCATGAATTCTTTCATTGCTAGATGTTTCCAGATACCAAGACCTTCATTATTAAAACTTAGAAGTCAGTTTCAATAGACAACATGTATTAAGAACACCTCCCATAAATTATTCTCCCAATAGTGTAAAGCCATTACTTAAGAATACAGTCAGGTTCAATGTGTCAAATCCTTTTGGTAAAGTCCAGATAAAATATTGATTTGAAATTGTGGAAAATGTTTTAGACTTGTAATCATGGGAGAAATCTTACCCACATAGTCCATGTAACATTCTCTAGGGATTTCTGAGTATTTTGAAATTTAGTAATTTAGCATATGTCAAGGCATGCTAAATATCACACAGCCTAGCAGAAAAAGGCATCATTTCACAACCAATGTCATTCAGCTTGAGCTCTCTTTTAGTGGGTGCCCTCCCCCAATGCGTTACAGGGAATGCTTGTCACTTACATGCCATAAAATCCTGAGCAGGCAGGCAAATGAAAATGACTTCTCAAAGAGTGACTTGAACAGAGGAAAAAAAAAAAATCTTAGAATTAACAATGCTTTGAAATGCCATTCAAGTGCAGGGATTTGATTCTTCCAATTTCTAAAAAGCCATACTTAAATGGAGTTTTATTTACAGTCAAGTATCCTCTGCCACTTGGTAAGGATTGAAGGTCAAAGGCTCCCTTTCCACCAACACGTAAGATGTTAGACTGAGTCACTTGTTTTAGATTAAAGAGTCTGGGAAAAAGAGCTCTTCAGTCATTATATAGGTTTCACACGTGGGGTGTGCACCTTTCCTCAGACTGTTCAGGTACAAGGAAGGGGAGGGGCACCTGGGTGGCTCAGTTGGGTAAGTATCCAACTTCTGCTCAGGTCATGATCTCACGGTTTGTGGGTTCGAGCCCCAGGCTGACAGCTCACAGCCTGGAGCCTGCTTCAGATTCTGTGTCTCCCTCTCTCTACCCCTCCCCCACTCATTCTCATTCTCTGTCTCTGTCTCTCTCTCTCTCTCTCTCTCTCAAATAAATACAACATAAAATAAATTTTGAAAAAAAGAAAGGGGAGAGAAAAGGCTGGTGGGGTGAGGGGGATGATGTCCAGTTTGAACAAGATGATCCGGTACCAAATCAGTCGGTATGGCAACACTATTTGTTATCTCAACACGTTTCCCTAGAAACTCGCATTGTTTATCCTGTTGTCTCATCCGGAAAATTACCTTAACATTCTCAAATTCATTCTTTAGCAGAAAGTCATGGAATAAGTCACATCTTCTTTCACAAACCAGAACCCACAAAAATGTGGATTACTAGAGCAAAAGGAAGCTTCTGGTGACATTTTCAAAGAAAACCTTTGTATACATTTTTTTTTCTCATGAGTTGTTAAAAGGGGGGAGAAACTAATATACTTTATTAAATACATTTTTTTTCACATCTGAATTTGAATATTGGCTCTGCCATTAATACATTTAAGCAATAATGTAAAGACCTTGGGTAAGTGCCCATGAGCCCCGGTTGTCTCATCTGAAAAATGAGATAATAATACCCATGCCTCAGGGTTATTGTATGGACTGGATGAAATAACTATGAGATGCTGGCAGGTGGAACAGGGTCAGGATATGTTAATTTTCTCTCCTCTTCAGTAAATCGACCTTATTTAAATGAGAAAAGGACAGAAAACAAGAGAAAATCAGGAGGTGGGATTTCTGAAATTAATCAAATGGCCCTGCGAGTATTCTAGGCCATATTCGGCCTGCAGCATGTACAGTCTTAAATCTGGTGGCTCCTGGAACACTTAGGATACTTTCCATTGGTTTGATGGTAAATTCTACTCCATTCAAAGGCTGTTCCCACCTTCCTGGAATCACCAGCAATATGAAAGGTGTAAATAGTCATAGCTCTAGACAGATACATAAATAGAAACATGACTAGACATCAGTCAGGAATATTAGTGCTACTTGCCCGCTGATCAAATTTCCAATGGTCCCCCTGGCAGGGAGTTGCTGTGCTTTGTTATATCATTTAGATCATTTCTATGGGCTAAGGTAAGATGCGTTTAGCACTGAATCGCAAGAGAAGCAGACGTTTTGCGGCAAGGTAATTCGCTGTCCCCCTTTTTTGTTGGGATGATGTGTTTGGACTGGCAGGTGTGGTATATATCCTGGGGGCCACCTCACAGCCATGGCTATTTCCTCTGGCAGCAGAGACAGTGCTGCCAGATGGCCATTAAAATGACCTTCTAAAGGAAGGCTGGCAAAAGGCAGCTGGGTTCCGAGTAGCAGGACAGCCATGAGTAACTGACACAGGCTATTTAGAACTCAGTGTTGAGATACATTCTTCGGTTTGACAAAGAGAGCTGCAATCAACTAGTGATGTCTGGCAGTGGTGCTAAAATGGGAGGGAATGGCCCAAGTGCATCGTATTTGTCCTCCCTGGTTCGGGGACCCTCTGGGATAGACTGTGGTCCTTGAATTAGTCCTCTTTCAGCACCACCCCAGCCTAATGTGAAGATGTGCACAGCTGGTATGCTGTGTGTGGACAGCACTTCACCTGCACAAGACTGGTGATCATACAATAGAAATGAACACATCTATGCTTTAGGAAAAATGTGGGGCTATGGGGCATCTGACTTCCAAAATTAAACTGGACGCTGTCAAATATTCATTTAGAACACAAGCTTTTAGGCACTATGTGTGACCTATAAAACCTGCACAACATTAATTCACTTCAAGAGAAGGTACCCTTCTACATCCAGCCCCTGTGTGTACCAGCACAATCTGCTTCACATCTATTAGACTACAAGAGGGTCCTAGCAAATGGAACTTAGTCATTCTTTGACCCTACTCCTTGCCATAACAGCTGGTTTTCAATGATGTTGAGTATGAATAAGGCAGTTAATAAGAAACATGAAATACCTAAAACTAAAGAGAAAAACCGAGTCTCTGGTTACTAACCAGTTAATGCATCTTGAGGTTTAATAAACAGGAAAAAAATGACAAAAATACAGTCAATCTGAATCTAGATTCCAGAAAGAAAGAAAGAAAGAAAGAAAGAAAGAAAGAAAGAAAAAGAACAAGAAAGAAATTGATAGACAGATGGAGCTATGGAAGAAAGCTACTTGTCTAGGATCTGGCTTTGATCTAAGGCCTCAGTGGCTTCAGAATTGCCTTTTTTTTTTTTTACAGAAACAGACCAAGAGTGAATTACTGTGAGTTTACCTCCACTCTAATCCCACCAGGCATGAGAAAACACTTGCAGGTACCTTTAAAGTACAGTTGCTGAGATTCCAGGTCAGTTATCTGGACTAAGCAAAAAACTTTCTAATTGGTCAGGCATCCTCCTATTCTAATCCTTTCTGGGTCAATTCACAAAAATGGAAATGGGGCAGCTTTCTGGTAGACCTTGCCTACACATTCCCTGACTTGCATATTGTTCTCAAGCTCTTGCCACTGAAAGAAATCTCACTTTGCCTGGATGGATCAGGAAAATGTTGATGCTCCTCTCTTACACTTGATTGGTAATGGGGAGCCATGCCTCAGGCCTTGACTGGCCCAGTGCTGGGGGCTACAAAGAACAGGGTTGTGCTGGGACCAGACCAAGGTAACATGACTGATGGTTCACATGCCGAGGGTTTGCACAGGTCAGTGCCCAGCAGAGTAGAAGCTCAGAAAACTCCAGTCTGTCACACAATAGCAAGGAGTACTTTGGTGAGCCTGCAGCTCCTCCTCTTGAAAAAAAAAAAAAAAAAAAAAAAAAAAAAAAAAAAAAAAAAAAAAAAAAAAAACCCAAAACCTTTGCTATTTTAAAGGTAATAGATTTGGGGATTTGCAAAGAGAAATTCTTTTTTTCTTATTCTCTTTACTCTGAATTTGAAATCTTTGATCCACAACTTAATTCATACAAGGAAAAATCTAAGTTCTACAAGAGACATGGTGTTGTTTTTCCATTTCTAAAGATCCTCATTTGGAGGCCACCGTGGGCATGTAAAGGTCATGGCATCACCCAGTGATTACTGAACTGGGAGCTCCTGCAGATATATGCTTGTCCTTCAGTGCACAGCACGCTGTGATTCACCCTCACAGGCCAGCAGCACGACTTACGCTACTCAGAGTTCAAAGCCAAGTCTTTGCTTATCGCTCCAGTCAAACAATTTCATTTCTATCAGTTGGTGGTTGTACTTCAGATTTTATGGATCCAATGGGTCTAGTGAAATTTTATTACCCTGCAGTACAACAAGAAGAAAAAAAGCTCTGGGGGAAAAAAATCGATATAATGTTTAAGGTCTTTGTTACCTTTATAACCTCCAGTGTTCTTTTACATATAAACTAATAAATCAACCTTTTAACGGAAGATGCATTCTTCAGTGCTTGCTCAATACTAGGTGCTAAGTCCGATCATAAAAACTATCAAGAAGTAGCTAATGGTTTTGTACCTGAACAAGCACAGTTAAAGCAGAATCAATAGCAGGACAAGGATATTGTTTGCAGGTGTTTTCTCCTGCTTAACACATGGTAATCAGTTGTTACCAAATGAAGGTAACAACTTTCAAAACATTAGAGGACTTTTATAAGCTATATTGTCTTTGCCTGAATTTGCAAATGCATGTAATTTAGATTAAACAGTTCAAACAGGAAATTCCTTGGTATTGGCCACTTCTCAACTGCGAGAGAGATGTACTCATTGTAACTTTACAGTTGAGTCAGCAGAACTGCAAGACAATCTTTCCCCCAACCTTCAAGGGAATGGCTTTTTCTGATGTCATGATCTTGGAAATATGACTTGAGTAGATTTTCTCTAGTGGATTCTAAGCAGCGGCTATGAAGATGTTAAGTATTAGAATAAAACTAAAATTAAATTCTTCTACTCGTTTCAGTGATAAATATATCTTTTCTCATAAACCTCTTTGGCCTGGAACACCCTGAGGATTGGTAGTCTAAACTCAGAACCTTTTCAACATGAATTAGCATCATGTAGCCAGTTTGAATATTCTGCATTAAATTAAATTAAATGAGAAACAGGTTTGGGAAAGCAGTTCACCTATTTATTATGAACAGAACTTTATAGCTCACTATATAACATGGTAAGTACCATTCAGTGGCTAAGACAAATTGATATGGATCCCATTTCAACCAAGTGCTGAGAAGAAAATACAAGGCTTTCTCTGCAAGGAGAAAATATGATCCATCAAAAAGAGCAAATCTCAATGCTCCTGCTTGTGTAAATGGCTTAGAAGAGGACCTAAGACCCTAATGTCCAAGAGGAAGAAGCAAAGTCAAGGGTTATCATTACTATACTATTAACAAGGTGGCTAATTGTTTACTTGATGAACACTAATAAATGGACTTGTTTCTCCAGTTCCCAAAGGATTATCCCTTTCAGGAGTCCTGCGTTTCCACACAGAGGCGAAGCATAAAAAATGGCTTAAGACAAATTCACTTTAGTCACTGAAATAGAAGATGCGAAAGCCCAATAAATTCATGACAATTTTTCTTTCTCCTCTCTGCATAGATTCTCAGGCTGCACAGTATGGCCACAATGAGGAGACTGAGACTTGGATTTTAAAATATTCCCACTTGTGTTCCAAATCTGTCTTTAGCCTATTTTCTTATCAAATCTTTAGAGTATTACTAGAATGGTAAATAGGAAGGGAGGTATGTGTGCCATTTGTTTCTAAGTATGCTTCTGATGTTAACAGAAAAAAAACAACAACAGTTATTTAACAAATCTGGCCTGAGAGTCTAGTGGACAAGAGAAATGAATAGTAGCTAGATAATGATACAGTTGGGTAGGATCACAAATGGTTAATGGGAGACAACTACCGATGCCCAATCTCTAAACTTAAAAAAAAATCTCTGAACTTTTTCCAAGGTCCTGACATGGTCAACATCTGCATTGGCAACATGGTTAGATGGCTGAACAAATTTATGAATGAATAAATCTTGTGCCTATATGTAATGCACTAGCTAATGGAAACATAACTGGGGATATTCTCAACATCTTGAAATGATGAGACAAATCCTAGGAAAATAAAGGGAAAAATATCAATGTTCCACCCAAGAGTATTTGTTTTCTAAATAACAAATTACCACAAACTCAGTGGCCTAAAACAACTTAAATTTATGATTCTTCCAGTCTACAGGTCAAAAGTTTAACAAGGGTGTCCCCAGACGAAAATCAAGGTGTCAGCAGACCATCATTCCTTTCTGGAGGCTCTAGGGGAGAATTTGTTTGTTTGCCTTTTCCAGCTTGTAGATGCCCTCCATGTCACTTGGCTCATGGCCCCCCTCTTGCATCTTCAAAGCCAGCAAGAGCAAGTGAGTACTCTCATCACATCACTTTGATCCCCACCCTTCTATCTCCCTCATCTACTCTTGAGGACCACTGTGATTAAACTGAGCCCATCCAGACAATCTCCCCAACTCAAGGTCCTTAAATGAAATCCATCTGTGATGTCTCTTGTAACAAGGTGACATATTCACAGGTTCTGGGGATTAGCATGTGGACATCTTTGGGGAGAGTCATTATTCTGCCTATCATGCAAGCTTAAAAAGAAAAAAAAAGCTGAAGAAAGGTGGCTGGAAAAGAGAAAATGTTGGTGGGAAACAAAACAAACAAACAAAACAAACAGGTTAACTACTGTGAGGTGAGATGGTAATCTGGAATATTTAGTTCTGAACATTACAGTGAAAGAGAAACAATCTTGAACCAGAATGTGTTCAAAAGAGTGACCAGAATGGAGGGGACATTTACCGTCTTTACCATCAAGGCATATGAATAACATTTAAAGCAATTCACACTGATTAATTCAGAGAAAAGAAGGTCCGGGTGCAAATGCCATGTTTTTCAAGGCTCTGAGGAACTGTCAGAGGTTGTATTTACTCCTTAACATGAGGGGACAGATCAGCTTTAACAGAATTTAGGAAGGAGCAAATTTAAGCTAAAAATAATAACAATGGAAGCCATAGGAAAAATGGATGGATGTTTAGGGCAGTAAAACTGAAAACTAACATTTGTATTACATTAGAATTTATAAAATGCTTTCATATACTATTTCATTTGAACTTCTCAAAAGACCTGGGAGAGACCTAGGATAGCTACTCAGATGAGGTAGGGTCCTGGCAGGAACAAGAAATCCAATGCAGGTGGTTCATTCATTTTGATAAAGGGATGGTGGACAGACAGGCAAGAGCAGGGTGAAGGGAAATAAGAAGGGACACTGAGCTTCTCAGAGACTGCAACAGCAGGAAGGGCATGTCCTTTTTCTTCTAGACCTTAAGAAGCAGGGGAAGAGAGAACTTGACAGGAGCCAGGTAAGAGAGTTGTTGACAGGGCACACCAGGAAATTGTAGACAGGGAAGGATGTAGCCACCACAGGGAGCCCAGAGCAGTCAGACAACAGTGAAGACATGCACTGCCCTGTCTCCCATGACCTCTTCCATTGGCCCAACCTAACAGGATGCTGGTAAGCAAGAGGCATTGAAGATCCTTTCTGAAGGGGTCAGCCTTCTAGGGCACAGAGTGGGACAGATAATGGTAGAGAATGGAGAAGGTAGAAGAGAGGACGTTGAATGGCAATGACCTGTGCCATGCTACTGTACGTCTTTTAACACATGAAGATATCAGGACTTAGCAAAGGAAAATTATTTCCTTAGAGTCTCACAGTAGAAGGCATACTTCAGGGCCAGAACTCAAATCTTGATTTGCACTCATCAGATGCTAAGCATTCCCCTGACAGTACATCACCTCCCTTCTCAGGGGCTTCCCTATCACTGGCAGTTTTGGAGGAGGAACCGGAGATGTTGACAAGGATGCGTGTTTGCAGTAAGTGGTCCACCGTTTCTGTATACACACCTCTGATTCTTCCGCACACATCGCCCCTCATTCTACCTACGTGATTTTCAACACTGCAGAAAACACATGTAAATGAAAACTGTTCAAGATTCTGCAGACTCTCTGGATAAGGCAATGCATTACCCACTCTGTCTTTATAATATCTATCTCTATCTGTCTGCCCTACCACGCAGTAGGGTGGCCGGGAAATATTCAGAGGGTTACATTGAAAAGAGATGAGATTTCCAGAGTAGTTTTGTCGTTTCAGAAAAATGGACTCAACATGCGTCACCACTTTTAAAACATAATGTTAATGAATTTTCTGTTCAATAATCAATCCCTAGAAGTTAGCAATAATTACAAAATAGTCTTTCCTGTCTCTTTTGCCCAAACCATCAAATAAAGTACTTTATCTTACATAAGATACAGCTCTTAGAAATTGCAGGAAAGTACTCCCCTCTTCTCAAAGTCCATTTTCCCATCACTTTCAGTATATAATTATAGGATGTTCTCTTTAAACATAAATAAAGTCCCAAGGTATAAGATCACTTTTATAACAGTGCCAATTCCTAAGTAGACTGCCAAAAGGAAATATTTTGTGTGAGACTAAAATATAAGTCGTGAAACATAAATGTAAACTAATTAGGGCAGAAGTGACATCACAAGCCAAATTTTCTGGAGTCTCAGGGCTTAAAACAGATAAAAGTCAACTTCTCTGGATGAGTAGGAATGGAAGGAATAGAGAGCCACACATTCAACCTGTCTCTAGGCCCTTGTGACAGCTCTTGTTTCACAGAGTGAAATCACTGTGCCTAGTTTTTATATTCAGTCACCAGTGCAGAACTATCTAGCACTTTGAGTATAAATAGGAATTGCATATCTCCTGTTATTCTGGCAAACTGGTGAGGGTGGATCAAATGTGTGATCCAAAAGGAGAAAGCAGGGACACCCAGGTGGCTCAGTTGGTTAAGTGTCTGACTTCGGCTCAGGTCAGGATCTCGTGGTTTGTGGGTTCGAGCCCCGCATCAGGCTCTGTGCTAACAGCTCAGAGCCCGGAGCCTGCCTTGGATTCTGTGTCTCCCTCTCTCTCTGCTCCTCCCCCACTCACACTCTGTCTCTCTCTCTCTCTCTAAAAATGAATAACATTAATTTTTTTTTCAAAGGGAGAGAAGTATCCTAACTTCCCAACAGAAGCCTGGTATGCAGGCATCAGCCCGTGACCTCCACTCTCAGCAGATAGCTGATGGACTCATTAACTCCTAATAGAGAGCAGCCTTGTGTGAGAGCGCATGAGACGTCCCCTGGGGCCCCCAGAAGCACTTGCAGGCATAGCGCAGGGAGCTGAAATGTTGAGAGATCAGGTGTGAGCAGACTCAGCTGCACTTCAATTATTCCTATTCCTGTTGTCTTCTCTAGCCTCTGATTGGTGGAATCTGGATACAAGTATCATGAAGCACACTGGACTAAATAGAAGGTCATGCCCTCCCTCTCTTTCAAGATCTTTCCTAGGGAACAAAAGCATCGTATGAAACTCCCCTTGGCTGTTCTGACTTTATCTGACTTCTAAAGTTTAACATATTAAACTACATTATGGGAGGTCTTGAAACACAACTGAGGGAAGATAGCAAGGTTGGGGAGGGGAGGTAATTTTACCAAGGCGCTGAGATATGAACATGCGGAGATGTGAATATTTAATACCGTTCCCTGCCTTGCAAACTCTGCCAAAGTAAAACCTCTCAAATATCCATGGGCAAATGTGTGCTTTCAACGGATACTCTAAGGGCAACTTCTACTTTGGAATGAAGTGATGTCCAAGAAATTATGACTAATATAGGTTTGAAGCAGCATTCATAGAAACAACCAGACATTTTTTTTTTTTGGTTTTGTTTGAAGAGAGAGGCATTTCTTCTGAAGTTGATATACCAACTCTGAAACAGATTTCAGGTTAAATATATCAAAAATTTTCACTCTCATGAATCATGTATGTTCCCTGAATAACAATGATAGTGAATAGAGAAAACCCACAGGTTCAAATAAAAAGAAGATGGTTGAAAACTTGGTTTATTCTTTGCATTTTTGCATAATTATCGCAGACCTTTAGACCCACTCAGAATTTATGGGACAAGTATGCATGGCATAGTTGATCTAAAAGTTTTCCTTTTGTTAAAATTTAATTGCCTCTTGAAACTTGCAGTGAAATAACACATAAAAGTAAAGTTTACGGAGCCTAGTTATGCTCTTTGAAGAGTTTAGATCTAATTATGTAGGAGAAAATTGTAACAATCAGGTGAGGTTGATGGCTTTACAGATCAGAAGACCTTGATTTCTTTTTTTAATGTTTATTCATTTTTGAGAGAGTGAGATAGAGTGAGCAGGAAAAGGGCAGAGAGGGAAGGAGACAAAAAATCTGAAACAGGCTCCAGGCTGTGAGCTGTCAGCACAGAGCCCACTGAAGGACTCAAACTCAGGAGCTGTGAGACCATGACCTGAGCCAAAATCAGGTGCTTAACTGAGTGACCCAGGTGCCCCCAGAAGACTTTTATATGATAGCTGCATCTGTCACCCGTAAGAATGAAGAAGAAGGATGACAGGAGCGAGTCAAGAAAAGAATGGATTTCTGATCAGTAGTTTGGAGTGTGAGAGCTGAATATTCCTTCTTTATCATGTGACTGAAGGTTAGTCATGTTCTTTTCCTGGTTCAATTATGAATTGGTACATATTCTACTACTTCATTAGGCTCTGGGAGAATAAAAATGGATATATAAAACATAGGATACTAGACCTTAGTTTAACTACCTGAATAAAAAAATTCATAAGCATTGAGTTTGTAACCAATGTTGAAAAAACAACTGGTAACATGTTTTTGACAGTTCCGTTCATGCCAAACCATCCACATATCACAGCAACCCAAAGAGGTACTTTCCATAATTGTCTTATTTCACAGATAAGGAACCTGGGGCCAAGTTCACACGGCAATCAGGTGAAGAAGCCATGATCCTGAAACAGGCATCAGATCACAGGATCCACATCCCTACTCAGTAACTGATCCTGCCCCAGAAACTGCACTTCCTGATTGAAAAAGTTCATGTACAAAGGTGAAGTTTTGACCACATCCCTGTGTCAGCTTTCCTTGTGGAGATCACAAAGTAAACAGTACAGGTGAAAATCAAGTACAGGTAGTTTGGGGGGCAAGAAAAGAGGTAGAGAAGTCAAAGAAACTGGCTGCTGCTTCACAGGGACAGGGCTATGAAGTCCAAGTCACAAACTGTCATAATTATCTTTGTGCCTCTCTTGTCTGGAATGGGGAAAAGGCAGAGTGTTCAAGTTATGTCCTTAGAGTGAAAATTATTCAAATTATTTTTTAAGTTGTTATTTATTTTGAGAGAGAGAGAGAGAGAGAAGGGAGGGGCAGAGAGAGAGGACAGCATGAGAATCCCAAGCAGGCTCCACACTGCTAGCTCTAAGCCTGATATGGGGCTCCAACTCACTCACTCGGAGACCATGACCTGAGCTGAGGTCGGACGCTTAACCCACTGAGCCACCCAGGCTCACGTTTTCAAAGGCAGTGAAGGATATGGTTTCAGGGAGAGGCACCAAATGTACCAGTGAAAAGTGAGAGCCTTGTCTTTCAGTAGAGGCTGAGGATAAGCCCATGAGATGGGTGACATTTGAGAAGGACTTTGAATGCAAGTGGGGACTAAATGTCAGAAGGGCCCAGCATGCCTAAAAAAGCCAAACCCTGCGTCCTGTATTAACAGAAACTCTGAAGAAAAGGGACAGCATTTTTTAGGACTTTGATTTCACAGGCCTACATCCTGAGTCATCTCACACACATACACACACTCTTACCATCATCAGAAAGACTTTAATAAGAATTTCAGTTCTTCATGAGTGTGCAGTAGAAATGACACTAGAAAGGATACAAATGATACATAGCTTCAAACATAAAGTCTAAAGCAGGGGCCAGCAAAGTGTCTCTGTATGGGACCAGACAATAAATACTTTAATCTTTGTGGAACATACAGTCTCTGTCGTTGCTACTCATTTCTGTTCTTGTAGTCAGAAAGCAGGCACAGACGACATATAAAATTTCATTTACAAAAACATGCGCTGGGCCATAGTTTACTGGCCATGTTCTCAAGTTTCACATAATAAGAAGCAACACCAACTACTGTCCTCAGAACACTCCCAGGGTAGAATTCAATTTTGCTGTTATATGAATGCTCTTTTGTTTCCAGCTAGAAAAAGAAAGTCAACACAACAATGCCTCTCATAAAACCTTTTCCTCTTTTCTTATAACAGCTTTATTGTGATGTAATTTATACAACATAAAATTCACTGGGTTGAAGTGCTCAATTCAGTGTTTTTTCGGTTTTGTTTTGTTTTTTTGTATATTCACAGAGTTGTACAACCCT
Organism: Panthera tigris; assembly: GCF_018350195.1. Classification (NCBI taxonomy): domain Eukaryota; kingdom Metazoa; phylum Chordata; class Mammalia; order Carnivora; family Felidae; genus Panthera; species Panthera tigris. Next base: position 94,706,572 of record NC_056662.1, on the reverse strand, counting down.
TACTGCTGCTTTTCACTTCCTTTTGTGATGATAATCATTCAACAGGTATTTCTTGAGTATCTACCTTCTGCCTGTCCCTGCAAGGTTATTGTTGTTCTTCTTTTGTTTCACTTTGCTTGGGGGAGGGCAAGTCTAGGGAATAGTGCATAATGCGAGAAATAAAAGACAGGAAATGCCTGAAGCAATCAACTGAGGATATAAGAAAATAAGCAATGGGAATGCTGAGTTAGGCACAGCAGAGAAGGGTGGGATGGAGGTTCCTAACGATTTGGTGCCTAGACCTTGAGATAGAACCTGGATTTGGATGGATGATATGCAGGAGCAATGAACAGTGGATTCCAGGTTAAATGCAAAGTAACAAGCAAAGGCCAAGTGATGACAATACGTGTGGCCTATGATATGAGCTGCTGTGACCCATCTCTCAGTGGGGACATACCCACAGCTACAAATGCAGTTGTCTAAGGAAGGTGGAGCTTAGGAAACTGAATTTAGGGCTGACAGCATTGGCATCAATATTTTTAGGGGCTAAGGATCCTGAGCCTCCTGGGAAGGCAAAAAATTTCATTCAAAGACTGTTTTGGGAAGACTGTCTGATACCTGTGGGTAAAAGAAGTTTGGATGGAGAAACCTATAAACCTTTTAGACGTTGACTTTTACTGAGAGAGTAAACGTAATTATTGCACACAGATTACTACAGGCTGTACACTGGACTCATCTGAACATTTTTGAGGGTAGGGTTCCAACATCTGTATTTTTTTTTAAGTTTATTTATTTATTTTGAGAGAGACAGTGTGAGAGCGGCAGGGGCAGAGAGAGAGAGAGAGAGAGAGAGAAGAGAGAGAGAATCCCAAGCAGGCTCCACACTTCCAGTGCAGAGCCCAATTTGGGACTTGAACCCACGAACCATAAGATCACGACCTGAGCTGAAACCAAAAGTTGGACACTTAACCCACTGAACCACCCAGGCACCGCCTCCCCCAACATTTATAGTTTTAATAAGCTCCATAAATGATTCTAATATGCAGCTAAGAACTATCATTTTAAGGGAATGGATAGGAGACTTTACATTGTTTTTTAAATTATAGTAACGTCCATGATTTTCTGCCTCTTTTTCTGGAAAACACCCATTAATTAAATCAGAATCCCGTAGAAATTCTTTGATGGTTTGGATGGAGTAGCAAATAAAGAATGAAGATCTTAAAGGCAAATGAGTTGGATAAAGTATATAGCATGTTTTAGTAATCTCTTAGAATACCTCCATAAAATAAATCCTTAAACCCAAGCATGTTTTAGACATTTCAAAATTCAGACTTAGGCTACAAAACACAGTGCTTGCACTGTGTCGCATGCACTGTGCAGCCCAAACACCTGTGTATGTGGGGTAAATGTTAATATATTCTGTCAACAACAGATTACCTTACATGGCTAAATTACTCAATGCCGTTATCTGTACCAGCCATCTGTAAACCTAATCCCCTTTGTGTTCTAAAATCCCAAGTGCCTGCTACACTATTTTTATTTTACATTCCTGCATAAATCTGTTAAGCTCAATATGTTACCGCAAATTCTCAAAAATCAAAGGCAATCTGCTGGCCTATAAAACACTGGTTACTGAAAATCGAAGGGTAGCAATTCAAGTAAACAATCTTTACAGGGACAGGGCTCAACCACATGCTAACTGAACCCCTTAGTCAAGGCCTGCCGTAAAATCAGATATATTCTTTCGATACACAGTGCGGGCTTGAACCCATTCATGTATTTCATATCTAATAAAAATCTGAACAGTTGGCCTGATTAGATTTTAAGTGATGCAAATTTGAAAATCAAATAGGCAAACTCCCTTTAGACTCATCTATTTAGACCATAATTGTAAAGAACTACAAATTACATTTACCACACTATTGAATTCCCCAAAGATTCAATATGAAATTTACAGAAAGGGACAAATATTTGCAGGTGTGTTTTTTTGTTCATAATGAATACAATTTTCTCTCACATAAGATGCCTTCTTCTGATGTTGCCACATTCTCCCTAATACAACCAGTAAATCATGTTTTCTTTCACAAAATCTTTATTGATCTTAAGTAGTACTGCTAATGCCTACATGTAATTCTGTTATAGTTTTGCTGAAATTAAATTTTTCTTTACTCCATAATTATGAAGCACACATTTGCTTTTCTATTTATATTTTCAGTCATATATGCCTTTGAAGACATACCTAGAGACTTACCTTCTGAAAATATTTCTATAAAAGTTCAGAAAAATCAATCTTATATAATACAGTTATTACATTTTAAAAATCTGGCTTATAATATTCAAGTAACCACACACAATATGGGAAAATTTTGACAACTCAGCATCTGGCTGTCCCGGGGGGTTGTTTAACCATTATCAGGTATTTTAGAAGTTAACAGGTCTTCTCATTCTGTTTTTAATGAACCCTATTATCCTGAAACACGAAAAAAAACCATCAGTTCTGCAAGTTAACATGGTCTTCCATATAACTCACACATAAAATTAACATTTTCGTGGAAAGCAATAAGCCTAAGACTTTCCTATTTCATCTGAAATAGGAAAATATTTTCAAATATGAAGTATTTGTCAAATATGAAAAAAGTTCACACAATTATAGAGGCAATAATCCCACCCCTATCATTCCCTGATCAAATATAAAGAAGGCCTTGGGGATCAAAATATACCCATAGCCTACGATATGGAGTATAAATGGTACCCTACTGTGCCGTGAAATGGTGAGCAACCATTCTTCAGTTGTGTACATTCTTTCTTTCAAATGCATCTGTATTTGACAGTTTCCATGATATCTTTCTTGTTCAGTTAGAAATCTCCAACTTCCATGGCTCATGTTTATAAATTCGGTAGGGATTATCAGGCTGATGGATTAAATTAAATACACTTAACAGACCTCTAGCATTTTCTTGGAACAGATATATAGGATTGTTTGCACCTCGATACACTGCCCCCCACCCCCCGTTTCTCCTACCACAGCTTAGCTCTCTCACATCAATATCCTTTTCTTAAAGTCTTATTATCATTACTGTTCAAGTCAACTCTACCCCCAAGGTGGGGTTCAAACTCACAACCCCGAGATCAAGAGTCACACGCTCTACAGACTGAGCCAAGCTGGTGCCCATCGATGTTATCTTTAACAAAAGTATTAATACCACGTGTCAGGCATGGTTTGCAGCACTTCACTGCATTAATTCATTTAATTATCCCAATTACAAAGGAAGTACTATCATCATCCACATTTTACAGATGAATAAAGCAGGGCATACAGCCCATCCCTGGTAAGGCCAAAATTTGAACCCAAGCAATCTACTTTTCGAATATCTATCATTAGCCATCAGGTTATACTGGTGTCAATGGCAGGACATTCCTCTTACGTTTCAATACAAGAGCTATCAATATTTTTATTTCATTAACTAGGTAATCTTGGTGGGATGCCCGGAGATGCACCAGCTGGCATAGGTGGGAGCATCCTTTGTGCATAGCTCCGTGCCAGAGACCATGAACGAATGTCAGGGTAAGTCCTTGGCCTGCTCTCCACTGCATCTCATGCTCCTGCTAACAGAATAACTCCCTAACAACTATGGACTTGATTACAAACTTCTCTTTCTTTTATTCATCTAGCCAACATTTATTGAGTAACTGGCGGGCATGAGACAGGGTGCTGTGTGAAGAGGAGACTTCAGAGGCCACTGGCACACCTTTTCTACAGGTGAAGGATGGGAACTCTGGTGCCTCATTCAGCCAGTCAACCCAAAGTCTCAATTCCCACACCAATCATTGCCACTGCCTTCTTTCCAAAAGCCCTCCTATTTCCCCCCTCCCCCCACCTTGTATAGCTTTATCAAAACTGCCTCATCAAGTCCATAGTGAATTCTGCTTCCTTCATGAAGTTCTTCCGGGTCACCTTACCTCTATTTTTCCCTCTCCTTTGGGGCACTTATACCATCTCATGATATGGCCTTTGTGTACTCATCTTCTAGATGCTGATTTACAGACATTATGAGCAGAGCCATATGCTGTAAAGCCTTTAGACCCTCCCCTCCTTGGCCCCCAGCACATAGCAAATACCTGATAAATACTCATTGCATGAACTTATTTTTGTTGAAAGAAACTTACCTACCCTTGAAACCAGTCTAATGACTTATAAATTCCATAGCAATGCAAATCTTATATGCCTTTGTTCGGTTTCTGAAGCTATTGCTTTACAAGGGGGACATGTTTTTATAAAAATGTCTGGTTCTATCAGTTCTATCTATCAGATGATGTCTTGCATCATTTTAGGATATTACTTTTAAAAACTTACAAAGTAAATGAGAACACCTAACCTCCAATTTCACACAAAAAAACAAAAAAACAAACCAAAAAACAGGGAGAAATATCCTAGGCCCAACAGGATACAAAATCTATTAGGGGTGCCTGGGTGGCTCAGTCAGTTAAGCGTCCGACTTCAGCTCAGGTCATGATATCACAGTCCGTGAGTTCGAGCCCGGAATCAGGTTCTGTGCTGACAGCTCAGAGCCTACAGCCTGGAGCCTGCTTTTGATTCTGTGTGTGTCTCTCTCTCTGCCCCTCCCCTGCTCACTTGCTTGCTCTCTCTCTCTCTCAAAAATAAACATTAAAAATGAAAAAAAAAAATCTATTAGAACCTAAGTAGGAAATGTTACCTATCTATGTGTAAGAAAAACCTAATTACCATCAAGGAAGAGCTTCAGCAAAACAAACAAACAAACAAACAAACAAACAAACACCTCACTAATGAGTTAGATTTTTCACTGGAATTGATAAATCTTTTCACGAATGACTGTTTTTTAACATATGAAATATTATCCCAGAAATCTCAAAGTGAACTCTGCTTATATAGGATTTAAAATGCAACAAGGTAGTACTTTAAGCCCTCAATAATATAACCACTGTAAACATATAACTTACCCATGCTAGAAAACTGACACATCAGAATTCTTAGGGTACAGGCTCTGGTTATTTGACCATTTATAGCTAAACTAGCCCCTTTCCCACCAGGTCAGCAGAAGCTAGCTCTATGTGCCTTTGAAGGTTGGTATCTTCCATGTAGAAGGCCATTGCTGTAAATATTAGTTTTTGGTTTTCTGCAGAACAATAGAAGTGTTGGCTCATCGTGTGCTGACCCTGGAAGTGACTTTCTGAAATAAATCTATGTTGATTCACTTCAACTATACGCTCCCGAGGGGCACCCATCTTAGTGAAAGCAACAAAGAGTTCGGAACACAGTGGGGAGCCCACTGTGGAGACTCAGAACACAGTGTCTGGCATGTTATCAGCTTGTTGTTTGATAATGCACCCCTATCTCATAATCTCTTCTCTGAAAGGAAAAGCAAGAGTAAATTATAATGGAGGGCTGTGGGGTCTGGCTAACTGAAGTTTTGCTGTATTTGATACTGGACTATACCTGGCATTTATCTTGATGTCATTGAGGTATATATTTTGATATGTAATTTTGAGAAAAATCCTACTGGAAAAATAATCTCCTTTACTGGCCAAAGTACTAGACTCAGTTTTTCAGTTCAAAGTAATAGACTCCCAGTTCAGGTCTCAGTATAATTAACACAGTGAACCAAAAGGTCTCAAAATATTCCTCTTATTGTGAAGTATCATTGATCATTTCCCTCATTTGGTGTTAAATATGAAACGGAGTAGGCAGGCTTAAGCTAGCCTTCACCTTGAGCAATAACTCCCCTTCTGTTAGGGTAAAGAGACATGCTCTAGTTTCAGCACTTACGTGATTTTAAGCACATTAATTAACCTCTCTGTGCTTCTGTGTTCTCCCATTTGGGAAAAGAGGGCACTAGACTGGATGGAAGCAGAGGGCTCTGACCATTCTACTGATGAGTTTTACTACTTTTCTTGCTCATGGACCTCCCTCTGCCTAGAATATCCTTTCCTACCTTTTCACCTAACTCCTTTAAAAATCAGCCCAAACATCTGTTTGTCCTTGCAACATTCCACCCCTAATTCCCTAGGTCCAATTTAGTAGTCCTTTTCTTCTACTTCTATAGTGCCCTGTGCACAGCTCTGTCTTAATGTGCATCACATGACAGAGGTATCATTGGATCACCTTTGAGTCTCCCCTAACAGACTGTCCTAACCACCAGATTCATGGTGTCCAGCACTGTACAGGGATATGACAGGTACTCATCTACATATCTGCTGAATAAATGAGTTTCTCTACAATCCCAGAGGACAGAGCCTATGACTGAGGTTATTCATCTCCAGGATACTCGGCACATAAGTTACTTAAAGAAAGAAACTGAAATAATTTGATAAACAAACCACATTGGTCTAGTGCTTGCTGATATAAAGAAATAAACTGTCACATGAAAAAGAAATTGAACATACTGAAAACACACGATGCTAACTATGTAGGAAAAAAAAACATTAAAACCTTCACATGGAAAAATATCACAAAGATTTATACCCAATGTTAAAATGAAGTTCTGATTGGGTGATCAAGAAATATATATATTTTTTCTACCCTGTTTAATTTTCTATTTTTCAATGCGCAGAGTATCTGTTAGTTTTAAAATTCAAATCATAGGGAAAAAAACCTTATTTTTGAGAAAAGTTAATAGTATTAATTGATGTCATTTGACCTTTGCTCTTCTGAGAATGACAATATATATGCCTGCAAGCTGGGACACTGATAATATCAAATATGTCATCAGGAACATGTCTGTTTCTGGGTTTCTTTTTGTATATGATACAAATAAACATCTATCTTTTTGAAGTCGTCGTGATTTATGTCACTCTTATTAACAAATGAATACAATGCCTAACTGATTCCTGTCTTGTAGGGTGATTTTGCTAGTGAATCCAGACTTCTTTTTAACATCCTCCCCTGAAAAGGTATTCTATGAGCTGTGTGTTCCCAATGACTTCTCCTAAGTCAGGCTTCAATGAAGCCATATGTCCATAAATGGAACTTCATGCTCTCAATGTATCAAATGGAGCAGTCCGTATCGAGTTTTTCATTTCCACACTGTGTCTCATGTGACTTTCCTCCAAGCCAGAACAGAATGTATAACACAAATGGGATCTGTAGCCAGACAGATAGGGATCCTAATTAATCCTGACTCCACCACTTACCGGGGATAATAACTGCCTCTCTGGTTTGGGGACTCCAGTAAAATGTGGCTCAGTGTGTGAGAACAATAAATGATAGACATAATCACATATATTAGCACCAGAACACCCTCCTTCAGCATTCTATTCCTACCATGAGGATAGTTGGCCTGGCAGAATTAAACTATTTTAAGATGCAGGCTCACTATATTTTATTTCTTCTTTCAGTACTAACTACTACTGCAATGTTTTCCCTCTGGTTTTCTTTGTAAAAACTGAGAACAATCTCTTAACAAAACAAAATCTAGAATTTTAGTGGGAGAGGGAGGCCTGATGGATGGCCATGCCCTGGCCTTGGGAGTCATGGCCCTGGAGACTTAGATCAGCTCCGCCCCTGACTAGATGTCTGACCCTGGGCAATCCAACATCTTCATGGTTCTAGGTTTCCCAGTGTGTCAGTTGGGAGTCAGGCTCTGGGTTGAGTCTGGAGTCGGTGTGTGCATATATGAATCTTGGCACAGACAGTTGGCAGCTGTATGAAACGGAACAAGGTTGTCACACTCTCCAATGCTCAGTGTCCTCAAATGTGCAATTCAATTAGTAACAGTCCCTCTTCAAACTGTTGGGGTGGTGATGATGTAAGCCAATGGATATAAAGGATTTATGCTTGAAACCTAAGTTCTAAATAATGACGTTTTTTTATTAGCTCCAATATGACAAGTGAGAGCATGCAATCTCTAAGAACTACTACAATTATTCTCAAAAAGTACTTTTCTCTCCTTATACTAAACACCAGTGTGATTTAGAAACAGATATCATCCAGAACTTGCCACCTGTATTCCCATGGAATTCTTACTACTTTGTGGAGCAATTTTATTAGTGAGATTTACACATGGCTTCTTATGGAAAAGCAGCCTCCATGTCCCATGACAGGTCCCAGAATGCAGTCGATTACCCAGAACCACCCAGTGACTGCTGCTGGTACTCAAGCAGTACATAGCCAGAACAAGGCAGAAATAACAGAGAGAGTGGCCCGATGCAGGGCTGATGTAACCTGTTCTGAGACGGTAGCAATGAGAACAAGGCAGTCAAAATAAATGTGTGTAAGGTCACAATGAAAGGCCAACTTTCAAATTATAGGCTATGGAGAAACAAAAGCTGTTACTGATAAATGAGCTAACCAATTTGAGGATGTTAACTTTTGAATAACAACGTAAAGAAAAAAAAAAACAAAAAACAAAAAAACATGGGTCTAAAAGTCCAACCTAGTATCAAGGCTGGGATCTGCAGGATCCACGTTAAGGTGGACTGACCATCTCCCAACTGGTGTAGAAATTCAGAAGCTCAAGACTGCTGGTCTAAATATATACCTTTCAGTAGGCTTGCTGTGCTGTCTGAAATTCTCACTATAACAATCACTCCTTTGGCATAGAGCACCCTTCTGACATGCAAATGTATACCTTCAGAGGAATACCCCCTAACACCTTCCAAATTAACACATATTTATCTCTTCATCAAATGTCACCTTATATGGAAGAGTTCTGAGGGTAGAACAGGGAAGCCTAGATTTTTTGCAGAGAAAATACAGTGAAGATGGAGAAAGAGGCTTAAGTCATGGTGAGTGGACAGGACAGGTGCATGATGGTAGAGAGGGTATCTAAATAGGCAGGGAAGAGTGAAAGTGTTTGGAGCTCCTATATCAATATCCTACAGAGCACGAGAAGCCACTGGAAGTACATGTGATCTGCACATTTATATGTATCAGACTCTTTATAGACCATTGAGTGCTACTTTTTCAATTCTTAGTCTTGTCCTTGCGACCCCATACAAATAGTTGCACTGGGAAATCTTTAAAAGGTTGGGGATTACACCATAAAAATCCTCATTGCTACTGGAGAGAGAGAGAAAAAAAAATTAAACATCACATTGCTAGTAGGCCAGTAACATTAACATGATTAAAAGATTAAATTTGTGTATGAAGACATTAGTACAGCCATAATGGATGTTTCAACTCTTTGCAAAGTGTACTATACCTAAGTTTTAAGCCTTTCAAGGTAGCATACTCTTTAAGGCTGAGTAATGTACATGTGATTGTAAGAAAAGGATGACTTCAGGGGCACCTGAGTGGCTCTGTCCATTGAGTATCTGACTTCAGCTCACAGTTCCTGAGCTCGAGCCCTGCATTGGGCTCTGTGCTGACAGCTCAGAGCCTGGAGCCTGTTTTGGATTCTGTGTCTCCCTGTTTCTCTCGACCCTTTCCCCATTCACACTCTGTCTCTCTTTCTCTAAAAAAAGAAAAAAAAAAAAAAAGGATGGCTTTGAAATTCTGTAAGAATTTTCTTTATATTTTCTAACCGATCATTGCTGACATAAAACAACCATTCATTTCTCTCTACCTATAACTGGACTTATCACTAAACTTTTATTTTTTTTTAATCTTTATTTATCTTTGAGAGAGCGACAGAGTGTGAGCAGGGGAGGAGCAGAGAGAGAGACACACAGAATCCGAAGCAGGTTCCAGGCCCCGAGCTGTCACCACAGAGCCCAATGCGGGGCTCAAACTCACAAACTGTGAGATCATGACCTGAGTCGAAGTCAGACGTTCAACCGACTGAGCCACTAACAGATTTCTAATTCAGTTTACTGACAAATGACTAATCATAAAACATGTAATTAAGATATTCTTAAAAAACCAGCAAAACAAAGAAGCAAAATATAAACTCCCAAAGCAAACTTTTTTTTTTTTTAGGAGGAAAAGTAATCCATGTGCTTAAAAAAGAAACTATACATGTTAAAAAATATTTTTTAAAAGTTTACAGAACACAAAATGGTTTCAGTGGATGTATTTTATTTATTATTTTTTAATGTTTATTTTTTAGAGAGAGTGAGAGAGACAGAGTGTGAGCAGGGGAGGGGCAGAGAGAGAGGGAAACAGAATCTGAAGCAGACTCCAGGCTCTGAGCCGGCAACACAGAGCCCGACATGGGGCTTGAACTCCCCAAACTGTGAGATCATGACCTGAGCTGAAGTCAGACGCTTAACTGACTGAGCCACCCAGGCACCCCAATTGTTGTATTTATTACATTTCCATCAAGAGAACAATTATTTGGACATATTTATTCTGATGTAAACAGATAGGTACAATAATGGGGAATGAGAGAGACTGAAAAGTGATCAGGCTTACATAGAAAGTTAAACTTTAAAAAATCTAGATTTACCATCAGTTGATCTCAAGTACTTCAACTATCCAACCTCTACATAATCAGGCACTGAAAACACTCATACACAAACAACTTGGTGCTATGCCTTGAAATTTTAAGAAAAACAACAACAAAAAAGTAATAAATGCTGTCACTGAGAAGTCTTATTAGCTTGATAAAACTAGATTTCATTCCGTGTTCAAAATTCTGTGATACAACCAAGAGCTCAGGTCAGGCCTCCGGCTTTACACTGCTGCAGGTAATACGATTATGCTGGATCCCAGCGTTCCCACCTATCAGTGCCCATCTTCCCGGACTGCTCCATGACATCGTTCATCAGTGATAGCTAACTGGTCTTTAGTGCAAGAGCTTCAGAGAACCAAAGGTTTTATTACATTAATATGTTTCTGACTAATTCTACCTTATCTAGTTATTCACCTTAGCTTTAAAACCCAATTAAAATCTAATTTATCTGATCTCTGGATTCTGAACACTATTTGGCAACGAATCTAACAGCTCTGTAGTAACTACATTACTACACATTGAGCCTTAAGGTGTTCTAGATAATACTTTTAAAAATTGGCAAGTGCCATTTAAAGCTGCAGCAATCTCTCGAAGGCCACCTCCATCTCATTTGAAGAACAAATGCTTTGTCCTTACGCAAGAACTGTATACTCTGATTTTATATCTGTGATGTTAGTTATAACTCATGCGCATGAGTGCGAATAGATCAATTGCTTTCCTCCAGGTTTGATTCACTTCTGTAAAATGTCAGATAATAAAATCTTCTGACAGCTACAAATTCCTCCAACACACGTCTTAAAAATTTTCCAAATTATGAAATCTACTTGTAGGTATAAACGGTACACTGAGAAATCTCAATTTCCAATGTCAGTCCAAAGAAATCCTCATTGCTATGTTTCTGACACTCCATTTTCTGAAACTGAACAAAATAAAAAATAAATAAAAACTCATGTGATGTTGATACTAATTCACTTTAAAATCAAGCTCTAAAATGTAACTTAGGTTCAAATCATTACATACCTATAAAAAAGGGGGGCTTGTGTGCCTTTTAAACAGTGAAATGGATGGCAATGTGCAGATGTTGCCCTGTCTTACTTCTCAGCCACTCCTTGGTTGGGAAAAATAAGAATTGAGGGCAGTGTCATTTTTTCGAGGGCCGAACACTGTTCCAGCACTTTTCACTTCTGTTGATCTTATTTAACACTACAGTGATTCTGGGAAATAGGTATTATACCAATAAAATCAGGGTAAAACAACATGCAAAAGTCAGGGGAAAAAAATCCAGGGTAAAAAACGTGTTCCTCAATATATCGTGACTTCCAATTCCATCCCACAGTAGGCTAATGGAATGTATGTCACAAGACATGAGCAATGTCTACAAAAGTAAATGCAAGACCTTCCCCATCAGAGTTTCTCAACGTGATCTTAGAACCCGAATGGAACAGTAAGTACCACTGAATCACTTAGAAATGCAGTCCCTTTTCTCTCTGAAGCATTCTGATTAGGTCTAGAATAAAGTCTTCATCTCTAACTTGATACTTCAAGCCTCTCCAACATTTTCTAATCTTCCTTTTTAAAAGAGGAAGAGGGCCCAGGCAGCCTTGAGTATCTGCTTAGTATTTAATTTCATTGTATTTATTTTTGTGGTTGTCTTGCCCTTCATGACAAATGATACTGACATTCTTTTGAAGGCACCGTAATAAACCATTAACTTCTAAAGACACATGATTTTAAAAGCAAGGCTATGTACAGAAATACCGAGTAATGGGAGATGTGTGCATGCAGATACAGTAAGCCATCATCAGAGGGAAGACATATGCCGGAAAACGGGAACACCACACAAAGAACATGGAGTAAAACACCAGATTGCCTTCTAAGTCATGAAGACTGGCCCAAGCTTACATGCACGCTGTTTTCTCAAATTTCATTTCTAAGCTTGTTATTTGGAACACTGGTAGCAGTTTCCTTAATAAAAGTGCTATACATGGTTGTTAATTTTTGCAGCCAGGCCAGAACGCCCTAGAGTGCAGCTGAACTGGCGTATATTTGAAATAAAAATTGATTTTTAAAATAAAGTGCAACCTAATACTGTTATAATGCTGATAATTAAGCAGAATTGATAGCAAACAGAATAAGAAACATCCTTGTACTTATTCTGACTGCTTCTTTGCAGGGTGGGGATCTGATTGAATAGAGTGAGGGAGGAGATTAGGAAAAGGCCTCTAGAGATCACTGGCAATATTCGCTGTATCTAATTTCAACTCAAAATGAAACTGAGTCTTCAGGTCAATACTCAGAAACTAGGATAGCCAGAGTTTTAACGTTTTTTGTTGTTGTTGTTGTTTGTTTGTTTGTTTTAAGCTCACATACGGAAAAAGGAGGGAAAAGGGGAACACAGTAAGGGAGTAATAAATAAAAATTAATAAATTTTACTCTTCAGGGTTCTTCACCCCCCTCCAAAGGCCTATATCTAATCGTAATTCATAATTGTGTATATATTTTTTAAAGGATGACTTCCAAATTGTATAAGCTTCAGACCTCTACCCTAGGAGACACTGTGAGATTTCTCCAACATATGAAGGAAGAAGTAGGAATATGGATGAAGAGGGGGAAAATGGTTACAGCAGGTTCCAAATGAAAGAAGTTTCCCTGCAAAAAATGAAGGATGCTTACAACTGAGAGGAGATGAAAGATGCAAGATGGGCTCTTGCAGTTCCTGGAAATAGCCACGAGGTGGTGCTATCATGAGGGTCAGCGATAGGTGGGGCAGGTGGTAGTGCTAAAGGCAGGAGGATGGAAAGAGGGTGAAAGGCATGTAATTCTGCCCTGATAGGGCGCAGTCAAGAAGCTGGTTCACAGCTAGTGGATTCTCACCATCCCCCCCTTTTAGCAGCAGAGTAAATGAAATAATGCAGCAAACTCTATATAAACTTTTTTTTTCCTTTACACGTTCTCTGCCTTCAAAAGCATTCACCACTGAAATTGACTTGGTGACTATCCAACAGGAGGTAAAACACACCCAGCATGGGGAACTTTTTTTTTTTAAACGCCCTCAGAAATACTGAGAAAACTAGTGCTTTCCTGGAAAGAAAAATAGATTCAAAGAAATGTTTTCTTTGAATTTAGAATACACCGAATCGAGTATATTGTTGTTGTAAACCTTTTCAATCTGATGTCTTATTACAAATGCTTCACCAATTAAAAATAAGCCTTCCGTATTATTTATTATTAAATCTCTCTTGTCACTGTACACTGTGGGCATGCAGATCGCTTAATTACGCAGGGAACTGTTACAACGTACAAGTCTGCCCTCTTCTGGACATAGCCTTGGAAAGCCTAAAGAACTGACCTGCATTTAATTTTTATCTTGACAATTCTGTAAATAAACTAACGTAAAAAGGAAAAAAAAAAAAAATGTCACTCAAAAAGGAAATCTCAGCAAGTCAAAAAAACCAAAGATGCTTTATTTATCACGGTCAGTCTTTTGTCAATATCCTTTGGAAAATAATCAGCAGAGCCAAAAACATAATAGAAGAGCAATTTTCAAAAGGCGGTCCTTTCCCACCCCAGAAAGACTTATGTATTAGACTCATGTCTAGTCTTTATATAACTACAATGTGACACAGATTCTTCCATTTCAAAGATATTTAAAGCTTAGAATCGCACTAGGGCACCAAACTAGGCGGGACACACTGGGCTGACCATGAGATCAACTAAATCCAGGACTCTAAAAATAAACGATGGACTCTTTGTGGTGAGGCAGTATAATAGGAGTGTGTGGGCTCTAAAATGGGACAAACTGTTAACAGGCATATCTGAGTATAACCAGTTCTTTTTACATTTCTTTTTTTTTTTTTTGGTAAATTTGAAATTATTCCTAAATAAAAAATTTTAAAAGAAAAAAAAAAAAACAAAACAACAGAGAGAGAAAGAGGATACTCCAGGCAGACCGGAGACTAAACTGTGGTTCTACGTCCATGTGACTTTGGACAAGATGAAGTTTCCTGGGTCTCTGGTTTCCCATCTATGAAATAGAAATAATGCTTTTTGCCTAATATGGCTGTTAGCAGAATTAAAAGAAATAATAAATGTAAAGCACTCAACTCTGTGGCTGACACAGAGTTGCCTGTCATTAATGTCATAACATCATTAATGTTATGTTATTTTCACTACTGTCATTAATTGGGGAGAAGGGTTAGTTTCCATCAAGGAGATGTGCTAACTCTGGCAAACATCAAGCAAATATATAAAGCATCGATTCATGAGTTGTTAAGGATCTATGCAATCCATAATATTATCCAAATAACTGTGGAGACCTATTTATACAATCACCCTAAAACACCTCTTAGGAAAACTACTTCAAATCTTCAATTCATCTTTTAATATGAATTCTTGTATTCATTCAAAACTTACTTCTTTTCAGCAATGTTAAGTATATTTAGAATATAGGATAAGATTGGGGCACCTGGGTGGCTCAGTCAGTTGGGCGTCTGACTTCATCTCAGGTCATGACCTCACAGCTCATGAGTTGGAGCCCCGCGTCAGGCTCTGTGCTGACAGCCCAGAGCCTGGAGCCTGCTTCAGATTCTGTGTCTCCCTCTCTCTCTGCCCCTCCCCCACTCACGCTCTGTCTCTCTCCTTCAAAAATAAACATTAAAAACAAAATTTAAGAATATAGGATAGGATCTAACCCAGTGGACCAGATCTTTCCCTTCCACCAAAGGGTCCCATGTCCTTCCTTGGGGCAAACAAGGAAGAGCTCCCCTTGCTCCCCTGATACAGTGCCATGTCTGCTGGTGTCTAACACTGAGCCCTGGAGTGAAGACACAGCTTTCTTCAGGCCTCCAGAGCCATGTGCCCTCCTACTCGGCAAGCTCAAAGACGATTGGGGATGGAGACTTCCTATGGAATGACATAAGGAAAACGGGTTTGGAATTCAGACAAATCTATTTAAATCCAAGTCCCATTTGTAATAGATCCTGTTATCCCAATCAAATTAACTTATTTGAGCATCCATTTCCTAATATCTAAACTGGGGACACCATTAAGGCTGCTATAATAGAAAATACCATAAACTGGGGGTATTATAAGAAACAGAAATTTATTTTTTACGGCTCTAGAGGCTGAAGTCTGAAATCGGGTGACAGCATGGCTGAGTTCTGATAAGAACCTCCTTCCTGGTTGCAGACTGCCCGCTATGCACTGAGTCCTCATGTGGCAGACAGCAGAGAGAGGAAGAAGCAAACTGTCTCCTCTCTCTTCTAAGGGCACTCAACTCACGCATGAGGGCTTCACCCGCATGACCCCATCGAACCCAAACTGCCTCCCAAAATGCTCACCTCCTCATACCCCCAGATTGGGCAGGGAAAGGTTTCAACACATGAATTTGGGGTGGATACAAACATTCAGCCTATCACAGACAACTCAACAATTTCGTAGAGTGGCAGGGTTAAAGACAATGTGTGATTTTAAAAGAAGGCAAAGGGTTATTATTTGTGTTTTGCTGCTCTAATAATATTGTTATTACTATAAAGTCTGGAAATCAGGCCAAGTTTGGTTTTTTTTTTTTTCATCTTAATTCACATCTATTCAAAGTCAGAAAAAAATAGACTTTCTTTAAAAGTTTCTTTATTTTTGATAATAGGTAAAATTAACATAGGTCAAGAATGTTTGGAGTATAGATTGATATAATTTTCAATTTAGATCTTAGAATTTCTATAGCCTTGTTTTCTTATTTTGTAAATGTTTGCCAAAACTTACAGTAATTTTATTGTAGACCTGAACCTAAAACAGAGTCCTCTTTTTTTCACTGTGGTATCATTTCTACTATGTCCTGTGCGTCTTAAAAAATTTATATTTATTACTAATCTTTAAATAATTAATATAAAATGTTATCTGGAAATGGATTCAAGCTGTCATAATTACTCATAAAATACTACAGAGCTAAAACCACATTAACTGATAGAGATAAATAGACAACAAACACTTTTTAAACATGCTTAAAAGTCAATGAGTGGTGAAGTCATATAAAGAACAGAGGTTCCAGAATCCCAAAGACCTGAGTTTGAATTTCAGCCTCGCTCTTGAGGCTAGTGGTTTAAAGCTCTAAGAGACTCAGTTTTCTCGTTCAGAAAATGAAGATAAAAGTCCCAGCCTAACAGCATTCCTAGGAAGATTGAATGCGAGAACATGTAACATTCTTGGCACATAGTACGTAACATTAGTTCCCTCTCCCAACCCTATTCTGTATCAAGTCTTTGAATCTATGATGTATGGGGTAATGGATACCAACTTTACATGGAAATTGTTCAATAAATACTAATGTGATGATGTTGATACTAACACAGAAATTAAAAGCCCTATAAAATGAGAAAAGAGGAGTGCCTGGTTGGCTCAGTCGGATAAGCGTCCAACTTCACCTCAGGTGATGATCTCACAATTGGTGGGTTCAAGCCCCACATCAGGCTCTGTGCTGTTGGTGTGGAGCCTGCTTAGGATACTCTTTCTCCCTCTCTCTCTGCCCCTCCCCAGATCACCCACTCTCTCTCCAAAATAAATAAATATTAAAGAAAAAAAAAGTGAGAAAAGATAACTATAATTACTTAAGACCTCCACAGCAAAACTCTCTAAGTAGGGCTAACCCGAAGTCTATGCATAAAATCCTCTTTGGTAGCAGAGAACTGACCTGAAAGAACATGTGTTCATACAAAGGGGAATGATCTGTGAAACACTCCTTCCCAGAGATCACAGGAATCAGTGTGCATCACGATGGTGGATTCATTCCACTGTGAGTGCCTTTGTCTGGGCTTCAACAGAGGCCTTTCATGTCCACAGCATGAAATATGAAGAGAGACGGTAAAAATGACAGGATGAAGACAGAGTGACTTATCAAATCTGTAATTCAGGGTGCCTAATGAAAAGTTTGAGGATTTAGGTTTTTCTTTTAACTATTCGACTGAAAAAGGGCCCTGGTTCAAACTTACAGAGCCTAGTGTATGCTGAAATCAACACTCAAGTGAAATGCAAGTAACTTGCCTCATTTATACTCAATATTGAGGATTATTTTAATATTGTCAATTGTGTGGCCCACAGTGCCCACAGATAGAGTGGAATGCAGTTAAGTGGCCCATTGGTACCAACAATTCAAGCTGGAACATTTTAAAAACAAATATCAAAACTAAAGATTAAACTGTAATTGCTCCCGAATTCAGAAAACATGAAAGAAAAAGTGAAGGATCTCACAAACAAATGCTTCAGCACAGATGTCCCTGGCTAGAGGACAGCATCTTCAAGGATTTAAACTATCATCTCCCATTTTCTCAAAGAGCAGGTTCACTCAGGGTTCCCGCTTTCATATCCTACAGCTAGCTTTCCCCTCTGCTTCTCTTTCCCTTCCATCCTTTGCCTTCACTCTAAAACCGTCATGAGGTAGTACCTTTTCAGAGCAAGGAAGGATAAACGAGCTAGAAAGGGGACAGGAGAGCCAGTTCCAGATAGCCTTTGTTGCCAGCACTTAGGCAATCCGGGTGTGCGGTAGTGAGGCTTGCTCGCCTTTGACCCTATGCGTGCGGTGCTCATCCACCACAAGGATCTCCTGGACCTGACGGCACCCCAAGAACCTCAGCTCCGTGAGCCACTCTTAGGAGAGAATCAGATGTGTGAGGCAGGGGAAACGGGCAATTCCAGACAGCCTGCACACTGAACAGTGACATCCAGACACAACTGTTCTTGCTAAAAGATGAGCAGTGAGGATTTTTGGTAGCATGACAGGGTAAGGAAGAAAAGGGATTCTGAGGTCTGGTGATCTTTACAAGATCCCCAAGTCATATTTGGATTAGGAACCTTGGAAAGCATTAAGCTGACCTTGCTTACCTATATTGCTTTGGGAACATCTGTTGATCTTTTTGATTTTTCCTCTTTAGGGACTATCATCTGAAAGGTATAAACAGTACTTCTCAAACAATCTGGAGTGAGAAGCACTTTTTTTTTTTCTCTCTCTAACTTCAGTCTATTGCAGACTGGTTAACTTTTATGAAATTCAATGAAATTGTTATGACAAAGTAAAAATGCTACAAGAAGTTTCTAAATGCTGGTAATTTCTGTACTTTTTGTGAACTAGTAATAGTTTATCAACTAGTACTGGCTCTCAGATCATACTTTGAGGAGCAAACTAATTAAGAAATATATTCTTCACAATTAAATTTTACATTTTATTTTTTTTTCAACGTTTTTTATTTATTTTTGGGACAGAGAGAGACAGAGCACAAACGGGGGAGGGGCAGAGAGAGAGGGAGACACAGAATCGGAAACAGGCTCCAGGCTCTGAGCCATCAGCCCAGAGCCTGACGCGGGGCTTGAACTCACGGACCTCGAGATCGTGACCTGGCTGAAGTTGGACGCTTAACCGACTGCGCCACCCAGGCGCCCCTAAATTTTACATTTTAAAAGGAATCCCATATCTATAAGATGTAAATACAATAAAAAGACAAATTTAAACTAAATGATATGAAACCACAACTTAGTGGAGAGATGGTTATATACAAGGTCTTCTAACGGCTATAAACCCCATGCACACTGCAAAGGGTTACATTGTGCAGGACATTAAAATCACCAAGTCAATTTCATGATTTAAAAAATATGTGACCAAAATCACCAGAACATTTTAAAACCATATATTATTTTTATTGTTAATAAGTCAAACCACCTGAAGGTTGAAGATAGCAGCAAATTCCAAGTCTAACTGCTCTGTCAGAAAACAGGAGTTAAAAATTTGGTTTAAGTGATATTTGCTGCTGTGGGATTCATGTTAGGTCAGGGATGTCCCAAAGAGCTGTCTAGTTCTACCTTCAATAAGAATATAGGTTGGGGCACCTGGGTAGCTTGTTTGGTTGAGTGTCTGACTCTTGGTTTCAACTCAGATCATGATCTCCTGGTTCGTGAGATTGAGCCCAGCATCCAGGTCTGTGCTGACAGCATGGAACCTGCTTGGGATTCTCGATCTCTTTGCTCCTCTCCCGTTAGCATGTGCTCGCTCTCACTCTCTCTTGCTCTCACTCTCTCTCTCTCATGATAAATAAATAAACATAAAAAAACATAGGTCATGTGTTGTTTTTTTAATGAAGTTCATTAATTTGATGCTTGAAAAAGAATCATACTACAGTCATCTTCACATGTGAAATGACCCACATGAGGAAGGTCTTTATGGGATGGAATTCATTTGTTGGTGGCAACCTCAGAAAATATAACTGTCAATGTAGACTTTGGAGAAAACTTGCCCAGGATCTTTACCACTAATTAACAGTCAAGTGCCTTTTGGCTTCCAGAATTTCCACAGTGGTAGCAAAACTCAAAGTACAAGGCAGAAATCCAAAATGTATGTCCAAGCATAAGGGTTTACAATGATAGAAATCTCGATTTGACAAAAGTTCCATGTTCCTCCACATGCACCAATATCCAGGAGTCTTTACTGTCTCTAGGAACAGAGGCACATCTAGGGGAACCCAAAGTTGTGTTGGCAAAGAGTAAGCCAAACAGTCTTCCCTGTGAAGGAGGATGTGGTTAGCAATCATGTTATCTCTCATGTCAGTGAATAATTTTCCTCTTCTTTGCTTGATCTTCGCCAGGTTCCTTCTACCTAAGCCCCAGATCCAGATGCTAGATAAGCTGCAAAACCCTTCTGTCAAGAACTGATGAATAAGGAAATGTGGAGCTGAGTATCATTTCCATTCTGATTATTTTAGAGCCCAACGTTTCCCCTGATTTTTCAAACTAGTCTCATGTATAAGAAAAACTAGACAAGTGGCAATCAAGGGACAAATACTTTGCCTTGATGATGGTGGAGCCAACCTAAGTCCCACAGATGCTTTTCTACAAAACCAGTGAAGTGATAACTTCAGGGTTGCAAGAAACCTTAAAGGTCAGTCATGTTTGAATCTCTTGTTACAGTATCCCAGCTAAATGGCCACATGTTCTAATGCAGTGTACCATCTAGGGAGAGAATGCACTGATCTTTAAGGCAGTTCATGGTGCTTCGGACCACAGAATTCGTTAGCAGGCTCTGGCTACCCAAAAGCTTTTGTGCTATATCAAGCCTAAATATTTCTTTGTGGTCTTATATACACTTTCAGACTCAAATAGAACAAATCTCTCTTTTTTGCATAATATTTCTTCAAATATTTGAAGACTGAGGTACACTTCTGTCTTTTCTACTTAAACTCTCCCCAGTTCTTCTAGTGTCACTGCTTTGAGCCCCTACCACCTGATTACTTTTTGAAGATTACTACCATAAATTTTCCTCTGGAATCAACTTACTAGCCATTCAATGATTTAGTCAGTTTCTAATACACAAAGATGCCTGGAAGGACACTTAGAATGTTTTAAAGGCTTTGCTGGCCTCCCAACACCCATCGTGTCTCCTCGCCAAAAGAAGAATGAGGTTGTGCTTGTACTCAGTAAATCCATGTAGGGTTGTGGTAGCCACAGATATTTCATCTATGAACTTACAGGTCATCCCATTAATAATGTGTTCCTTAATTTTGTCTTTTATTATGATGAAAGAGACTATATGTACCCCAAGGTCAGGAGTATGCTAACTACCACCATGTTTTTTCAGCCCTGGTTGGACTGAAACTGATCATGTATCAAGGCAAAAAGAGCATTTCCCAGGGGGATCTCAAACCACACTGAGAGGCTGAGCCTATCAGATATGTCTGCAGATACATGAAGCTGCTTCATAAATTCCATCTATATCACCTAAACTAAATGAAATTGGCCTCGGGCTGACTGGAAATCAGGCAGATCTATCACTTTTCCTGTAGTAGTTAATACTCCCTTTCTTGGATAATAATGTATCAAATATCATTTGAATCAGATTCATCTTAATCAACACAATATTTTATTTCTCGTGTCATGAATAACCACGATGTTCAAAATCTAGCTATTTGAAATCAGAGATAATGAATAGAGTAGTATGCTTCTGGACATTACCTTGAAGTATAATTTCCTTGAAGTTACACACAGTGGCTCTTCTATTCAACTGTGTGTTTCTCAATGTGTCTAGAGGAGTGATCTGTTCATAATGGATACCAAATAAATACCTGAACACTGTTAACTATTGGAAATATTACCTTGCTTTAAGTCAACTGCATGACTATTAAAACCATAGCTGTCATAGGGCAGAGACTACCAAAAGGTAGACTCCAGGTAGCACATTATCCTCAGAGGAGATTCTCGAGTTTCTTAACTGGTTTGAGATCTTTGTGAAATCCCACACTCATAACCTTTTTCCAACACACAATTTTAGATGTATCATTAAAGTATTGAGAAAGTTAAATGACCCATTCAGATTCAATAAACCTAAGACAAACATAAGTATTTTCTTTTAAGGTCACTTTTTCCCAAAGAAATAATGTTTTCCATTTTTAAAATAACATTTTGAAAATCATGCCCCATACATTGCACCAACAATGACCACCTGAGAGGCAGATTCTGGGTAGTTTGCCAGGCCCACTCTCTAGACTAGTCATTGGCCAAGAGACTTAGCCTGTAAGTGGACCATGAGGTGTGAGATGCCGGGACTCAGAGGGACTGCAACACACTTCGTACCATGAGCTTTTGGCAGCTGTCAATGTTAAATCAAAGACAAAAATGGTCTACTGTGTGAATATAATAAGGAGCAGATGAAGTTAAGTATTTACGTAGTGATAAAACATCCTATGATCAAATCCAGTATGTGGCAGACTTTTAAACCCTGTTAGGTGGGTGATGGGTATTGAGGAGGGCACCTTTTGGGATGAGCACTGGGTGTTGAATGGAAACGAATTTGATAATAAATTTCATAATAAACCCTGTTAAATGACTTCTTTTCTTTTTTCTTTTTTTTTTTTTTTTTTGGTGTAGGGAATAATATTGTCAATGAATTAGATCATCCCCAACTTAGAGACCTGCTAGTTAAATGAATAAATATGTCTCGTGAGAACATAAAAGCATTATCATTGTTTCTTCCCCATCCTCCACTAAAAATCAATCAATAAACAAACAAACAAACAAACACAAAGCAAAGCAAAAGTAGTCATCAAGTCACTTCTAACCTTTTCCCTTGAACCTGTTTTTCTCCTTTTCATACCCCCATCTTCTCCCTAGCTCCTAGTATTATTTTCTGTCTGCACTTCCCGAAGGGTCCACTAATCTGTCTCTGGGCCTCCAATCTCCAGTGTACACTCTCAGAAGCTACTCTGTGCTGTATAGGCAGGGTGGCTGTTCCACAATAATGCACAGGTTACCCAGTATCACCCCCATGCACAAACCAAATGGAACAACTTTCAATAAACAACTGCCTGCCACAATAAAGCATGCCTTTCTCAATTTAGAATTACAGTCGTCTGCAGTCTAAGGTCAACCTTCTTTTGCAAACTCTTTTTTTCTCTATTTAAAGGCCTTTTACCCAATCAAGCTGACCTACTCAGAGCGCTCAGAATGTATCCACACATTTGTACAATGAATTTTACCCTGTATTATTCCTTACACTTAAAGTACTCTTTCCCTGACTTCTCTTATTCCCACTCACCTTCCAAACAGTTCAAGTGCCTCCTCTGACAAATAATTCAGGATCTTGACCCGGTTGTCCCTCTCCAAACCTGATTCCTATCTACCTATTTCTACCTTGCTATCTATTTGTCATTGTTATTTGGAAGGGACTTCATAGTCTCATAACAGTAAAGAGCTCCAAAATAAGTTCTACTGCACATCACTCTGTAGTGTTGAATTAAGTAACTCCTAAAAGATAACAGATACTCAATAAATTGTTAACAATATTCTTTCCAGTTTTAGGTACTCAACTCTAAATTTTAGTTTTTAAATTTTTAAAGAAATAAAATTTTTCTCACCCTGCCAGTGAATAGCCCTACAGCAAATATTTTGTTACTATAATCACTTTATATAAATTTAACACATTATCCCCAAGTTTATCCATTATCATTTCCTTTTTATTTTACAGAAAACGAACAGATTGATTTACCCAGCAAGTGAGTAAGCATTAGTTCTGCTAAACTGCATTGGTATAATTCAATATATCATTACAGTGTAGGAAAAGGCCTTCAATTCATCTATAGCTATCAGGGAAGAAAATTATACACTATAAAGAAAATAAAATGTGTTATGGAGATATTTTAGAACACTGTAACTTATTTCTGCTGCAAATATTATGTTTGTGTTATTCTAAAACTGCAAATCATGATAATTTCTAGAGAAAATAATGAAAATGATGAGTGCCAAGAGATGTGGCATTACACCTTGTCATCAGCGTGCTGTTCTTGGCCTGAAGGGCACACGTAGAGCCTGTGGTGAGTGATGAGAGAGGCTTCCTGGAGCAGCAGGTTGGATCAGGGACTGCTAGGAAACTCGGGGCAGAGACAGAGAGGTGACCAAATCCATTCTCACTTGTTGGAGTAGACTGTTTACAGCTAAACTGGTAGCTACAATGCAGTGAACGACTCATCCTTTGTGCTCGTCTGGATATTTCGGTGTAAGTCTGCCTATCTGCAAAGAGCTGAGCTTCTCTATTTTATCCTAATCTTCAGATCCATGAGTATAATCACAGATTGGTCAGGTACCTCAATAACTGATGTCTTACAATTAACTTTCCTGTCAATTATCTGGTTACTTCAGATAAAAATCTTAGGGGTATAAAGTATATCATTAATTTCCAAAATCTATCTTGCCAGCAGGATCTGTTTTTTTTTTTTCCAAGTGAAATTTTATACGAAAACCAAATATTTAATTCAATTAGCATCAGGACTGCTCAGGGAGAGGTAGGTTTGGGGGCAGGCAGAGGGGACACTCATTCCCAGGTCCTCCTCACTCACTACTGGGACCTGAAGAAGCTAGGTCTCCAGCAAATGTAGTCTCAAAACTAATAAACCAACTTATTTTTTTCTTACCCTTAAAACATATAGACATATGCCAACTACACGTGACTTGCTAGCAAATAGTCTTTGGTTTAGTGAGAATTATTTTGTGGATGTATTTATTTTGCTGGGAAAATTTCATCAGGTGACATGCTAATAATCAAGATATATTAGGGATACATCATAAGAGCCTCCCCGATGGCTGTCTGGAATGTTAAGTGCCCCATGTCTCTTTTTCTTATCACTCACTTTGGCAGCTGGTTATAATTTTTTTTTACCAAGAATTGATAGAAATATCAATGTGGCTGTTTATAAATCAAATCATTCAGTCACATGCTTGATAAAAGTTCTAAGGATAGAAAAACATAAGTGCCAGAGTCATATATAAAATAACATCACCGAGGGAAAAGAGCTAATAATTCACAAGATAAACTTGACTGACTTCAAGTAACCTCTAGAAAACAAACAAATTCACAATACTCCATTTACAAAGACATTTCAATGAATAAAGTTTGCAGCTCTAAATATTTTGGGAGAGACACTAAAAATTACCAGATTCTAAGAAAATGGTTGAGATAATAGCATCAATCAACCTCCATTCTCCCTTAACACAGTGGTATGGATCGTAGGATGGTGTCAGTTGCACAGCTGCTGTCAGTAACTAAGAGGAAGACAGCATCAAGCAGACTGAAATGCAGCGAAAGTTTCCGAAGGATTCTTTATCATGTGATAAACGTTCTGCTTCTATCATTAACTATCCTACACGAACAACAAGATCAGTATTCACAACCACACTTTCTTCAAGGTCTAAGTTGGAACCAATATCTATTATGCTTTGGTTAGGAATAGCATGGACACAGAAATACGACAGAGTACCCAGATCAAACAGGTCCTCCCATTTGAAGCTTTATTCCAGGACACTAAGTTTCCCTTCTACTTTTATCTAAAACTCTCAGCTCACTTTGAAAATGCTTTGATTGGCCCAGCTCTCTTCGTCTCCTCAGTCAAGTTAGGGTGTAAAATGACATGGACCCTGGACACAGATAGGGAAGGAACCTATAATCTTCCCTAAAAGGTATGGCTGAAGATGGCAGTTTTAACCCACTGATTTATAACTGCTCTTTTCTGAAACTCCATTAAAATGACCATAAAACAGTTTTCTTTTAAAGGCGTTAATCCTTAACGACAAAGAAATTAGGAGAAAACAGCGTGGCGATATTTTGATGTCAGACGGAGGTGTCCTGACTCATTTAGTAGGTCTGAGAAAGCAGAATCCTAAGCCAGCAATGGGGACCCAGTTCACACTGTAAAGCCCTCAAAGATGCACACATTTGAGGCATCAGCTTCTTTTGGAGGAAAGGGAGGGGAAGGGGAAGGTTAATAACAAGATGACTATTTGAAATTTCATTTAAAAAGCAGTTAGACCTCCAGATCCTCTCTCCTCATCTAGGCTGCGGGCAAAGGTTTGTTTTCAGGAAAGGGTAAAGGCAGGTGTTTGGACAGACATGGCTAGGTGCAAGCAGAGGCACTACACTGAACCCCTGGGCAATTATGAGAAAGCTGACGCACCAAGGCTGGCTGTTACAGTTATTGTCTCTACTGTTGTTTCCTAAAAGGTCTACACCCTCCAACTAGAGACTGAAGCCAGCAGAGTCTGCACTGTTGGGGTAAAAAAAAAGGTCAGATTTAATTGCTCCATTAACACCTACTTCCACCAACAAAGGTCCTTTTTGCCCCTCTAAGACTAATTCTAGTGGCTGTCCCAGAAGGCTGCTGTTGTCTGCTTTCTATTTGGGATTTTGACAGTTTTGCTAGGATCTATAGATGCCTACAAAAGAAAGACTTGTCCATTGTCTACCATATGACTAACACTGAGAGATCTAAAGGAATATTAGGGAAAACATAACACATGGTTTAGGGTTTCAAATGGAGAAAAAAAGAGTATTAAAAATCCAAAGTTATATCTAAGTCCATTAAAATATAAATCATGAGGCAAGAGAAAGAATCAGAGAGGCAATGAAGAAACCAGAAGACTTGAATTCCAATTTCAGTTCTGTTTGTGTTACTTAGAAAATGTCCTTAACCACTTGATTTTTTTTTTTTTCTTCCCAAATATCTTGCTGCTTGTTTTCCTCTAAATAGCCTGAAATGAGGCAACAGGGCCTTTAGGAAAATAAAAAATTAAAAAAAAGAGAAGAGATATGGTTTCATAGGTTTTACAAATGGTGGAAGGAAAACTAACAGATGAAGGAAAGGGAGCAAACACAAGAGATAAGAAGCATAAAATCAGGCCAATGGTGATAAAAGAGGCATTATCTATGATAAGATGTTTAGAGAATTTTATTTCTAAATGTTTCATGAAAACAGAGAAAAACACCTCTCTCAAAGTATTTTCATCTTTTTTTTGGCAGGGATCAAAAGTGTGAAATTAGTCACCAGACTGCAGGCCACTTAAGGGATTCCCTGTAACCCCTAAGTGTGCAGAATGATAATACAAGAGCCAATGTTGTCTTTTTTCTCCCTGCTGAGATGAAATTTACATAACGTGCCAATCTTGTGCTCTTGAAGAACCTCAGGAGGAAAACAGGAAAGCAATGCAAATACCTGCCTGCAGAGGTGTTCACTGGTTCCATGACAGAGGGTTGGGGGGGTGGGGGGAGTGGTGATTTGGAGGGTGAAGATAAATAATAATAAATATAACTTTGAAAACATTACTGAGAAAAATGAGGAAAAGAAAAATTATGGTACCTGTCTTTGAGTCTAATGATGTTAAATTGGGTGATTCCCCAATGCTGGCCTAGTTCAAGGTTGGTACAGGTCTGGAGGCATGAGAATCCCCTGGGACAGTTGGCCTGGTTGGGCCCTAGCGTATATGTTTTTCCCTATGTGGTTCTGATACACAAAAAAGATTTAAGAATCCCAAGGGCAGTCAGGTGAAACACTATTTCCTGTCAGAAACAGCACCCTAGAATAGTCACCAAAAGAACCTGAAACAAAAGTTCAATTCAAGGTATCAACTGGCAAAGGCAAAGCCTTGGGTTGATGCTATAAATCTGTCAGCTGCAGCCAAACCTGCAGAGTTAGGAGAAACTGAAATCAGCAATTAAGCTGTTAAGAAAAAGGATTTTGAATCATCTGTGAGACTGGGTATTTTAGTTCTGGCACATATTGAGAGCAGAGTCTTTCCAAGGATGATAAACTGTCTTTTTACAAATGGGGGAGTAGATGTGTAGGAAGAAGTGCATTTGAGAGAGGTGAGCTTTGAAGAAAAAAAGAAAAAAAACAGCTGCCCTTCAATTTAATAGCTCACAGGTGAATTACTGGTTCCGCTTTGCTTGTCTAATTCTAAGGAATTCAAAGAAGGGATTAGCTATCCAGGTTCACAAGTCTCTTCTGAAATCCTAAATGTCCAGGCTGAGATGAAATGTAGCTCAATCAGACTTCCCAGGTGATATTCATTTGATGCTTTCTTACAAAAGTATTTGTCTCCATTCACAAAAAAGAAAACCCATTTTAAGCCCACGCTATATTAAATCAACTCCTGATGTGATCCACTGACTTATACATCAGGGGTTTCCTAAGTCACCTGCTCATAGAAATCACTCGGGGTACTTTCTAAAGTTAGAGAGTATTAATCGCTCTTTAGGAAACTGATTCCACAGGCTGGGGCTGGGCCTCTGGAGACACTTTCTAAAGTCCAACAGCTGAATTGTGACCCTTTCCTTATGTTGACTTATCTCTTGGATACATATACACAAATGCTTTTATGCCTTTCAGGAAGTCACGAGTTAAGTATTTTCCAAAGTCCCAGCCCAGCCTGTGGAATTCTCTACAACTAAAAATGGCCCAGCTCCTCCCAGCCCCTCGCATACCTCCCTCAGGGACTCATGCCCAAACAGCTCAGTCTAGAGAAATACTTAAAATGGCAGAATTAAGAATAAGCTGCTTGGTGGGACTCTTTGAACTAAAAAGCAAACAAGTGGCACATTTTGTATCATTTTTTTTTCTCCACTTATAGTTACTAGGATCATTTGGGCCCCTGCCAGGGCTTTACATATAGTTTTAACTATAGGGCAATATCTGGGCACTTCAAAATAAGCCATGAAGAAGGCAAGTATAGTTAACTTTAGGTAATTTATTTGTAGTTTGGTCTAGGTAGTAGAGCAGACAGAAAACATAAACCATTTTGCTCCAAAACACTGGACTCGATGGACTCAAAACATATGGGTTATGTTGCTACTGTTCTTGTTCCTTCTCTCTCCTTCCTTCCTTCTTCCTTCTCCTCATTATTATTATTTTTAATGTTTATTTATTTTTGAGACAGAGACAGAGCATGAGCAGCGGAGGGGCAGAGAGAGAGGGAGACACAGAATCTGAAGCAGGCTCCAGGCTCTGAGCTGTCAGCACAGAGCCTGACGCAGGGCTCGAACCCACGAACTGTGAGATCATGACCTGCGCCGAAGTCGGACACTTAAGTGACTGAACCACCCAGGCGCCCCCCTCCTCATGATTATTATTAGAGAATGCAAGATAATTATTTTATTCAATTCAAAAATTTTTAGCAGGCTAGACACTCTAGATCCTAGAGACTGTGAACAAAACAACATTCCCCTCATGGGAGCCTAAAATCCAGTGGAGGACCAGACAATAACAACACAAAGCGAAGCTGTAATTCTATAGGCTGGCAGGTCCTCTCACACAAACACACTAATGATATTAAGAGCCAGCCGTATGAAGTTTGAGAAAGAACATTCCAGTCAGAAGGATGCTAAGTGCAAAGTTACAGAGGCAGCAGTGAAACACTTAGTTCTCCGAGTGTAACAATTTCCTAAATGAATCAAGAGAAAGTTTTCAGGATGGGTTCCAGGCAGGATTAGACCCAAGAAAAGAGGCCCTTGTGAGCTTATCTTTGGAACAGCCCATCCAGGAACAAGAAATCCAGGGTTATGGGTTTCCCATATTCTTTGAGAACACAAAGGAAAAGTTTATCCAGCCTCATGGTTCTGGTGGTGATGTACAGCCTGCTGATTTCCCTGACAGCTTTGAGATCTTCCCCGAAACACCAGAAAGGCTCTCCCAAGAAGATCAATTGACGGATTGTGCTGTCCGGCTGTCTCAACTGGGATGGCCAAATCTGAGGACTCAGCAGTCAACTCTGTCAAGAATCTCTGCTCATTGACTAAATCAAAGACAGGCCCTTACTGTCTCATAACATTACTTGCTCTTCCTCATCATATTGATTGACCTTGTATGATTCAGAACCAACTTTCAAGGACTCAGTAGAGGGATCTATTTGATAAGGAGAAAGAAACTAGCTAGAATTTTAAGTATGGGACTTAATTTTGCTGTTAAGGCAGATTTTTATTTTCATCTCCTGTCTCATTTAGTCATTTTTCTTTGTGATTTGACCTTTTCTGTTCCTCCTAAAGTCCACTGTGGATAATGTGACCGAGACCCAAGCACAGAGTTGCGACAAGAGATAAACAGCTTTTACTCAAGAGGTTACCGCCAGCACTGCTCCAGACACCCCCAATTACCCTATCTCTTCTTTCTCTATTATTGCGGGCTTGTGGCAGCCAGGACCTTCCGGTCCCACCCCTTCAAGTAAACCCATGTTCCCCTACCACGCAACTCCCAGCCCTGCCTTCTAAGATTCCCAATCAATTTTGACCGTCTCTGGTTCCTTCATCACATTTCCAACACCGTCTTCCATTTCTTTAGAGACAGTTTACACTCTGTATCTATTAACTGCCAACCTTCAGCCCTTGTAGGTCTGATCTATAATTGGTTGTTTTAGCCAACTCTCATTCAGGACGGCTTGTGTCATTTTGTGTTTAGAGATTCTGGAATCTCAACTTCCACTCCTTGTAACTTTATCTGTAGAAATTCTTTGAGGCTTGGGTTTAAAATGTGTTCCTCTAGAGAGGATTGGTATTTTCTTCTGCCAGGTACCTGGCAGCCCAACATTCAGGATGTCTTTAAGTGAAATTTTGGATACATTTTATGTCACCCTAGAACATGTGCTGACCCCAAAACTGAGTGATGGGGAGATTGTGGTTATAAATTCTTGGTGGCATGAAAAGGGGTTTGTTTTGCTTTTTTTACGATGATCTTTAAAGACCAAGACAGCATGCATTTCCATTGCTTCTCTCTGTAGGTAAGTTTTCTCTTCTTCCACCATGCCCAAATAGTGTCACCGTCTGAGAATCCAGGCTTTATACTGTGATCCTTAATCTGGCTATCCAGTGGGGCCCTAGATTTTGTCACCTGTTCTTTACATACTGTCCCATTTAAAGCCCAAGTCTAGGCCAGAAGGAATATGCAGACCTGTCTCTAGTTTGTTTTCTTGCCATTTATTACATTCCTGTGAGTCCATCCTTGCATTAAAAAGAACATTAAAAAATTTCTACCAGGTAGAAGGAAGAAAAGGAGGGAAGGAAAAATGAGAGATGGAAAAGGGGAAGAGAGAGGGAATGAGAGAGAGAGAAAGAGAGATTGATTGATTGAGATTGCTTAGCACCTCTTTTCCTCCAAAGAGAAGTCAACATTAAGCATCTAGAGCTGTCGTGACCTTTATTGCTCAGACTTAACTCATTATAGAACCAATACTGGGAACTTCATTTTGAAAACAAGGCAAACTGCTTTTCCAAAATCTTCCTACTCTCAAGAGACCGTCAGCCAGCGGGCCTCATCTTTGCTTATCAAGTACATCCCACTAAGTTTATTGATGGATCCCAGCCAACTTTTAGGAGCTCCCAGTATAAGTAAATGCCCTACATAGATCCCTCAGCCTGCCATAGTATTGGTCAAGCTTCTGAAATTTATGCTATGGGTGACCACTTTGAACCTTTTCAAGTAAATTTTGAAGGTTCCATGAAAACACTAACAAAAACTTCCAACCTCTAACCACTAATCCAAATTCTAATCCTAAGACCCAAGAATCACAGAATCATATTTTAGAGCTAAGGAAGAAGGCTGTATGTGTAAGATATACCAGTAATTTTTCCCAGGCTTATACCCTTAGAATTTTAGTCTGTCTCCCTGATCTACAGGGACTAGAGATATTCCCATGTTCAAGGGAGAACCCTGGTCTTTTTCTCTTGGAAGCCTAAAGGACCAGGAAAAGGCAGGCATGTCATCTACTAACTCAGACAAAGCTGTACTGCATCCAGCCTCTCCAACCTCTTACAGCTCAGAGGCCTGGCCCTCCTGTTGTTTACTCTCTGATTTCTCAGGACTGCCAGCTTAGTCATTTTTCTCCAAGGTCTCAAAAAGCCCATTTAAAAGGAGTCTCCTTTGCTTCCAAGCTTTGTCAGTAGTGTTGTCCACAGTATTGCCCTAAACAGGGCCACACAGCCAGGTACATTTCTGGCAGCTCAGCCCCCATCCAGACACACCCAATGATGCTTTCCCTTATCTATTACACTCATTATCTCCAAAAAGCCCTCAATGAATTTTACAGAATAGAGTTTTTATTTGAGGTTAACAAAACAGGGACAGAAGAGCATTGGGGAAGAAAATGGAAGTAAACATGACTTTCACACTTAACTCTCTGGCTGTCACTGCCTCATCTGATCTCTGAATGTTCCCAAAGGTAAATTCTATTACCCACTTTATAGCTGAAAAA
Source organism: Panthera tigris (assembly GCF_018350195.1). Taxonomy (NCBI): domain Eukaryota; kingdom Metazoa; phylum Chordata; class Mammalia; order Carnivora; family Felidae; genus Panthera; species Panthera tigris. The sequence continues at coordinate 94,674,692 of NC_056662.1, read as the reverse complement.
GTTGAGGCTCAGAGTCTATCCGCTCTGCCCAAGTTTGTGTCAGATACGAGGGACAATACAAAGATTTGAACCTGGGTGTATAGGTCGTTACAAAGCACAGGCTTGTAAACTCTGCTAAACTATCCATAGTGGGGAACATGGTAGAGTTTCATGTAGGAAGGACCTTTCCTGGCCAAGAGATGGCATGTGAGATTGCATTAAGAACTGACCTTGATGATCCAAAGGAAACAAATCTAGTCAGACCTATCTGTTCTGGGATCCTGTAAGTCATTCAATTGCATGTAATGAGCTGATAATAGGTAACAGCGAACATGTATACAGCACAATATACTTTTCAAAGGGCTTAACACCCCTACCAGGATAATTGCCCCATACTGTGCATTAAGACCAAGGAGACCTGGCACGTTCCCATGAGGACTAGATGTTACCCATACTGGTGTTCTGTGCTAACCAACCACCTGCCAGTCTCCATCTCTTCCTGGAGCCACTCAGAGCACTCTAGCACTCTGTGGCACATCTGATCATGGCATGATTTCCCTCACCCTCATTACTACCCCTGGGAATATGTTTCCCCAACACAGCTGGACATTCTCCTATCACCAAAGCCTGAGCCAGTGCTTCTCTGCATACCTCTGCATACCTCTCCTAACATTCCCTTGGCCTTCTGAGATCCCACTGCAGCAAACTCAGTTGAACACCATTAGAAACATAATCTGAGGGGCACTGGGGTGGCTCAGTCAGTTAAGTGTCCAACTCTTGGTTTCAGCTCAAGTCTTGATCTCACGATTCGCAAGATCGAGTCCCACATGGCACTCTGTGCTGATGGTGTGAAGTCTGCTTGGGATTCTCTCTCTCTCTCTCTCTCTCTCTGCCTCTCCCCTGCTCATGCACCCTCTTCTCAAAATAAATAAGCTTAATTTTTTTAAAGAAAAAGAATATGCTAAGAATATTTTAAAATAATGTGTTACTCTGGACAAGTGCCAGCGTACCTCCAGAAGTCACACTGAAAACTTCCTAAAAATGGAGGCAAATGGGAGTGCAGTGTAATTCAAAGATGAAGTCTCATGTGCTATCCAAAAGACTTCTCTTCCCAACCGTATTTCTTAGAAGAGTAGATTCAAAGAACAGGTTTAGACCTTAGGAAAAGGGTTTGGTAAACTAATTGTACTTTTTCAATGTCTGAGCAGGGAATATCAACTAAAAAGCAATTTAAAAATTATCTCTTCATAGAGCAAAAGTTTTATACAAGAAGCATAATCGCACAGATGAATCTGAAGCTCAAAATTCATGGAGATGAGAGCACTGACCACATTTGAAGGCACAGAGTATAAAGAGAGAGAGAAGAAAAAATGAAAATAAGGAGAAGATAAGGAAAAGCTTCTCTCCATAGACATCAAATTAGGATATTGGAAATCCTTCCCTTGAATGGAACTTCCAGTCCCATTAAGACAGCTCTAAATTTCCTCTTAAAACAGAGGCCTTTTATAGGCAAGTACGGGCAACACGGGGTCAAAAAGGGCCCACGAGCATTTTCAAACATTACTTTCTATTTTATATTAAGCCAAATCTTTTGGTAGAGACAAGTGTCTCTTGATGACAAGAGACACTTGTCATCAGCTGAACTGGCATCTGTGAATTCCACCCCCTCTTCTACATAGTAACTGAAAGGACAGAAATGAGAAGGCCTACATAAAACTGGAAGCAGTTTATATGTGTAATTAGCAACTAGCCTTATTAAGTGATAACAGCTACTCAGCCTTTCTTCTATCTCCCCACCGGAGAGATATTTGGCAGCACAAGAATTTCTGTGACAAAGTTATCTTTCTGATGGCACTCCTTTTGGAAGCTTTCAAGGCCTTCTCTGAGACCCTAGATCAAATCCAACTACTGAACTTGCCCGCTGGTTGTCCTAGACCCCTCTCTGCAGTACTATCTATAGCCAACTTAGGGAAACTCTGATAAATGAAAAGCAAGGTTATACAGAAAAACCAACACAATAAAGAAAAAAAAATACACCTATGAGAAGTTTAAGTAAAACCTCAAAGGCATTTAAAATGTCTTCACATACCAAAGTTTCACTGTATGAAATTCTCAGCGATCCCTTTAAAGCACCTAAACTGTAAAGCTGTGCCACCTCACTGTCTCACTGTTTCCTCGGTTGTACTTTAGGTCTAGAGCAATATTCTATGCTGCCAGCATGAAAAGGTTTCCCTACTTCTCTTTCCCAACACTCTTCTATAAGACATACTGTCAGAACGAATTGCTTCACAATGAATTATTACATATTTATATAATAAAATGCTAAGCAGCCAGTAAACCTAAGGTTAGAGAATGTTTACTGCTTTGGTAACATATTCACAAAACATTAAGAAAATAGATTACAAAATACCATACACAATGACTCTATTTTTTTTTAACTCAAGGTATAATATGCCTATGTGTTTCTCCATGTGTGTACAAATGTGTCACTACTGAAGTTTAAAAACATTGGAAAGACATATGCAAAATTGCTCACAATGATTATATTTAGGGGTGATAGCTTAAATATTTTTTTTCTTTTTTATCATCTACAATAAACATACATTTCTCTTGCATCTGCATCATTAGAAAACAAACGACAACAAAACAGGATACAAGCTCACTATTTTCAGAGTTCCCTCCACTCTGGATATCACTTCACGTGTTACTAATATACTTTTGAATTCTGGAGCCTTGGTATGGTATAGGACCTAGTTTGGGTGGAGCATGAACTTTTCAGACCTCATTTCAGACTTCATCCCTCACAAACTGGACCCACTGGGAACCCTCTTTACAATAAATTCCACTCCTTGACAAAGGCTAAGACAATGATTCTTCAGACACTTGTAATATGTATATACACTCCCACATCAGCTTTTAACATGTGCATTACATTAGTGGTTTACAAATTATCCCCAGGGATCCACTTAGGTACTTGGGAGGTTTGAAAAAAGTTGGATTCAAGTATTTTGTAAAAATATATCATTTTAACTACTTATAAAAATACAATTAAAAAATAACCTGACACATTTTAACACAGCAGAGACAAGTCATTACTTTATGCCACCTGATTCTCTGCCATCATTGTGCAATTAAACTTTGGTGGTTTGAAAAAATGATAGTTCGGCATTAGTCTTAAAAACAATTTAGAGCAACACAGAGTGTCCATGCATGTCAAACTGAACCAGACCACACAGCACCACAACACACAAAGTCCAGGCACATATGATTATCACATATTCTCACCGAAACCTACCAGCAAATGGTGCATAAATAAGTAATGGTTTAACACATCTCTCTATTGTTCCGCACTTAGGTTCAGTAGTGAGACTACTATACTTTGCTAGTCTTTTGTAAGAATGTGAGTAGTTGGATATTTTTGGTGATACAACTTTGAAACAAAATTTTTCTACTTCGCTCCCTTTCCAAATGCAATCTGTCTAGCAAAGTATCCAGGCATTGCAAAGTGAGCTCTTTACAAAGGGTTACACCTGAGAAAATCGGAATTTTCTGTGCAAGCAAAGCCAGATGAACATACCAACTAAAGATACCACACAGGGTGGCTGTTAGAGCCGCAACTGCCATTCACACAGATGGATGTCCATTTTGTGTTCATAAAACAGACACATTTCTTCCCAACACTCTCCAAATGAACTCCCATTCCATTAAAGTGAAAGTCAAATTCCATGGAATGCAACACAAGCCCTGGGTAGTCAGACACATTGTAACCTTGCAGAACCGCTTTCTGCTGGCCCCACTCATTCCTAACAGCCATGATTGTGGGCCCATGAAGGTTCCTTGGCACCTGCTCCCAAGGTGCTTAATCTTGCTGTTACTTTCACCTCAAGTGCTCTTTGCTCCCTCACCTCCAGAAGGTCTTCGAACAAAAGTATCTGCTCAATGAACACTTTCCAGGCCATCCTTATTTACAGCCACACCCCATGCTCTCTGTCTCCCTGTTTTACATTCTCCTGTGTCACTTGTCATCATCTGAGAGGGCCTTGGTGCAAATTATTGTCTCTCCCAACTAGAGGGTAGAGAACAGAGAATTTTGTCTATTTTGTTCCCTTCTATAAGCCAGGAACTTAGAACAGCACCTGGCCCAAAGTAGCCAAAACACATTTGTTGAATGGACATAATATTTGAACCCACCATAAAATCCTTATCAATAAAATACCATGTCTAATTGTTGCCTATCTTAGGACCACTTTTAAGATTTTTTAATGAAAAAAATTTACTGCCACAGGAAAAAAAAAAACTGTCTAAAATTGTAAGTTACAGAGAAAAGTTTATGTCTTCATTATAATTTGGCACTATTTATAGTACTCAGCATAATACTCCAAGCACCACTCTGATGGCACTCATCCAAAGGCCACACATCTTTTGGAGAAAGAGTCATTATCAGTCTTCAAATATGGACAAATATGTTCTATTTAAGGGAGGATTCTTTAAAGAACCTTCTCATTTGGGCTTACATCACCAACTTGACAAAACAAGGTGACGCACGGATTTTATTTTCTATCACAGCCATACTCTGTGACCATAATTTTTGCCACACGCATCTGTTTACCCAGTGCTTTTTTCTCTTACCAGTTTCTCTGAAGTACCTGATTTTTGTTACATCTTCAAATCATACACACACACACACACACACACACACACCAGTTTGTATATACCTTTGTGAAAATAGCTAACGCACAATGCTAGCTCCTGAGCTCCATGGAACCCATGGCACATGGCCCATGCAGACACCTTCCCCTAATCACTTAGTACACAGCTCTCCCTCCCAGTCTCCATCTCCCTGCACTGGATATGGCTCGGCATTTCCGAGATTCTAGAACAGCTTTGCCTACAGGTGAGCTTCACAAGTTGAATGTTCATCAGTGAAAGATCAGGACATTTTTAGAATCCTCAAGTCTCAGTTATGCCCATTTTTAAATCTTTTCTTCTCTATGTAATAAATACTTTATCCTAATGATATTGTTTAGCTCATTAAGATGAAAATCTGCAGAGTGATTATTTGATAATACATTTACTCCCAGAGCTCACAAACATTAAAAAGAAGTGTCTTATAACCAACAGCCTAGGCACCACTAATTTACTGGTTACTGTTAAATACAACAGACTTTCCAGTCAAGGCATAGAGGTGTATGTGGGGTTTATAGTCCTATATGCCATACCCAAACATAAATTGGTATTTTCAAAGTAGAAATGAGAGCACTGGGGAGATATATAAAGCTGATGCAGCTGCATCCAGTTCTACCTGGAAATCACCAAAGAAGCGTGAAGTTACATAGTTTACATCAAAGTCAATAGGAGGTATTTTAGTTCAAGGCTTTGATCCTGATGGTTCAAAGTGAAGAGAATTTGCACACATTGAAATTTAAGCACTAAACCCGCCCATGTATTATCTGTAACCATATCAAAGTAGAAACCAAGTTTTCATAACACAAAATACAAAACATTCCTGTATCACAAGGTTGTGAAGAGAAAAACAAGCACCTAGAGTCAATATAATACAAAAATCCATAGCTCTGCTGATCTATAGGAGTTTACACTGAAAGAAAAAAACTTCTAATTCACAGGATTCTAGACACCAACCTGAAAATTGCATGTCACTTCTCAATCAATTCTTGTTTAGTCCCGTTCTGTGATTACTATTCACAGGAATATACTTTTTTTTTCCTGAATTATTCATATTGACATCTTAAGCATCACTGTGATCTCTGTTTCTACTTCTTCTTGGGCAATAATTCTTCATGGATAGAAATACCAGTATGCCTTACTATAAACCAAATTCCATACGCAAGTTAAGTAACCTACTGCTATTCTGTTAAAAACAACAAACATAGAGTCCCAGCTTTTATAAGCATTCTTTCTTGTTAAATCCACTATTCAAAAAATTCACTCAGCATAGGAGACAGTGGCAGTCAATATTTCTAGCTTTACTCAGCGTAGCACCCATAAACCAAAGTCGCAGAAAGTATTGGCCATCCATTGTCATATGGAGAAATCCTCATAAGCATCCACATTAGACATCCATACCTTATTCTTTGTGTGCTGGAAAGGGGCAAGTCTTCCCAAATCAAAGAATCTGAAGGTTGATGGAAAGGAGACAGATTTTTGGTTTTCAGGTTGTAGGACATTCTACATCTTTTTGTTTTCTAGGTCAAAGCTCTCTGGAGTCTGGCAGGAGCAGACAGTTCCTGTCAATGCTGACTCCTGGCTCTACCCGTAGGCTGCAGGTCAGCAGGGTTGGGGGCAGGTAGTAAGAAGTATTGGGCTGGAGGGAGGCCAGGGTTGACTGCATTGTCTCAGTGCTGCCTCATGGTGCTCCAACAGGACCCAGCATGGGCTTCAAGAGCCGTGAGCAGATTTTCAGTGTCCCTGCTCCCTGATTGACCACCATGCAGAGCATTCCTTCAACATGTGATGTCCAGACCTCACTGTACCTACATTTTGCCACTTTGTGCTGAATTCTCTCAAACCTAGGAGTCCAGGACAGGAGAAACTCCAGATCATTCATGGTTGTAAGCAGTGGGCACCACCCACATAATTTTAGCTGAATGAAGGTAGCAAATCAATACAAACATAATTCAGTGCCTTTCACAACCAAGAATATGGATTTCATCTTCTCTGCATAGTTTTCAGGTCTGTAACGACCATCCCACTTTACAACTGTAGGAGAGGACAGCTACTGCCTGTGCTGCAAAATCGCTGGGTATCACTAATACCCATTTGAAGGCCTAGAGACTGATTCTCATAAGGACTTCCAGCTGCACAATGAATCAATACTTCCTCCACGTTGCATTGCCACTGGAACCTTTCCACCTAAACCAAGCCTGTATAAACATTTGCTAATCTATTATGCTTATCAATGCCTCCTAAGGACGACCATGAGTATCTATAGCCACCCGTTGTACAGGAGGACTTCATTCGATCCTCAGTCATTTCCATCCACCATCCTTTTTTTACCGATTGCCATCTTACCTCAATCCAGGGTCAGCCATCAAAATGACCGCAAAATCATTCAAGAAAACAGCCAAAGTTTTCACAACAAGTCTCTTCCACCACTCTCTTCGCCGCTAACAGTGCATCCTGAGCCGAGCTCAGGACATTACCCTCCCTAAGCGGTTCTTCAGTCTCACCTGACTCTCTCCAGAAAACACCTGTCCCCTCTTCCTGCTATGCACGCTTTCCTAAAAGCCACCAGACGGTGCCCAAACCCACCAGACGTGGAGCCCCAGAGCCCGGGACTTACGTTGTTCATGTACTCGCTGAGCAGGTCCTGGAGCGCCTGCCGGACGGCGTTGCACTCGGCCACGATCCTCTCGCGCCGGTCATCACGTGTGCAGGACGAGTCTGCCATGAGCGCCGCGCCACTGATGATGCTCTCCAGCCTCTCCTCTAGGGACGGCCGGAACCTGGCCTCGCTGAACGTCATGGGGTCCAGGATTATCTTATTCTGAAAGCAGCACCATGAAAGAATTAGAGAAGAGATGACTGCCTTTGCACACTGTTTTCTAAACCAGAAATATCCAAGGCAAGACTCTCCATAGAGAGGTAGCTGGTTGCGTTGAGAGACACCAAGGTGGCCTTGACCAAGTAGCAACTGTCTGTAAGAGACTCTCCCCTAAATCTAATCTTCAGGGAGAAAACAGCACATCTTGTTTCAAGAACATGTTCTTGGAAAAGGCTATCCTCAATCAAAGAGTTTTCAAATGAGATTGTGACAGGGTTTTTTTTTTGTTTTTGTTTTTGTTTTTTTTACATGCATAGCCTTCAGGGAAAGCAAATTTTATTGTAGCACTTTGAAGGATTAAGGGAAGATTTTAGAGGCCCAGAGCTGAACATGATTTGTAATCAATAACTTAAAGATGCATTAGTGGTGACTAGTGTACCTGTTCTATCTACTTCATGAGAAGTGGGGAATCCCAACAAAGGAAGCCTTGTGAAACCTTGGCAAATAGCATCCAATGGGCAGATACTGTACAGAGATGAACAGAGATGAACATATTTTGTATAAAAAAACTAGTGTCCTAGAAAAAGCTTCATTGTACGTATGTGGAATTTGTCACAATTAGCTGACAGCATCATGATAGAGACACTAGCATGTTCTGAAGGAGCCTACCTAAGGGGAAAATAGGGATACTTCTTTTTTTTTTTTTTTTTTAATTTTTTTTTTTAACGTGTTATTTATTTTTGAGACAGGGAGAGACAGAGCATGAACAGGGGAGGGTCAGAGAGAGGGAGATACAGAATCTGTAACAGGCTCCAGGCTCTGAGCTGTCAGCACAGAGCCCGACGCGGGGCTCGAACTCACGGACCGCGAGATCATGACCTGAGCCGAAGTTGGCCGCTTAACCGACTGAGCCACCCAGGCGCCCCTAGAGCTACTTCTTTACACGAAAGTGTTGCAGAGAATTTAAGCTTCACTTTGCCCCTGCTAAGTCTGAGGAGCTTGGAAACACCTAAGTGGGGATATCCAGTGGTGGACAGAAATATGTATCCAGAATTCAAGAGACAGATTAACCTGTATGAGGACCTGGGAATCATTAGGGTTATCGGGACACAAGGCAGTAACTGACATACTAATAATGTGAATAGAATAATAAAACCAAATAAGACCCAATGAATACCAATTCCTGGGGGGTGCAGAAGGATGGGAGTCAATAAAGGAGATCATAGAGGCCCCTGGGTGGCTCAGTAGGTTGAGTGTCTGACTTCGGCTCAGGTCATGATCTAACAGTTCATGGGTTCGATCCCCGCATCGGGCTCTGTGCTGACAGCTCAGAGCCTGGAGCTTGCTTTGGATTCTGTGTCTCCCTCTCTCTCTGCCCCTCCCCTGCTCACACGGTCTCAAAATATAAATAAAAACGTTAAAAAAGACTTTTAAAAAAAAGGAGATCAAAGATAGAGAAATAGCAGAACCTGGAGAATATTATTCTCAGCAATTCAAAGGAGTGGAGAGACATGAAGCGTGTGATAACAACATGAAATAGAGGCAAAGCGGACTTTTCCCAATGGTTGGTTTCCACTGGGGACCCCTTTTCTGCTCAGAACAAGGAAGATCATTCTAACAACATTAAGTAGAGTGCAAAGACCTGCTGTAGCAAATGGTATGTTCACGTTCACTGGAGACGCACACTCAGAGGTCCAAGGACCGGAGTGGTGGTAATGGAGTCAATGGTCTAATGACCCTAGGATCCTATGGCAGCACTGCCATTTCATTGCTATGTCCTTTGATCACATAATTCCTTAAATGTTTGTCAAATTTTAAAAACTCATATTGCCTACTAGAGTGCTTAGTGCTAAAAAGACAGTGGAGACTATGAAAGACACTTGTGTGATTTTCTTCTAAAGGAATATAAAATAATTGCTTAGTTTTTACTAAATAAGTTTGACTATATGCTCTGGTAAAGTGTGCCCTGACCCTCCAAAGTATCCTAAGGTAGTTGCTGAAATTTGTGCTCAACACATCAGTGGCTCTGACTCTCTGATTCCTGTTATAAAGCAGGATGCTGTCAGCACAAAGGCTAGGAGGTCCTGAGGAATGAGTGCAAGCAGGTGGTGACTTGGAAGAAAGAAGCATCCACTAGACAGAGACAAGGTCTGAGGTCCCCTGGCATCTTGGATTTCCTAGGTAATTACTCATTGATCAAAGCTCTCTCTTCAGTGTAGAAGGCAAATGCACGAGCTTGTGCAAACAGAAGATAAGCTATCCTGTAGTGGATTTTGGCTTAAAGACCAGCTTCACATTTGTGCTTAGATCTTAGAAAGAAGATGCTTCTTACTTAACTCAGAATAGTGCTACTCAGACCCTGTATCTTGTACACTAGTAACCCTCCCAGCAGTGTCAAAAAATCACGAAGAGGCCTCAGTATAGTGGATGACTTTGCAGGGTATATCATGATGGGAGATTCCCAAAGGAAGGCTGAAAGGAGAACATTGGTGTTCCTGCCACCCTGGTTATCTCTACCAGAGCTGTATCCGCAGTGACTCTTCCCAAGGGCATCCCTTTTAATTCTCTTTCTCACTCCCTCTTTCTACTGCTTTTGATTAATGCATTTATGATAATTTTATCATGTAACATGCATTAAGTACTGATAATCTAACTAAACACCTGATGAAGATATAATCAGACTATTTTCTTTTATAGAGATTATTGATCTTCAAAGAATTTTTTTCCTTTTAGAGAGATAGCACATGTGCATGAGCAGAGAAGAGGGGCAGAGGGAGAGAGAGAAGGGAGAGAAGGAGAGACAGAGAGACACAAGGAACATCCCAAGCAGGCTCCAGGCTCAGGGTAGGGCCTGATGTGAGGCTCCATCCAACGACCGTGGGATCATGACCTGAGCCGAAATCAAGAGTCAGATGCTCAACTGACTGAGTCAGCCAAGTGCCCCTCTAAGAACTCTTTTGCAGAAACTCCTATTCACATAAAACATAATGAAAATCATTCGTTCTGCTTAGAGGTTTCAGGAGACTCTTCAGCATCATATACCAGTTCTATCACAGATTTTTTATTATATGTTGTACTAAAAATATAAAGAAGTGCCATTTTGATGGAAATATACAGAGGTAAATTTGAACTCTTCAGTAAGAGCAACTGTGAAACAGTTTCTGTGCAGAACAGAGGAAAATGTACTGCTGTCATTAGAACATTACTTCCTAAATTATTTTCCACGGAACACTGAGCTTAGAGATGTAATGTTTTGATGAAAAAATAAGGTTTCCCTGGCCAATATGTTTTGAAAATACTGCAAGGCTCAGAGGAAATTATCACATGACATGCTTTAGGGGAGTTATGCATTAAAGGAGTCAGTTTACAGCAGCATTCCTCAGACCTGTTTGAGCAAAGAGAGGGTTCCGTTTACAATGTATGCATTACCTAGGACAACCCAGGAACACACTTTAGGAAACATGGAAACGTCAGCGGAATGATCTTCGCACTTGCCACGACCCAAGGCTGTCATGAGAGTAAATGCACCAAGGCAGTGAGCTTGAAAAAAGCCGCATAAAAATTACACTGTTCATCACATTTCTAATGGAATTATTCATTATTTATAGATTACAGGGGAAAAATGTTTCAAACAATCTCCCCGGAAAAGAAACAGTAAATGTACAATATTCTCTTCTGTATCTGGGGTGGAGATAGGAAGCATTGCAACAATAGACAGGAAGGGCTGCCAGGGAGAAGCCACTCAGGAGAGAACAGGCATAAAGGTAAAGGGAAGTGTGCATGGGTGTGTGTGCATTGCCTATGTGTGTTTCTGAGTGGGTGGCTTTATACTGTATGTAATGGGCAGAGGGGGATGATGTGTGGTGTAAGGGAGGGCGCATGGGTTGGTTGTGTGGATGATGGGTATGTGTTCAGAAAACTGGCCAGATCTCAAACAGGCTTTAAAAAATAAGAAAACACGCACGCGCACACACACACACAGCCAAATGAATCCAGAGGCTTAAGGACTAGAAGAAAAGACTCTATTTATAGTTGCTAAAGCAATAGGAAAAAAAAAAAACTCCTCGAACTGAATCCTGATCAAGAAATAGAAAGAATGAATGTCAAAGCTGAGAGAGGGAGAAATATTTGCTTCTGCAGTATTTGGTAATGACTTAAACACCTAGCAGGTGTCTCTGCTAGCACACTTCAGGGTCATTTCAGACATGTAAAAAGCCTCTTTCCTGCATCAGTACAGCCTGTCTTCGACTCTCTGTGCGGCTGCCCTCTTCTGGCGGGAAGGGGCATAGCAGCGTTCTGGATCAAAACTCTCCTGGTCACGGAGTATTTTAAGTTGGTAACATGCTAACACCAGAGAAGGGCAAGGCCAAGGCTTTCTCTCTGCCTTTAAACAAAGGTGCGCCCCTGTGATAGAATTTTATACTGTTTCCTACTATTCTGACTTATTTTAATCCACTGAGATTTTACATTTTAAATGTCTAAGTCTTTTGTTTGCATTCTTTAAGCTCATTTAATCTTTTTATCCTTTTGATCTCTTAGTTCCATCTTATATTGTCATTTTAGCTCATTTTAAAATGGCAGGCCTACATTTCTTAATCTTTTTCTTTTTAAAAATGAGACTTTAATTTCTTTCTATGTCCTCTATTTTTATTCTGCTTTTTTGACTTGCATAATATTTTGTGTTTTGTGAGTTTTACTTATCGTGTTCTTTATTAACATCTTTACTTTTAGAAAATGATCGTTTCATTCTTACAGTTTAAGGAGTGGCAATTGGAAAGAAGAGGCTTAAAGACAGCAGCCACAACAATTCATCCCCAAGCAAAGAAGGCTAGGATTCTATTCTTCCATCAAGTAAGTCAGTGCAGTAATGGTCTATTACATAATTGATCTCCCATTATTTCCACTGTTGAATTCTATAAAAAATTTAACCTGAAATAATTTAGGAGTCCATAGAGTTTAAGACCAGTACCCAGAATAATACATATACCTTCTTCACTTCACATACCGTTATTAGAAGACACCTGCTTTTGAATCACAGCTATCGTCCATTCTCTCTACAGGGAGTTATGTGATCTCGGTTTCAGTACAATCATGGGATAATGAGTCATGCCTGATGCAGGCTGGTACAGGAGGCAGCCAAGACACCTTTGTAAAGCAAGAGGCTGTATATATTACAAATGGTTTGAGAGGTCTACAATTCTGTGCTCTTGATATTACTATCTCTATCTAATGGAAGAGAAAAAAATGACACCAGGGATGTTGTGCCATGGTCATTCAGGATTTGACCTCAGGATTTGAACACAAGTCTTTTGACTTTAAGCCCAGCATTGCTATATCAGATTGCCCACAATTGGCTGAAATGATTCTAATTAATCACAATCATAAAAAAAAAAAATATTTCATACGTCAGCTATGCAACTCTCCTAAACCAAATATAATGGCATGAGTATCATCTGTCATACTGTTTTCTTTTGTGTCGTGTGGGTCACCTTCTCCAATAACTAACTGAGAGTACAACCATTCATTCCAAAATTGGCATCAGTTGGTATGGATATCTGAAGACAGAGACTAAATAATTCTTTATTTCAAGAGGTTTACTGTCCACTCAAAAATAAAACCAAAAGCATGCACAACCAATCCTAATTTGGAAAACATACCAATGATGCTGAGGGATCACTGAGTAATGGCAATTTGGGAGGTGGGAGGTAAAGACATGTTTCCGGAGATTATCCCTTAGCTGAGGCCTGAAGCAGGAAAAGTACTTGACCAAGCAAAGTCAGGGGCAGGAATTGGGAACAAATGCATGGAGATGAAGGATATCATGGCATATGAAGAATATCACAAGAGGTTTATTGAAGCTGAAGTGTCAAGTGTGAAGTCACAGGTTTGGTGCCATGGAGGTGCCCCAATCAGTTCTCCTTTAAGAGAAACTTCCACGTGAGCACAGTTAATGGACTGCTTCCATCTGTGGACCTATAGATCCATCACCGTTTCATAAGAAGCCACACTTGACCCCAGGTAGCCTTTGTCAATTGCCAAGCCCAATCAGGCCGCTTTTGCATGATGGGGACTTGCCCAACAGGCAACCTCTGCTCCTGCTCTGGATTTTCCTCTGGCCTGAGACATTGTCACAACTGTGTTGAGGCTCTTCCTACAAAACCCGTTTCTTCTTGCTCTCCTTGCACAAGTGTTCGACCTGCACTGCAGTCAAAAATCTCTCTCAGCTGATTCTGCTGGTCCTCTCCCACTTTACCCTTCACAGGAAAATCTTATGTATCTGATCCCACTTACCTTGGCATTTGCTTCTCCAAAGATGTGAATGGATCAAAATAGAAATAGGGGACAGAGTTTGTGAAAAGAGCCCAGCCATATTCTGAGAGACTTCTATGCCATGTTAGTAAGCTTTCACTTTGTCAACCCTACTTGAGACAATGAAGAGTCATCAAGAGTTTGAAACATGAGAGTCATATAATCCTGGTTGGTTTTAGAAAGCTTCCTCTGGCAGTTAGGGAATTAGCTTTGGCAGGACTAAAAGTAGAATTCTTCAGAGCAATTTCCAAGCCTTTAGAACCACCCCCCCAAAATGGGGAGAGTACAAGATCGTATTTATGCAGATGAAGAGTACATATTGCAGGACACAATTCAACCTGCAAAATTTGAAGATATACATCCTATGAGAATAAAGAAGAAACTGTCAAAGATAAAACCTAAATTTATAGCATGGCAACATGCACAGGGCAGGAGCCAGCAAGCTATATCCTGGATGTCAGCTTCCTATTTTGTAAATAAAGTTTTATTAGAACACAACCAGGCCTGTTCGTTTACATACTGGCCATTTTCACACTACAATGGCAGAACTGAAACGTTTGGACAGAGACTGTGTGGCCCACAAAGCTTGGAATATTTACGACTGATCCTTTAAGAAAACATTTGCTGACCCTGACAATCATAAAAGATAGCAGGTGAAGAAGAGTAGGTTTAACATGCCTGTGTTTCATTTACGTGGAAAAGTCTGGTGGAAAGTTAGCTGTAAGGGTATGAAAAAGGGCCATCTATAGAGATGCTGGACCATCAGAACAAAGGCGGGAGCAGAAGCCATGAAAATGGATACGACATCCCCAGGGAAAATAACAGCATGAATAGTGAGTCCAAGACACAACATCAGGAAGCCCTCAATGTATAGTAGACAAAAGGAGCTCACAAATGATACTAAGAATGGCCAGAGAGTTCTGAGTAGATCCCAGAGATTTCATGAGCACAGCTGACAAGGGAAAAAAGTAGGGAAGTCTACAAAGAGAGCAAGTAAGATCAAGACTGAAAATACCCATTGAGTTTGAAAGCTAGGAAGTTACTGGTGATAAACCAGGCGTTTAGGTGTTCATATCTGTGGGCTGTACATATTTACAAATACATTAATCCAAAAGCCACAGACTCAATGTAAAATAATAGAAGCAATCTGACTAATGTTGAAACAAAACAAAAAAAATTGCAAATTTATAAAAATTATTTAATATCTTTCTGAAGGTTCTAGAAAACACAATTAGGAAAGGTAAAGAAGGGCATTAAAAGTTGAAAGAAGGGGTGCCTGGGTGGCTCAGTCGGTTGGGCGTCCAATCCGGCTCAGGTCATGATCTCACAGTCCGTGCATTTGGGCCCCACATCAGGCTCTGTGCTGTCAGTTTGGAGCCTGGAGCCTGCTTGGGATTCTGTGTCTCCCTCTCTCTCTGCCCCTCCCCCACTCATGCTCTGTCTCTATCAAAAAATGAATAAACGTTAAAAAAAATTTTTTTTTAAAGTTGAAAGAAGAAGATAAAATAATTTTTGGAGATGTTATACCTATTAACTTGGAAAAAAAATAAGAATCAACCAAAAACTCACTACAAATTAATTTTTTCATAAAGCCACTTGTATAAATATGCAAAATTAACTGCCTTCATATATACAAGGAATATCCGATGGTAAGACCCAATTTACAATAACAAGAATTGCAAAACAAAACACATGGGAAAAAATGCACTTAGATGTCCATTAGAGGAAGCAAGTAATGTGCTTAAGGAGAGAAGTAATTGTCCAGCCTCAGAGCAAAATGCAGAGCTGAAATTGCAACACATTCCCTACAGCTCCAGAGTCTATGATCTAGCCACTGCATTACATTGTTTCTTTCATGTATCCTTTGGCATGCATGATGCCAATCACCATGAGGAAATTAATGAAATAACCACTTCTCCATCTCAGATACTCAATGGGGGTAGTACATGGTTGTTTTATACACTTTAAGAAGGTATGCAAACAGTCAACGATTACCAGGGATAAAAGCTCTCAAATGCTAGTTCATCCTATTCGTAATTACTCATCTGTTTCAAAGTAGTCTGCATGTATTATGTTTGTCCTACCAAGAGGTGAAACACAAATATATCTTAGTCTTTCTTTGGCCAGGAATTAACTATCTTTAAGCTGAATTTGTATCTAATTGCACTCAAAGCCATAACTGAGCAAGCATGACATACCAAGTAAAATCTGGAGCATAACAGTAAAGTGTTTAGCTACAGTTACACCAGAAGAAAGACTCTAGCATAGGGGCACCTGGGTGGCTCAGTGGGTTAAGTGTCTGACTTCGGCTCAGGTCATGACCTCATGGTTTCAGCTCTGCATGGGGCTTGCTGCTGTCAGCCTAGAGCCTGCTTCAGATTTTGTGTCCTCCCCTCTCTGCCCCTCCCTTGCTTGTCCTCTGTGTCTCTCTCTCTTAAAAATAAACATTAAAAAAGGAAGAAAAAGAAAGGCTCTAGCATATACCTAACTCCAATGGAGTGGTTTTATACCCACATATTAAGTTCCCAAGATTCTTAATGCCCAGATGAGAAAGGTCAAACTTTTTTTTTTCTTTAGGAACCAAGAAACTGCTTGTTGAAAAGTGGGACAAAATTTTACTTATGCTCTTCATATTTTCTGGCTCTCAATGTCAGTTAAACCCTTTAGATAATAACTTAGTCATCTCAAATACATAATTTTCAATATTCCAAAAAAGAAAACAATTTTATGAAATAAATTATGTACTGATTTAATGATTCATTGCCCCAAGTCTAATCTTATAAACATGGAAAAGGCAAAAAGCAAATGCTAGTGGTATGAGAAAATCCTGTGGCTTTCTTAATTGTCTGTGACAACCCGGGAAGATAAATGTGTCCTGGGATTTTTACTACCTTCATAGTTCAAGGTAGCAACCAAAAAAAAAATAACAACTTGTGCTGTTCTACCTCATATACACCAGACCCTCACCAGCTGCTGTACAACGTAACTATTCTGAATCAAACAAGTAGGAAACAAAGTCAACAGGCCTTTGTGCAGTTATTCATTTTCCTTTTCTGAAGATCTTAAAAAAAAATCTGAAGGAAGATAACATCAGTCAGACTCATTCTTCTAAAGAAGGAAGTCATTCTGATATGAAGTAATTAAAGCAGTTAATCAGGAAATCTCAAGAACAAGGCATGGTTAAGTGAGGCACTATGTCTCCTTTAATTATTCTGAGCTTTTCCCAGGAAAAGAGAACAATGTGTACCTGTCTTCACTTCCTTTCCCCTGTACCTTCTTCCGTTCACTCTCCTATTTGCCTCTGCAGATTTAAGTCGTTCACCTGGTCTCTGGGATCACTGGGCAGGTCCTGTTTCACTTCTACCACAGCCCTTCCTTCCTTCCTTCCTTCCTCCCTCCCTGTCTCCCTAGTTTAAAATTCGACACTCCCTCTGTTTTGAAAGAGTACAAGGCCGTTTTGTCTGGCGGCCACAGGGCCTTAGCCTTGGTGAAATTTGAAGAGACTGAGTGTGCCTAGGGAAACCCAAGTTTTGGGTTAGTTTACAGCTTCATGCCTCTTAGAAATGGTCTAGATCACAGAAGGTCTCAGAGAGCCCTAGTGGGATTAAGGTGTGTTAACACATGTAATGTTATTGCTGTATTAATTATTGTGAAATACTGATCCAATCAGAAACAAAACAAGTGAGCAAATCCTGGCAATACCTATTAACTATTTACTACAGTGTTATCTAAACGAGGTCTGTTATCCCCTTAACAATATCTGACTAGTAACCCCCAAGGCAGTCTGAGTTGCCCATTAAAATGTCTACTGACAAAGGGAAAATAATGGAATTTCATAGCACTGACAATGGAGGATGAAAGCCAGCTATGGACAATGAAGCATGATCATAATTCTGACTCCAAGTGCCTTAAATACTTCTTTTAAAGACTGAAGTCTAAGATAAAAGCATAAATCAAGACCACTTTAATAAATTAACTGGGGTTTCTAAATCAAAAGCATGTTATTCGTTCAGTGTTGAACACTCATTCTCCCTGTAGTGTATCAATAATTAACACAGAAACATTTTCATCTTTTCATTCTGTGCCAAGTTCTCCTGATGAGAATCTTTCTATCTTTACATGAAAAGTTTCTCTTGGCCTAATTGAGGTAACATTTGGAATGGAAAACATTAAGGACTTTGAGTTTTAATTATCTATGTTTTATTAAGCTACAAAAACAAACAAACAAAAAACCTCTAATCTCCGTTTTAGATTTGACTTAATATTAAAATTGCACAGTACCTTATTGATTTCCTCTCTTTCTTCTCAGGCATATACTTAAAAATAAACTAATTATTCCATTTATCTACTTAAGATATTATTTGCAATTAAACAGCTCAGTTTAATCGGCAATAAATGACAATGATAATGACTTGATAATTATACAGCACGTTTTATTCTTAGATATTTAATGTTTTTTTTAAGAGAAATCTAAACGCACAGGAATTTCATTTGAGAGTAGAAACTGATTATTTAGGAAGACAGAGTTATTTACTAAAGTTAATGCACAAAAAACAATGAGTGAAAGTCCAGTTATGGGATGTCCCTACCTGACGTTGTAGGCCAATGGAAGCTGGCTGCATTTTCCCTAATTCCACCTGTGAATGTTGCTGAGTTGCTGTGGGCGTTTCATGACCATAGTTTCAAGTTCTGACAAGAACAGTGGTTGACAACTAACCACAGTAAAGCAGGGCAAAGGTAATCATCCTTAGTTTTACCTTATGGACTGACAGGAAAGCCAGTGTCCAAAATGCATTTAATTGAATCAAATATTTAGAGAGCCAAAAAAAGAAAACTTACTTTACCCTCTTGCTGAAAATACAGTCACAGTCTCTTTTCTCTCCTTCAACTCTCTACATTGTCAACTTTTTTTGTTTTAAGGTTATTTATTTATTTTGAAAGAGGAGAGAGAGAATCCCAAGCAGTCTCCGTGATGCCAGCAAAGAGACTGGGCAATGTGGGGCTCTATACCAGAAACTGTGAGATCACAACCTGAGCCAAAATCAAGAGCAGGGTGACTGACTGAGCCACCCAGGTGCCCCAACCATCTTTTTAATTCAGCTCTCATCCTTTCTGCCCTGCATGTGGGACTTACCACAATTTGCCATCCACTCCTCAAGTTGACTCGCCTATGCTCAACAAGCTCTGCTTTACTGTGGTTCTCCTTATACCCCTCTCAGGGCTCCTCCTCTTGTTTCTTCCTCATTTCTTCTTCCTCACTCTACCCCAGTAGCTGGTATATTGCAAGGTCCTGCTCCTTGTCCTCCGAAGTTCTCTCAACACCTCTTTCTTAGAGAGCTCAATGCTTTCCATGCCTTAGCCGCCACCTGCTTGTGAATGAGAACTTAAGTTCCACGTGCAGTTCTGACCCTTTGAGGCCCAGACCCTTATTTATACCTACAGCTGGCTGCACACTGAACATCGCCTTCGGGACGTCCATCACCTCAAGCATAACATGTTTAAGAACAAATTCCTCACCCTCCAAAGCCTAATGTCCTCATTTCTATGGAAGAAAAGCAGAATCAGGAGGCAAACAGAAACCCATAATCTCGCTCTAGTCTCCTGGTGCACTAACGAGAAACCAGAATCAGTGAGGAAATCTCACTTTACAAAAATAAAGGCAAGGCATCTCAAACAGGGTAAGTGACTTGAAGACCACACAGTGAAAACCTCTAGTCTCTGCCTCCAAAGCCCCTGTACTTGGAGCCACATCCTCTCGGGGACTTTTGTTGAAACATCAAGCATCAGGAGAATCTAAGGCCAGGGTTTAAACAGTACAGAGTTAGACGGTGGGGATTCAAATCCTGACCGCAACTCCTGCTAGCTGTAACTTCTAGCTGAGCAGGCTGCTTAAATGATGAGGGTTTCTTCATTTGAAAAATAGAACTAGCAGCAGTATCAGTATCTAGACTGTAGGATTGCTAATAATTTATGTAAAAAGCTTGAAGAGTATAGGATACATAGAATTAATAAATATTAGCGATTAGGCCATTTGAAATAGCTTTCTTAATGTAATAGTGCATATTTCCATTGTCATTATGTTCTCCATTCCCTATTCAGACCACTATCACCTCCCATTGATTCCACCATCAAGACTCCACAATCGTCTCTTTTCTTGTGCAACTCTTTTTCCCCCAACAAACCACTCTCAAAATTCTGTTGAATCATATTACCCCACTGGCCCCAAACCGTCAATGCCTCCCCAACTACCTAATCACCAACCATCTGACAATTTAAGATGCTATAATCTCACCTGGTGGTTCTCTATTTCCATCATCTCCTTTGAAAATATGTCAAAATCCCCTATATAACTAAGCCATGTGTTACAATTTTCCTCCAATCAGGATGTCATTTTCAGCAAGTATAGCCAAAAGACATTCAAGCTCACAACGATTACTTCATGTTCAAGGTCCCCCCACCCCAGCCCTCAAGATTCTCAACAATTTGACACCAGTCCCTGCTTCTCAAACTTCATCCCCCAGGACTCCCCTCGTAAACCACTGGATCCAGCCACAGAAGTCCCTGACTGCCTCACTCCATCCCCATTAACAGATGATTTAGGGTTCATAAACAAAAATGTCATTTTTCCTACTTTTATCAAAAGGCCTCTGGAGCATTACATGGCACTATAGTGAACCTAGTATTTGCAGATGAATCCAGGTGGGTGGCCCTTCAGTCAGCGAAGCACCTATTGGTCTACCCTGATATTTGACGTGGCTCAGTGAGCTTGAGATTCAGAATTACCGACATGGGGTACATCACCTCTTGTGATGACAAATGTCACTTCTGTGGTCAGTGTGAGGCAGACTAGCTGAGGCCACTAAATCCTCCGGTTGGTGAACCGCCACTGTAAAATCCTTGATCCCGATTTATCTGAAAAAGGAGCTTTTCTGAACTCCCAGAGGGTAGAAGCTACACCAGTAAGCATTCACAACGTGTGCACCTAAGTATAGACGGTTTATGTGAAGAAGGGAGTGTTACTGAGAGCAGCAACGTCACATACTTGAAAGTCTCACATGCAGGTTTGATTAAACCAGGGTCAGTTAGCAATGGCTTATGAGCCAAGTTAGGCCTGGCTATGCATTTTTGTATGGTTTATGGGCAAAGAATGTCTTTTACATTTATTTATTTAAATTCTTTTTTAGAGGGGGTGCCTGGGTGGCTCAGTTGGTTAAGCGTCCGACTTCAGTTCAGGTCATGATCTCATAGTTTGTGAGTTCAAGCCCCACCCCAGACTCTGTGCTGACAGCTCAGAGCCTGGAGCCTGCTTCAGATTCTGTGTCTCCCTCTCTCTGACCCTCCCCTGTTCATGCTCTGTCTCTCTCTGTCTCAAAAATAAAGGTAAAAAAAATAAAATAAAATAACAGTGTCCCAAGGCCACTGCTAGATCTTGTCATTTATAAATAAATAAATAAATAAATAAATAAATAAATAAATAAATAAATAAATAAATTCTTTTTTTAGAGAAACTACTCAGACAACGGGCCACTTTCCTCTTAGTCCCCCAAAGGAGGAGGGAACAATCATCAATGACAAGGGCAGCTGTAGAAACAACACCCAGAGTCAGCTTCACAGGAAGGGACACTATTCCTCCTCCTCATGCTTTCAGGGACTCCACACTTACAGAAACTTCTCTAGTGACAAACTTTAGAAACAATCCCTGAAAGTACAGTCTTCACATTTCCAATCATTGAAAAATCCATGGTCCTACCAACACGTCCCAGTTCTATCTAAAATTCCCTCCACTGTGATGTCCTTAAATATAAAAAAGATTAGGGGCGCCTGGGTGGCTCAGTCGGTTAGACATCCGACTTCAGCTCAGGTCGTGATCTCACAGTTTGTGAGTTTGAGCCCCGCATCGGGCTCTGTGCTGACAACTCAGAGCCTGGAGCCTGCTTCAGATTCTGTGTCTCCATCTCTCTCTGTGCCTCCCCTGCTTGTGCTCTTGCTCTCTCACTCTCTCAAAAATAAATAAATATTTAAAAAAAATTTTTTAAATAAAATAAATTAGCAACAAGGGAAAAGAATGAAGATATAACACGAACCCAAGAATTCAGCAACTGCGTAATTCGTTACTGGATTATCAAAGGTTGAATTTTTTTTTTGTTTGTTTAGTTTAATAATAAGAGAAACAAACTTCTTATCCCAGAAATTAGTTACACTACAGGTCTGTGGTTTGGAATGTTAAATTATCCATTTAAAACAAAAAGTCAGTTTATATTTCTCAGAAGCAATTATGACTTAATTGCTGTTATCAACCTAATAAATTACTAGGTGATTTCCACAAACTGGTTATACACTCAAATTTCATGTCTGATGAAAGAATAATTGTATCAATATTCTGCAAATATGAAAAGGAAATTGGCTCATTGGCCACAAGGGAAAGGCATACACCTTGAGTGTAAACTCATCTATCTTTTTCTGTCTTTTTTTAAACAGGCAAATTAAAATGGGAAAGAAACAGTTTGTGTCTCACAGGAATAATGTGCAATATGTTAATTGCTTTCCAAATACCATAGCATGGCTCAAAAAATATTCTTTGTGTCTAATGAGAATGTCATGTACTCTTGTGAACTCTGTATTTTAATGTACATCTACTGGCAACAAGTTCAATTACATAGATTCTTTTTATAACACAAGAAAACAGATACCTGAAAAGGGTTAACCCAACCCAGAAGATCATGCATTTCTTTTGGAACATAACAATGGTCGTGAAGACATGGAACATCTATTGTAGAGAATATAGCATATGGCAATAGTCCAGAAAGCTAAGAAGAAATTTTAAGCGGATAAATCATAGCCACTAAGATCAAAACAGTGAGCATATTCATTTCAGTACCCATTCAAGAAACAATTTATGTCATGTCTGTGTGCTAACTGTGCAGATGAAAATATAAATGAGACCTGGCTTTTAATCTCCCCGTGCTCACATTTGGAAACATGAAACCAGAGACATAGTAACATATTTAATATTAATATGCACCAAGTATAATACTAACATCAAAGTAACAGTGGTTTCATTGTTTAGAGAATTAAGCTTCAAAAACTAAGCTACTCAAAGACGGATGAATATAAATATATTAGGTTAAAAAGAGAAGGAAGTTCAGACAGAGAAAATACCATAAGCGGCAGCACACAAATGAAATAGCCACTCTACATCTGACAACAAACAACTGTAGCAGAACATAGAATGGAAGGCAAAGAAAAGTAGGATAGGAAATGAGAGAGGTAGTCAGGGGCCTACTGAAATAATTTGATGCCATGCTAAGAACTTTAAAGTTTATCCTGAAGATGGATTTTTGCTGGTAAATAATGCAAAGCACCCTGTTTGCATTTTTGCAAAGGCAGACTGTCAGAGATAATGGAATATAAGGGAAGAAGTTGGGAAGTGGGGGCAGGACAAGCAGTTAGGAAATTATCACAATGATCCAGGCAAAATACATGGGCCTGAACTAGCCAGTGGTCAAAGATGAAGGTGTGAGGCCAAAGCAAGAGTTGTAAAAGGAACTGAATCAGAGGATTTCAAGATAAACTGAGGAGGAGAGTGGAGAAGACTCTCAATTTTCTGGATTGAATGATCACATTAAAAAAAAAAGACAGTACCTTTAGCTAAAAGAAAAATACAAGAAAATTCAGCATTGATGAGAGATAAAAAAAAAAAAAAAACAACTAGACTTAGTCTGAGAACTTTTTTAGATGCTTGAAGTCATCCAAATTAACATGTCACATATGCAGCCGGACATAGGTCTGGAGCTCGGGAGAGGTTGGTACTAGAGAAACACATGTGGGGTACAAGGGATTCCAAGAAAAGAGGCCGTTTAGTGGGAATCAGGTGGGGCAAAGGACAGAGCTCTAGGGAAAAGCCTTATTTAGGTGGCAGGAAAGAAGAGAAAACCAAGGATACTGAGGTATAATGGTCAGAGGCAAGAAAAAAATGAAGCAAAATGAGGTTATTCATGGAAGTCCAAGGGAACAGGATGTTGAAGGAAGAAGTCATCTGTGGAAAGAGATGCTTTAGGATGACAAGGGTTAGCTCCAAAGTTAAACCTACCCAAGTGGCTGGTTCCTAAGGCAGATGGCTTGATGACTTTAAGCTCTCCAAAATCGAAGATTCCAAGATAAAAGATATATTGATTCTAACCTAACCTTTGACCTTGCTAAAGTACATGGCAAGGTCAAAGATCTATTATTCTATTGCTATAATTATTATGTATCATTTTAAATTATTATCAACAACTTTTCCCTATAACAGTACCTTTTCTCCTTCCTTAAATGTAAGTTCTGACAGTAATTACAACCCTTTGGCCAAACTGACTGACTCACTTTGCCTCATCTGCTATCCAGCAGGTACTGTCATTCCTTCATCCATATTCTTAATTTCACAAACATTTCTTGAGAGCTTACTAAGTGTGAGGCAGTGTTACGTACCAGAACTGAAACTGCTACCACAAAGTAATTTCTTTAATGGGACACAATTCAAAAGGATAGGAATTATTAAAACACATGAAAAACTTGGACATCTGCTGCTTCTTTTAACTGTTCATGAAAAACTCCACGTGGAAAGGCATGGGTTGGTGTTGCTTGAAAGACAGGAAAAGTCTTATTACTTTTCAGCAATCTGCTAAGGAAAGGCAGCTGTGTTAGCTTTGTTGGCTGGATAAGGGCTGTTTACCTCAGCGTGTAGTACTAATTGTTAGTTCCTTTTGGTCTCTTCTTTTAGTCTCTCTCAATTTATCGATATTGCTATGTTCTTTCTGCCACTGAGACTCCTCTTGCTTTTCCCTATAGCCTCTCACCCCTCACCCTTGCCAACATCTCAGTGGAAAAATTAATGGCTCAGCTCTCCCCACCACTTATCTGTTCTGCACATGGCACCTGTGTAAGGCCTGTACTACATGAATTTAAACTGTTAACAATGTATGTGGTTTTGCCACAGCTATTTATCTGCTAGAATATTCTGCTCCAGCCTGGCAGCAGTTAAGTGATGAGAAAATTAGCCTTTCCTTACTGTAATTTACAAGGCTGTGCAAAGCTTAAGTATGGCACACAGATAGAAAACTGCATAGGAATTCCAAAGGATCTCTCCACTTTTCCCCAGTCCATTCCTGCACACAGATACCCTCCAGGTACTGATTTTAAGTTAGTTACTCCTTACATAGGAATATAAAGAGTGGTCACTTAAGGATGACTGTTTTATCATACATAACAATTTTGCTCAGATAAAATTAATCTGTGTGCAATTCATATTTGCATAATTATAAATGCACAATCATAAATAAAACACCATGGACTTCAGAGGACCACAACAAACAAAGTGCAGAATTAGTATTATTGGCATTAGTAAAAGAAATAGATGGTAAATCAAAGTTACTTGCCATGATTTGACAAACTATTTGAAGTGTTTGGGTCTAACACAAGTACACACCAGTTTTATACCTTATTTTTTAGCATAGGTTTCACCAATAATAAAACTTTAATTCACTTTCTCAAGTGTGTGGCAATTTGGATGCAGTTCTTTACCTTTGACTATAAATATCTAATATTGTAGAGTCTTTCAGGAGATTTGTCAATATCTACTGAATTTATAATATAAAGTTTGTTCAAGTAGCAAACCTTGAAACTCAGTATCTAACTTTTAACCAAAGAACCGAATGTAGATCATTTTCCAAAAAAGAAATCAATGTTAAAAATTTTTTAATGCAAAAATTTAATAAAAACTGTATCTCACTAGCACCTGGGTTAACTCATGTTTTAGTGTTTGCCTCAACCAGTCTACAAAATGTTTTTGTAGATGATGCCATTAATTCTAATAACCAACCTAGGTAACCATTTTACCGATGGAGACACGAAGGCTTAGAGACCTGCTCAAGCACCAGGAAAGACAGAGAGGTAACCAAGTTAGTCCCATTTGAAACACAAGACTAATGGCTTCCTCTGCTTCCAGACCCATGAACAATAGCTGATCTACCCGTATTGTGTGGGGACACTGGAAAGAATTTTAAATTTTCTTGTCAGAGCAGGAGAGAAACATGGACACTTCTGGTTTTTAGAAAGAAGTTAGTAGCAATGTGAGAAAATGGGCTGAAGAAGGTTGGAAGGATGGAAAGAAAACCACTTGCTAGGCCACTGTTGAGGTATGACAGGAAGATCTGGCAGAATCAACTACTCCAAAATATTTATTAACTACTCATCATGGGTGAAAGATGACTGGGTGGAGGAGACTGCAATAGAATTTTCTCCTCAAGGATTTCCCAGCCCTATCTTGCAAGTAAGACTTGTATTTATGACCCTCATAAAATGTGATAAAGGCTAACGAAGGGGGGACAGATGAGGTGCTTTGGAAATTTACTTAGGAAATTTTGATGTAAAAAGGAACTTTATTTCTCAAATATTAGAGCTTCTGTAAAATACAACAAGAAATTACCCCCAGTGATTTCCTCCCAATAATATCTTGCAAAGGCAGGAGGTCCACCTATGAGGGATGCTAGGTACAGACTTTCTATCTTATGGTAAGTTAACCACATGACCTCCAGTGTCTTTACCAACTCTAAAGTTTTATGGAGCTACCAAGAACAAAAAAGCCTTTGTGATGAATTAGCTTCAGAAATGGATAGATTCTGCAGGTTTCGCTCCCTCTTACTCCTCAAGAATACTTAGTGCCTTATGAAAACGTCCTAAGTTTTCTTTGTTCACACCATCTAATTGAACATCACTTTTTCCCCCACCTTTTAAATGTTTCTTAAACTTTATAAAATGCTTAAAAACAAGTATGCAATATTATACCATGATCAACCAGGAACAAACTTGACTCAGGTCAGTCAAACTTAGGTAGCTGATTGCTCTAACCTTCTAGTTACAAAGACCCAAGTTTTAAAAAAACATTTTTTAATATTTATTTTTGAGAGACAGAGAGAGAAGACAGAGCACAAGCGGGGGAGGGGCAGAAAGAGATGCAGACACGGAATCCAAAGCAGGCTCCAGGCCCAGAGCTGTCAGCACAGAGCCTGACATGGGGCTCGAACCCACGGACTGTGAGATCATGACCTGAGCTGAAGTTGATGCTTTGACAGACTGAGCCACCCAGGCACCCCGACACAGTTTTTTTTTTTATGGATGTTACTGTGTAAAGACCGTATTTGGGAAGATTGTGTTGTACCCACAGCCCTTCATCAAATAACACTTTGAACCAGGCAAAACTAGCAAATTAATACATGTGCTGGTGTCAACCCTTTTAAAAAATCTGTAATTCTGGGGGCACCTGGGTGGCTCAGTCGGTTAGGCAACCGACTTCGGCTCAGGTCATGACCTCACAGTTCGTGAGTTTGAGCCCCGCATCGGGCTCTGTGCTGACAGCTCGGAGCCTGGAGCCTGCTTCAGATTCTGTCTCCCCGTCTCTCTACCCCTGTGTCTCATGCTCTATGTCTTTTTGTCTCTTAATAATAAATAAATGTTAAATTTTTTTTTAAATCTGTAATTTTTAGTAGAAATAATTAGGGAAAGAGTGTATGTTATGTGTGTAAGCATATATAATAAAGCTGACTTTACCCATTTGACAATTAAGGAGTCTGTGTGCCTGAAGGAGAAAGAGAGAACACACACACACAATACAGTAAATGGGGTAAAACACTAACAACAGGTGAAGCTTAAAGAACATAAAGGTATTGATTATTTTTATATTTGCAGTATATCTGTGAACAGTTTCCAATATTTTCAAGTAAAATATATTTTTTAATTAAGGAATCACTTGTCAAAGTTTGGGAAGAAATATAGGTGAATAAACTCTTAACAGTCATCACAAGCCAAAGAAAAACCATAAACATCTGGTATGTTTATATATGTTATAATTCATACTCATATATATTCACATAAAACATACATTCAGGTTTATTGGGTATTTTCACTACAATTTTTTTTTCAAATTTACTTACTGCAGGGAAGTGATTTCTTAGGTGCTAGAGTGTTAGTATTAAATTTTTCCTTAACGTTCATTTACTTTGAGAGACAGAGACAAAGCACGAGCAGGGGAGGGGTAGAGAGAGAGGGAGACACAGAACCCAAAGCAGGCTCCAGGCTCTGAGCTGTCAGCACAGGGCCCCACGTGGGACTCAAACTCGAAAAATGTGAGGTCATGACCTGAGCTGAAGTTGAACACTTAACCGACTGAGCCACCCAGGCGCCCCTAGAATGTTAGTATTAAGCCTGCATCTTCCTTGTGTCACTTTCGGCTTATTTCGCTGCTCCAGATTTTAAAAGTGATTCTGGTATGTTAGGCTTGAGAGAGTGTGAAAATAAAACCAGCCTGTATCCACAAACCAAAGGGCTGCCACATTTAGGAGGCTAGTAACAGATCAAGCACATTACCTTTTTCACCCTAGGAGATCTACGTCAGATATCCACAAATGATATCTTTCTTCACATCTGTCAGAGATCTTTGTTTGAAAAAAATGAAAGAAAGAAATTTCTTAGAAAACTTTTCTGGTTGATGATGCTTCTGTGTTTATTTTAAAATTTTTTTAATGTTTATTTATTTTTGAGACAGAGAGAGACAGAGCATGAACAGGGGAAGAGCAGAGAGAGAGGGAGACACAGAATCTGAAATGGGCTCCAGGCTCTGAGCTGTCAGCACAGAGCCCGACGAGGGGCTCGAACTCACAGACCGTTAGATCATGACCTGAGCCGAAGTCAGACGCTTAACTGACTGAGCCACCCAGGCGCCCCAATGCTTCTGTGTTTAAATGCTATGCCAAAAAGACTATTTTGAGCAAATGGAGGATTTAAAAGTCTTCGCATCATTCATTCAAACCAATATATGCAAATATTCTTCAGAGTAATACTTGTTTTCAGGTAAAGAAGATTCTTAACTTATGTGCAAATCTGGTCAGTTTTGCTAGGTTTAGAAAGTATCCTAGGGGGTCACTGCAATTAGTTCAAACTTCCCAACTAGGAATTCATTTGGTCTTTCAAATAATATGCATAAGCATCTCCTGGAAGAAATGAAGCTGTAAGATGTATTTAGAACAAAAGAAAAATGAAAGGAGGAAAGAGCACAGCTTTTTTCTTATGTAGAAAAAATTGTGTACATTATATACAATATATGATCATGAAAGCTTATTTTTAAATTTCTAAACATACATCAAAAACTGAGAAGGAAAAGTAAAAGAAAATAACACCAAGAAGAGGTTCCTAGGCGGCTCAGTTAAGCCTCCAATTCTTGGTATCTGCTCAGGTTGTGATCTCGTG
This sequence comes from Panthera tigris, assembly GCF_018350195.1. Taxonomy (NCBI): domain Eukaryota; kingdom Metazoa; phylum Chordata; class Mammalia; order Carnivora; family Felidae; genus Panthera; species Panthera tigris. Next base: position 94,645,624 of record NC_056662.1, on the reverse strand, counting down.
GTCTTGAGATCCAGCCCTGCGTGGGGCTCCACTCTGGGTACAGAGCCTGCTTGGGATGCTCTCTCTCCCTCTCTGCTCCTCCCCCACTCACACTCTCTCTCAAGATAAATAAACTTAAAAAAAATAACACCATGGTCATTACCAGCTTAGTGGCCCTCAGCAATCAGAATAAGCTTAAGAAGTATGATGAAGGCTAAGCATGAAGTACGAAGAGGACAGGAAGACACCTCAGACAGATGTACGTGTGTGTCTCATCCTTTCAGAGAATATACTAAAAGCATGGGCCTGGGAGACAAGCATGTCAGCTGCAGAATTTCTTCAAAGAAAAGCTGTAGGAGAGGCAAACTACTAAGAGAGGGAGAAGACAGGACCTGTCTGGAAGCTGCACCTGCATAGCAAGCACATTCTTCTTCTTCTTTTTTTTTTTTTTTTTTTTTTTTTTAGTGTTTGTTTAGTTGTGAGAGAGAGCAAGTGAGCAAGCAGTGTGAGTGGGGGGCAGAGAAAGGAAATACAGAATCCAAAGCAGGCTCCAAGCTGTCAGCTGTCTGCACAGAGCCTGATGCAGGGCTCAATCCCATGAATCATAAGCCTGAGTCGGGTGCTCAACCAACTGAGCCACCCAGGCGCCCCACAAGCACATTCTTGTACTTAGATTGCACCATTATTGGGGGGGGGGGAGTATTTTTAGGGACTTAATAGAAATTGAGAGGACAGCACTTCGTGTACCATTCTTGGCCAATACCTCTGAAACAGAAAGACATATCCATACTTGGGCTAGAAGGATAATTATTTCTATCACTTTGAACTAAGTGAGTTCTTCGGAAATCACTTTCTGCACTCCTAAATTGGGTTATTTTACAAATTGGGTTATATGAACTCAACAATAAAAGGAGATTTTTACTAATCTTTGATTCTCTGTATCATCCAAGTATTAGAAATTCCCTCTGATTTACGACTCTATGTTCTATTCCAGGAATATGGATCCATTCTTCTCCTCATCACAACTGAGGGGTTTAATCCTGGAGGTTTTTAAGAGAATATTGGCGATAGAAAAGCTGAGCATTAAGTGTAGGCATTAATAATGTCTTTTCACAGTGTTTTTTTTCCTTATCTTTTGTATTAGGCTTTTTAAAACAAGTGTCGTGCCTTGCTAATTAACTGTGGTAGAAAGTTATCACCTGGGTAGAACATGTTAAAAAATAACTATATATTCCTTTGCGTTGTGGTTCTTGGATGAAGGAAGAACACCAATCTTTGCCACCATTTCATCTTCCATTTTTACCCCTTTCTGTCAGCCACTCTTTTCCTTCTTGGTGTACTAGGAGAATCTTAAGAGACCACCAAACCTGAATAACTCTGATATTTAATAGGAAGATAAAGGGGTCTTTCACCACATCAGAAGCAATGCGAATTACCAAATAAACACAAGGGAGAAACCTACATTCCTAGTGCTAACACTAGACTTATGATTTCACTCTTTACAATTCATCCTTGGAGAGGGGCACATGAGTGGCTTAGTCAGTCAAGGGTCCAACTGTTGATTTCAGCTCACAGTTGTGAGATCAAGCCCTACCTCAGGCTCTGCTCTGACAGCACAGAACCTGATTGAGATTTGCACTATCTCTGCTCCTCCTCTCTCACTCTCTCTCTCTCTAAAAATAGACAAACATTAAAAAAAATTATCCTTGGAGAAAGGGAACCCTTGTACACTGTTGGTGGGAATGTAAATTGATACAATCACTATGAAAACAGTATGGAAGCTCCTCAAAAAATTAAACACAGAAATACTATATGATCCAATAATTCTACTACTACTTAGCCAAAGAAAACAAACACTAATTTGAAAAGACGTATGAACCCCTATGTTCACTGTAGCATTATTTACAATAGCCAAGATATGGAAGCAACTGAAATGTCCATCAATAGATGGATAAAGAAGATGTGCTGTGTACATATGCATGTACACACACACAGGAATATTACTTAGCTGTAAAAATAGAATGAGATTCTGCCATTTGCAACAATATGGATGGACATAGAAGGTATTATGCTAAGTGAAATAAGTCAGGCAGAGGAATACAAATACCATATGATTTCAGCTATGTGTGGAACCTAAAAAAAACAAAACAAACCAGAAATGGACTGAAGGGTACTGGTGTTTGCCAGAGGGAGGGGGAGGGGGAATGGGCAAAATAGGTGAAGGGGATTGAGAGGTACTAAAGCTCAACTTTAAGTCACAAGCATGAGGAGGAGTACAGCATAGGGAGTATAATCAATGGTATGTAATAGTGTTGTATGGTGACAGATGGTAGCTAGACTTAGTGTAGTCAGTACCGTATAATGTATAGAACTGTTGAATCAGTGTTGCACACTTGAAACTAATATAACATTATGTGTCAACTATACTGCAAAAAAGATTTTAAGAAATTAATTCTTAGGCCAGGGGGTAATTTAATCTACACTTTGGCCAGACTTTTCTTGGAGGTCTGGATGTGACCAAGGAAGAACACAACTTTTCAGTTAGGAACTGTTCTCTAAGCATTTTCTAGCCAATAGTTTCCACAGTAACTTTGGATGGAAGACATCTGTCTGTGACTTCTGTTAAGAGAAGCAGGAGAAAAAGACAACTAGCATTTCTAAGTGACCACCAAGGATGAGGCACCTAAGAATGTTTATCCCATAAAACTATTATCACCATCTTGGTAAGTCAACATTTTTACCCCATTTTATAGATGCAGAAACAAAGGCTAGGAGGGAAGAGTTATATGGTCAGATTTAAACACAAGCTTGTTCTGTTTGTCCTACGCCATGCTGTGCCATTGTCCGCAAGTATGACCACTGTAACGAGGACGACTAGCATGGGCCCCAGTCATGCCCTCAGTAATGTTAGCCACCTGACAAATTTACTACCACCCTTGCATCTGTGGGTAACCGTTCCCCTCCGTTCTTAGCTCAATGAATGTGTGCAGTAAGAACAAAACAGCCCCAGAGAACATTTGGATAAATAAACAATGGGACTCAGTAGGTTACAGTAAAGTTTCCAGAAAATACTGTCGGAGAAGTTCAGGATGTATATTAAGGAGTTTGGTTAATAAGAAATCAAAATTAGTGTTTTTAGGGGGGAGGAGCAGGTGTGTTTGTGTGCATGAGCACACGTGTTTACTTCATCACGGAATCAAACCAAATCCTATAAATGAGTACTGAATATATGCCTACTTGTAACATGGAGAGTGCATAAAAGGGAAAGGTATAATCCTGAAGGGCTAAGACAAGCACTTCTAATGTAAGAAATCGCGAAAGAAACTAAGACTAAGGAGGTCAATACTTTAAATAAATCCTATTTTTCACCACTAAATAGTTCACTAGATAAAAGAGCTCATTTGGTTCCCCAATTTTACAGTGTAACTAATTAGATGATAATCAACATGGTATTTGCCATCCCACGTTTAGACAATGTAGAATATGATGATCCATTACACCAATAATCAGTTACATTTAGAACTAATTATTTGAGATAAAGGTGAGCTCATATGCACAGAATCTGCCAATAATCTCAAAGGAAAACATTACTGGGGCACCTGGGTGGCTCAGGCAGTTGGGCGTCCAACTTCAGCTCAGGTCATGATCTCATAGCTTATGAGTTCGAGCCCCGCATCGGGCTCTGTGCTGACAGCCCAGAGTCTGAAGCCTGCTTCAGATTCTGTGTCTCCCTCTCTCTCTGCCCCTCCCCCACTCATGCTCTGTCTCCTTCAAAAATAAATAAACATTAAAAAATATTTTTTAAAAAAAGGAAAACATTATTCGGTGAAAAAAAGATTCTTTCATTTTCTCTTGTGAAAAGAAATAAAAAGATTGAAAATATAATGACTTTAATTACAGAAAACATGGAGGCTAATAAGGATTTGAAATTTCAAATACAACTTTCAAACATTTCAAATCATATTGTTTTTTTCCTCAATGATTTTTGTAGCTCCATATTTACTAAGTGAAATATAGAAGAGAAAATTAAATTGTCTTGGGATATTTCCTTGAAATAGCTTTTAAGAAAATAAAAATTTAAATGATACAATCAGAAAATATTCCTGGTTTACAACACCTTAAACTAAAGCTGTTTGCAGACAAGAAGCCATTGGAGGGGTCAGTATCCCACAGTAAGATTTCTTGGACAAAAAATGAGGATACTGGATAAACTGGTCCTGGGGAGGCATGTAGTATGACTCAGGAAGCAGAGAATATGTTGTTGGTTGATGTTGGCTGACCTGGTCCCACACACAGCCAGCAGAACGACCCTCTCAGCTCTACCTCCTGCCTGGAGCTTCTCTTCTTGCAAACTCATCTGCCTCTGTATCCATCTTTACCACTTTCCTAGAGCTAGTTTTCCAAAAAGGATTAATGCAATTCCCATTTCATAATTTTAGTGTGCAGAAGGGTGCCTGAAGCTGACAGTTCTATGAAGGCAGAGTTCACCTTCTCCGTATTTACATCCAGAGTCTTGGCCCATATTTAGGTTGTGTTAGGTTTACAGGCATACAGAAATGCACTGGAGTGTTCCTAATGTTCGATTTGGCCACCAGATGTCAGTGCATGATAACGAATGCTGTAATACCACATTAAGCCACAAAAGCTTAAAAGGCCATTTTCAAGAGTTTAATTTGCCAGAGCAGAAAAGAGCAGACAGATTTAGAGGCAGTAAATTGTGATAGTATCTGTAGAAAAGATGAGAATCACTGGACCCTACTAACCCCCAGTTATTGATACTATGTCCTCTCAGATGGGAAAATCCATGTCCCATTTTTTTTAAAAGTGTGTCTAAAATTTAGTTTTTAAAAAGTAAAATGTGCACTAGTAAGCACATACTGATGAAAGCTCAATTACATATAAATAACTTAAACTAAATCAGGAAAATCCTAGATGCAGAGTTTAAATTATCCAAAATATAGATCTATGTAAATTACTAGGCATTTAATAATCATACTGTTGTGTATATATGTGAATTAAAGAGCCAGAAAAAAAAAAAAGTGTAAGAAGGTTTTTTTATGCAAAAAATCAAATATCCCACAAACAACTGAAACTTCCCCAGATTTCATAATTGGAATTAAAAAATGTTTCGTCTTTTTAACTAAAGATTACTGTACAAAACATTAACTTTTGATACATGAAAACGAAAAGTACAGTTGTCAAGGCCTGTTCACTCTCCTCCCTCAACATGGTTCAGACCCACCCATTTATCCCATTCCTCCTCCAACAATGGATTTAGGGCACTGGTCACCTTGTTCACCATAACCACCCTCCTACACTACAGCTTTGCCCCTTCTGAGTCCATTCTTCACCCTGTAGGCAGAGGTCACTTTAAAAACACAAATTTGACCATGCATTCCCCTGCCTAGAGCACCAGCAACTTCCTAATGCCTTCAGGTTGAAGCTCAGCCCTTGGCCTTGCAAGGCCTACAGAGCACTCCAGGATCTCCCTCCAGTTCACTCAGCCAGATTTCTCCTCATTCCTGGGTTCCAGAACTGAGTATTTTACTGAATAATGCTGCCACATGAAATGGTGTTCTTTCTGAGAAATACTCATTCACACATCAGCATGCTAATTCCTACTCAGGCACTGCCTCCTCCAGGAAATCTTCTATGATTTGATCCTCCCTAATTTTACCCATCCCCCAACACACACTAGTATGTAGGCGCATACTACATAGTTAAGTGTATAGCACATCATTTATGCATCGCAGTAACTATAGCTGTTTACAGAGTATTACTCCTTTATACCTTGCAGTCCTTGCTTCTTACATCTCACTTGGCATACTGTATACTCGTAATCATCTTAGCTATCCTGTAGCTAAATCTTTTTCCAAGGCCTGGAGATACTATCTCCGCAACCCAAGGTCACACATTCTTAAAATTTTACAGAGCTTGGAGTACTAGCCACACACTGCAATCCAAGTCCTGGGCTCTTCCCAATATCCTGGGCTACTTCCAAAGGCCATTAAATGGGAACCATTTGATAGGAATATGGCAGAGATTATTGAAGAGTACTAATAGGGGTGCCAGACTGGCTCAGTCAGTAGAGCATACGACTCTTGCTATTAGGGTTGCGAGTTCAAGCCCTATGTTGGGAATAGAGATTACTTAAAAAAAAAGTACCAATACAAGCATTAAAGAACAACAGATACAACTCTACAGATGTTAAACCTTCAAAAAATATTGGCATAAACTCAGACAGAAAGTTGCTGAATTTGCCTTCTTCCTCTTTTTTAGTACCTGAATTAGGAACCCAAAATTGCTTTCCAGAAGCTAAATGGTTCTACTTACTGGCTTTCATTTTTATGCATTTGGTTTGCTTCTTGCTAACTGCTTTAGGACATAATCTGTATTTTGAATTTTCTTCATCAGTATGTTTACAGTATTTTGTCAGGGACTTCTCCTCTTTTTTCTGTCCTCATGCTAATGTAATACATAGGAAGCTTACCTTTTCCATAACCTAATGTGAGTGTTCCCACATGTCTGCAGTCAGAATGACTTTACAGAGTATCACAGGAGAAGAGGAGACCTAGGGTAAGCCTCTCTGAGAAAGAACTATGTTGATTTCCACAGTAAAAGGGAGGGTTAGAACTGGAAAGGAACTCAACAAGATGCTCTGTGAAAATGTACTACTTTAAGGAAGCATTCCTTCTTGCCTCCTTGGAAAGACCATGAGTCAATAAAACCCTTTAAGAATCATTGAGCCAGCCAGAATTCTGGTTCACGGCTCCTTAAGGGATCAGGGTTTCAACAGGAGCACCTAAGAATTAATCTCACTATTCAAAAGGTATGAAGAGAGATGTTTAGAGTAGGGTGCCAACTGAAAAACTCTACTTCTTTAGTCTCCTGAAGCATAGGTCTGCACGAGGTCATGCATTTGGTCTTCTTACATAAGATACCTGTATTAGCACTCCAGCTCTCCACTGGGCCTGTATTCCAACCCTGGGTTCTAAACCCTGGGCTAGGGTTATTATGCCTGGGTGTCCAGAAACCTCCATGTCCCAAAAATGGGCTGGGGTCTTGCTATGAAATGAGTTACCATCTTACTCCTGTTTCTTAACCATGTTTTTCCAACTAGATCTCCTAGATTGTCCATATATACCTGAGAAGTGCACATAGTTGGAATCACCTTAGGGCAGTGACCACCGTAACATGGAGATGCTCCCCAGAGGACAATTCTCCCATCAGTGCAGTTGGTCTATGTGCCCTAACCTTGTGAGATAAAGAGTTTTGCTATCCTCACTGGCCTGTGATGCAGATGCTCCATGATGTCTTATGCTCACATTCCAACACTTCTATCCACTGAATACCAGCAGTAAGAGAATTACAATTAGATCCACACAATTATACTTAAAAAGAAAGAGGGAGAAAATGGAAGAAATACCAGCGGGAAGAGGGTATGAAAAATCAGGTAGAAATAGCAAGGGCAATGTATGTAGAGTTGGTATGTCATGGTGACATTTCACTCAATGTAGTTGAGGTCAGATTGCCCTACTCTTCAAGTAAAAATAAATCTTGCAAATCAGAAATAATACGAAGAAAAAAAAAGAATATGGTTAATGCTATTAAAATTCACCCCACCCATTCTAAATTTAAAGTAGTTGAGAACTAGCAAGTAAAAGCACATAGACTTGGGGGTCCTTAAAGATTCAAACACAGAGTTACAGAGGAGGGGCAGTAAAAGTTGGATGACAAGGCTCAAAAAGGGAAGAGCTAGTGGTAGCCAAGACACGGAAACAAGGACTGGAATTGACTTAAGAACTGTTCTTAAAGAACTGTGTAAGGAGAAGAGTGAAGTATGAGAAAAATGGTAAATATAGTAGACTAATGCTTTATTTTCTTCTTAGACTGTAGAAGAGAAATACATTTTTCTATAGGCTGAGGGAATTTCTCCTAGTGGAGAAAGAGAAACTAAATGTCCAAGAAAATAATTACTAATCAAGCAAATACCCAGGGCAGGTGGGGAAAAGTAAGAAAATTCACAAGTAAGAAGGTAATAAAGTTAGAGGAATTTGAGATTGTGTTTACTTACTACCTGATTTAAAACAAACGTTTAAAATGCAAATAGCTACCCATTATAAAGACTGGGTCATGAATGGTGTTAATTTCCATTTTTCTCAAGTGCCTTCATCCACAAAAGAAGCTTCAAAAAACAAGATATAGTATACTCCCTTCTCTTTAAAATAGAAATTCTGTAGGAATAACTTTTAATTTTCCTCTCTCTCACTCTTTCAAGTTTTCTGGCAGTAAAAAAGACATTTTAATAAGATTTATTTCTGAGTAGTCATTATATTTTTAAAATTCTTTTTAGTATTCCTTAGTAGTTTCACCCAATAAAATTAACTACCTCAAGCTGCCACATTTTGAACAGAGGCTGATTTTTCCATTGATTAGCAATCATTTTCTCTTTGCTGTTTTATCATTAGAAACTCCCTTGACAGTTTCAAGTTGTTAAAATCCTGGGTTTTTTCTTCATTCCTTTGCTCCATAAATCACTACATCAACTCTTCATGTAGGCAGAAAAATAGTGCCAGAAAATAGGTCACCATGCATTGAGCCACAATTTTAACTACCTAGATTAAAAAAAATAAATAAATAAAAAATAAAAAAATCAATCCTACAACTTAACAAATTAACGTAAAAATACTAATTTCTACCTTGTTTTTAGTCAGCTATCAAACTTTACGTCACTTCTGCATCCTACTGCCCATAAAACTGGGTTTTGCATACTGATGACTAATACAAATCGTGCTTGAAATTGAACATTAAGGCATGCTAGCCATGCTCACAATGGACTTGTGTATTTCTATAGTTCCTTTTACTTCAGGATCTCAAACATACTTTACTTTTTAAAATCTCCTTCACGTTGGCAAGTCAGTAAACCTAGCATCAGGAAGGGATATTGCCAGAAAACTAATTCACAGGAAGTTTGAGTGAGTTTCCCTCCCAATGTGGTATCAATTTGTTTAATATCTGATAATAGCTTTTAGGATATAAGACAGATGTCTTAATTCAAAAATCAATTTCAAGTCAATATGTCTGCAGAATAAAAAAAAAAAAAAACAAAGTATTCATTATGCAACTAAAGAACAAACATGGAGAATTCTGTCACCAAGAGAAGGAGAACATTAATTTTTAGTGATGATTTCAAATATCCTTAAGGACTGTCTAGATTTGCTGGTGTCAAATGGTGGAAAAATCAAATCTACAAATGGCAAATTACCTTATATCTGGTCATATTCTGTAATACTTTATTAGCATTACTATTTTTGACAAAGTACTGAAATTGCACTTACCAAATTTTTAGGGAACCATACCCAATTGAATTACTATCTATAAATCACCAATTTAGATGGTTCTCCCTGATGAATTTTGTCAATCTCTGAGAAATGAAGTTTTAAACATTTGTCAATCTCTGAGAAATAAAGTTTGAAACATTAGATAATGCTTTAGTTATTTATATAGCTTGTGAACCAGTATACATTTATTAATAAAATATTACTTGATTAATATACTTAGCTAATATATGATTGAGTGGTCTGGTATTCTATAAGCATAGAATAAACATAATACACTTATTTTAACTAATAAAATTTACTTAGTATAATAGTTAAAATACAGTGAATTACTTAGTTAATATGTCATGTTCTGTAAGAAACTTACATTTCTGTATTAACCTCCCAAAGCCATATTTGCACAGCGTATCACTACAGTTAAAAAAACAAAATACTACATGGCAATGAGAAAGAATGAAATATGGCCTTTTGTAGCAATGTGGATGCAACTGGAGAGTGTGATGCTAAGTGAATTAAGTCATACAGAGAAAGACAGATACCGTATGTTTTCACTCTTATGTGGATCCTGAGAAACTTAACAGAAGACCACGGGGGAGGGGAAGAAAAAAAGAAAAAAAGAAGAAAAAAAAAGAGGTTAGAGAGGGAGGAAGCCAAAACATAAGAGACTCTTAAAAACTGAGAACAAACTGAGGGTTGATGGGGGGTGGGAGGGAAGAGAGGGTGGGTGATGGGTATTGAGGAGGGCATCTGTTGGGATGAGCACTGGGTGTTGCATGGAAACCAATTTGACAATAAATTTCATATTTAAAAATAAATAAACATTAAAAAATAAAATAAAAAAACAACACACACACACACACACACACACACACACACACACACACCAACATTTCAAACGTTTAAGTATTTCCAACATACTTTGCTAATAGATTTTCCCCATACAGGCTTAAGTTTTATTTTATGAGTCAAAGCCTTTTGTATTGTGAACTTCATTTTTAGTAAAAGCTCCTTTCAGTGAGAAGGTTCTGAATAAAAAGAAAATGGGAAGGTGGAGTCCTCACGCTTGGGCAGAAGGTGGCAGCAGCTGAAGGGTCTGACTGTCCTTCCAGGGAGTTCTCTGCATTCAGTGCTTCTACTCCTATTACTAGGTCCTGGCAGGGTTTACTGTTTACTTTTTGAAATTAACATAGGATTATAAAAATATAGTTTTGTCAAAATCTGACTAATCCACCTACTAATTTTAAAAACTATCATTTCATAAAATAATTTTGTATTGTAGATTGTTTGCAATTTTCTATTCTGTTTAACTTGACTAGGCATTTTTTGGTCTAATGCACACTTTTAAAATTAATGTAGCATTAGAATGTTTTAATATCGAGTACATCACCCGCTCATTTTCATCTCCTTAAAATGTGGGCTTATTCATTCTTAGTCCAGAAAAAAAACTTCATCATTACTCTGTCAAGTTGCAAAAGAACTCTTAGAATTTTTATTGGGATTGTCTGAACATTGCAAAAATTAAGAATCGATAGTTTTCCTACCCAGGCTTGTGCTATCATTGTGATATCATACCCAAAAGTAGAACTTGCCACTCAGTTTTTTTGTTTTGTTTTGTTTGTTTCTAGTCCTCCACATCTGTATCAGGATTATTTCCAACATTTATAAGGAAATAAGGAATAAAATAAAGCCAACAAACTACTTTTCATTTCTATCAACAGGATCATTTTTTTAAAAAATAGGATCTGTTTTTCCATGACTCTATGTTTTTGCACTTTTCAAATCTGTGGACATATGTTTATTTTAAAACTGATAACCTTACTAACTCTATTAGCTCCAATGGAGTCTCCTCAAACTTTGTGAATTACATATTAACCCCCAATACCTGTGGTAAATACTTAAATAATATTTTTTAAATGTTTATTTATTTTTGAAAGAGAGAGCGAGCATGAGCACAAGTGGGGAGGGGCAGAGAAAGGGAGACACAGAATCTGAAGCAGTCACCAGGCTCCAAGCTGTCAGCACAGAGTCCAAAGCCAGGCCCAAACTCAGAAACCATTAGATCATGACCTGAGCCGAAGCCGGACACTTAACCAACTGAGCCACCCAGGTGCCCCTAAATTTCCAAATATCTTTAAATAAATATAATCTGTCACTTGCATGAAATCAGTTGAATGTGATATGTGAGTTATTAACTTTCTCTCCCAACACTTAACCAACTGAGCCACCCAGGTGATCCTGTGGCACTCACTTTAAATTTATTGTATTTAATCTTGACCAAGAAAAAAAAGAAAAAGAAAAAGAAAAAAACATAGGAAACAGTATATGGTCTAAGCTATCTCTATTATATTTTGACTAACTGAAAAAACTAAAAGAGGAGACACCCCTGGGAAAACAGCTAAGTCAAGTATCATAATTATTCCTCCATTATATCTTCCAGCTTTAGGTCTCTAGCAATCACTGCTTTGTTCCTGATTCTCTTCTCTAGCCAGTCACCTCCTGCCAAAAATTCATGTCAACAGATCCAAAAGCAAGCTCATCATCTTTCTCCACAGCTGTTAAGTAACCTATTTTTCTCTTATGAATTTCTTTAATACTGTGTTTTATCACTTGAAAGGTATTTAATACATTCTACTTCTCCCATCTCCTTACAGGGAAATAGAATCCTTGAAAGCAGATACCAATTATTTTAAATCTTGGTAGTTCTCACAACACACTTAGACTCTCACACTGAACACAGAATGAGATCAGATGAATTCCAGCATCCCATAGGTGGGTCCATATCCTGATCCAGGACAAGTGAGGGCTCTCATCCTGGGGTACTGATTACATGCATGCCTCCCATTCACTTTGATGCCATCTTCCTACTGCTTCGCTCATTGGGACACACCCCCAGAAACAGCAGGTGCAGAATGTGGGTCATTCATGGGTCCTGCAGAGGCATTACCCAGAGGGGTCTATTCAAGGAAGATGGTGATCCCATGTGGGATCAGTGGGCAACAACATTTGTCAATGATTTAAAATGAAGACATTGAGGGTAGTTCTTCACCCAGGCACAACATAGAGGCAACCTATACCTACACTGCTTATGACATTTGTCCCCTTAAAAATAAAGATCATCATCCAAGTGATGAATGGTCCCTAAATAACCAGTGGGATAAAAAAAAGTTAATGATTTACAGGGCTTCTGCTTGCCTAACCTCAAGTCCTCTTCAACATTGTTGTTAGATCCTTTGAATTCAAGAAAACTAGGCTCTGCCACTGTGTTGGATTCCCATCAACAGAAATAGGATATAATTTACCTTTTATCCTAAGCCTTTACGAGGGGTAAATTCATGCATGCTACTGTGGCCCTTCATCCCCAAATCATTTTTTTCAATGCAAGTGTATACTCCTCTGTGTGCACCACTGGGACACTTACATCAAACTCATTCAGAGCTGCAGCCAGCTCACCGATGCCTGTGTGGCCTTTGGCTTCATCGGTGGGCGAGGTAGCTTGAGCAGCATTGGAGATGCCAGCAATGGCTTCCTGGACTTGTTTAAACACATAGTCTCGGTTGGCTCTGGTGGCAGCAACATCTGGGTGGCGGAGAAATGCTTGGGAGGCTGTGTACAGCATTGTGGCATTCTTCTTTAGAGCCCCTCGGGCGGCTGCCATCTCATCCCGACAGTGAGGGTCCTTCAGCTCCTGTGTGTGCAAAACATGAGACCTGTCACATCCATGAAGTTTGCCATGGAAACCTTTGTTATTGAACTCTGAGTCAGACTCACAGAACTCCACTGAATTTTGTAAACCATCTACCTTCCCCTGTCCTCTCTCTAGCTGCCAGGACTTTGTGTATGGTGTTCTTTCTGCATGAAATACTGGAGTACTCCTCTTCTACCCTACCCTTTCACTCAACATGGCCCATCTTCCTGGAACCTATTCCATCCAGCTCTCTAGGCGATGTCTCCTATCTGCTCCCACAAGCCCCTATCCCCTCCTATCATCAATACTTATTATACTGTACTGGAGTTACATATTTAAGCATGTATTGTATCTATTGAGAGCAGGAAACCCGATCTTGTTTAGTGGCCCTTGACTTATTAGCAAACGTTTGGCCTATAAAAGGCACTCAAATATTGCTGGGGAAAATGTAAAAACCAAGATACAGACAAGTAGCCTGCATGGATAGGAGTTAGTTAAGCAGCAGAGGAAAACCCAGACTTCAGTCTTCTGATATTGCTTGCCCCTATATTCAATGACAATTACAAACATGGGAAATCAAACTCTTCTGATTTTTGCTTAGTGCATATCTGCCACTTCATTATCAGGTTCGGACTAGGGTTCATTTCATTTTTTTAAAGTTATCTTTAATGGCAGCTCAATCACTGAGTTTAGGGAATAAAAATAGATCAAAGGTGATGTGCCTTCCTAGTTTTGGCTGTCAAAATAATACTACTGGGGAATCTCTTGATCTTCAGCTTTAAAGAGCATTGTTAAGAAAATGTTCACATCATTTACAGAAATGTTAAAGGCAGTGCTGCTCTCTGAGGCCATGTAGGATTGCCAGCTGAGGATCTCAGAGAAATTTTTCCAGTTTCAAAACATCATTGAAGGTTATTTGAATCACTGGGGTTCAGTTTCTATTTGTTTATTCAGTATGTGTTATATGAATTACCTGGCAACAATTGTATCTTTTCTTTTGTGTGTCAAAACGACTCTGAGACAAGCATAATTTATTGGTTATCTAGGATTGTCAAGGCAGATTGACAAGTAATCATTAACTGAACCATCTATCATCTTTTGCTTATGCACTAATGAATTTAGCCCGCCAACAGGATTTCTAGTTTGAGGGCATTTCTTTTTGATCCTAAACATGAACACCAATAGGTAACCAACATGTGTGTGTACTTTCTATGCCAGATAATTATCTAGGCATTCAAAGTGAAAGGTTTCTCCCGACTAGCCATGAAGAGCCTTTTAACCTCCAGAACTCTGGTCCAGAAATTGCATATTATATTACTGGGTCCCTATACTTAAAAAAGGAAGAGATGGAAGGGGGATTCTCCCCATAAAAACATTTGAGGAAACATTCCTTAATTACATTAAAAAACCCTCCAAACAATCTAAATGTTAAATTATGAAGAATTGGTTAAGTAAATGACTGAAGCATTTATTTATTTGATAGACTCTGGATACTATAGTTTTCAATAAATGACATGAATAATATTTACAAGATAAATGAAAAGGTAGAACATAATATGCATACTTGTATGCAAAGTATGATTATAAATATGTTAAAATATGAAGATAAATAACTAAAATGCAATATACCAAAATTGTACCACTTTTTTCTTGGGTGGTTGGGTGTTCTATGGTTTTTTCCTTCTTCCAATTCTACCTGTTATCTAAATTTTCTTGAAAGAGACTGAACTAGCAGTTAATTAAAAATAAGGTATTGATGAAATAAATGATACTTATGGGTATTCTCATATAAATCTCATACATGTCCATGAATTTTAGTACACATCTATATATACACCAGTACCTGATGTTTCCATCTCCAACCCACAACTCTCTTCTATTTGACATTTTTACATGGAGAGTTCACAGGCATCTCACAATCCATGTATCTAAATATGAAACATTAATTTCTGTACCCAACTGACCCCGTCTTTCCCGTCTCTGTAAACTTACCAACATTTACTCATGTGCTGAAACCAGAACCTTAGAACTGAACTGGTTGCTGTCACTTCCTAACATGTCCAATTTAACATCAGGTCCTCCGAGTTCTATTTTCAAAATAAACTCAGATTCTTTGCAGTTTCCTCCATTTCCACCACTACAAACGAATCAAGACCACAATCTCTCACCCACTTCAGCCCCCCCCCCAACTATAGCTGGTCTCTTCTCTTCCATTCCCTTCTGCACAACATATCTAAAATGCTAAAATACGTATTTGAGACATTGATATCAAACTTTGAATTATTCCAATACTACCCACCCACTTAGAATAAAATCCAAGACTTCTGCAAGACTCCCAATGTCCTGGCCCCTACCTTTCTTCCCAACTGCCCGCGTGGTTCACTAAGATCAAGATTCAATGGCTTTTTTCTCAGTTGTTTAAATTAGCTAAGTAGATTTCTTGGTTCTCACATTTGTGTTTCAGAGTAACTTCACTCCTACCCATCTTAACATTTTGGACTATCACACAAGAGCTCATTTGAGTTTTGCTGATTACTAAATACTTAAATCATCAAGTAATCTCAAATCACATGCGTGTGTCTCTCACACAAAGAATACTGTAAGCATGTTAGGGGCAGAAACTAGATCTTGGTCCAGTTTGTAATACCAACGTTCCTTCAACCTGGCACAGAAGAACACTCGACAAATGTTTGTTGAATAAAACTTTCTTGTTGGTCACAGACCATCTTAAATCACTAGGAATTGCTCTACGTGTTGAAGAATTATAGGAACAGTCAAGAGGACGGGTAAAGGATTTTTAACTGACCCTTTCACATTTGGAGATGTTTTTCCTAGGGGAAAAAAATAAAAACAAATTCCTTGAGGATAAAATCCTAATGGTACTTGACAAACAACTAGAATAGACTAAATTGAGTGCTAGCTCTAGACAAAAGGAAGACAGAAGACACTATGTCAGTCACCTTCATCAGAGTAACTCACACTTAACCTGTGTTATCCCACACCCCCACACATTTATTTTCTTCTCTGCCTTTCCTTGATTTTCTTTGCATAGTCTTCTTGTCTTTCATAAAGGGGTCACTCAACATGCTGCACATTTGGGCTATGCGTATGCATGATGGGGTCTACAGGGCTAGGAAACAAAAAGTGAGGGCAAAGGGTGGTGCTCAGAAAGCATCCACTGCACTACATGAAACCACTCTCCCCTCCTTTCTTTTTTTTTTTTTTTTTTTTTTTGATTGGGGAGCTTTTCTTACAGTGGAAAAAAGGTTACAGTGGTTCCCACCAGTCACACAGGAGGCCTGTGACCTACCCTAGGTAGGCAGGGGGCAGAGAGTACCCCAGGGCCCACAATGCTATGAAAACTGACCCATGTAATAAGCAACCTTTGTTGATCACAGGTTCTGAGGACATTTGCTAATTTGATAACCAGCAGATAAGGCTGATCTGTTGTTTAAGCCTACCCAGCTAGGAGGTTACTTAAACACACATTTTTCCCCCAGCATTTCCTGAATTGTCCCCACCTGTTGTCTTCTTGCTGCTACATAGTTGAGTTTCACCATTTCTTTGCCAAATTCTTTAAAGCGATTTGCAAGGTCTTGTTCATTTGTAGCATTTTTGACAGCTTCCAAGGCCTCTTCCACCTGAGGTAATAAGGAACATTTATCAATGGATAGAATTTAAATATTAAACATGTTAGAAATGGTCATTTGTTAAAAAAATATGCCTAGGGATTCACATTTAAATAAAATAGAAGTACCACTAATAAGTACTTATAATCAGACTATTTCTTCACAACACACAGGATATTTTGTACCCAAAAAGATAATGCCTGAACTCTTGAAGCATTAGAACTATATCAATTGTCGTTTATTGGGTTAGGATTCTGATGAGGAATACAGACTAATAATTTCACATAGACACATACAAGAAAATCGATCAAAGAAAAAAACATGGAATTTGAAAACAAATTCTAGAAATCTTCAGGAGGAAGTGCTTCACCAACGAAAACTGAAGGAATTCCCTGAAGCGTGAGTGCGCTTGAATCTGCAACCACAGTTCTTGGCAACACCTGTGCAGCCAGAGCTGAACGGCCTGTAACTGTGAACTGAGTTCACACCCTGCCATCCACTGGAAAGAGGAGCTGTACACCCCGTGGAGAAGCAAGTGAATCTGAAGCCTCGTTGCCACTGAAGGTGGTGTCAGCGGGGGTAGAATGCAGGTGAGCAGAATGAGAGCAGGCATGCCTCCCTAATGATGTGCCCTGCTTCCAATTCTTGCCAACTGGATCATGCAACTTTTGCAGAGAGGTCTTAGACTTGAATTAGGAATTTCACTAAGAACTCCTTTACAGATGATTTGAGGATTTGGTGGGTGCCTGGGTGGCTCCGAGTTCGGCTCAGGTCATGATCTCACTGTTAGTGGGTTCAAGCCCTGCGTCGGCTCTATGCTGAGAGTTCAGAGCCTGGAGCCTGCTTCAGATTCTGTGTCTCCCTCTCTGCCCCTCCCCCAGTCACATTAGGTCTCTCTCAAAAATAAAATAAAAAAACATTAAAAAAAAAAATAAATGACTTGAGGATTTGGGTGGTACTAAAGTCATTCTCCAGAATGACTTTAATGTTTTTATTTATTTTTGAGAGAGCACACACATGCGGGAGAGTGGAGAGAGGGAGACAGAGGATCTGAAGCAGGCTCTGCACTGACAAGAGAGCCCGATGTGGGGCTCGAACTCATAAACCAGGAGATCATGACCCAGCAGAAGCTGGCGCTTCACCAAATGAGCCACCCAGGTGCCCCCTCCAGAATGACTTTACTACAGTGTGAAGATTTCCACAATTGGTAACATTAAACACCTGTGGTCTCAATTTAAATTAAAACTAAAATTGAGATATGAAGTAATCCATGACATCATCATCAGTCAACTTGCTATTTTGCCAGTGGAAATAACCAAGAAAAAAGTTCTGAGTAAGGCACAAAACAGGTATGTGTTTGCTCAATCAAAAGTTCTTCTATACAAAAAGGGACCCTAGTAGACAGACCTCTGCTAATGATGTCTTCTAATAGAAGCAACAGAAAAAGAGCAGGCAGCTCAGTCATGTGAAGTGAAGAAAATGCAGGGCCTACTGAAGAATTCTGATTAGCTCTTTGTATTTGAAGCAAGCCAAAGGGAACATACAGGGAGTTCATCGTTTGACAATGCGGAAATACAAAGGACCACTAAAACAGCTAGAAAAAGCCAGAGATTAACACAGTTCTAAGCTACAGAAATCTACCTTTGTTTAAGCTTGACACAATCACAAAGATACCTAATTCAATATCCTTATCAAGTTTCACTGAGTGGAGGAAGAGAATCGTGTATATAAACCAGTGATAATGGAGATCATCAACCTTTTTCTCTGTAGACATGCCATTCAATTTACTAAATAGGTTAACCCATTTTTATTAAGAGTTGTAGCAAGCCAGGGAAGTTATTTAGAACGCTGGTAATCTAGACTCCACATAAAATTAAGTTTCCATTCACATCTCCTATGGAAATTCTGAATCTTTTAACTGTAAAAAATATAAAATACTTTCACTTCTCAATGTTAGTCTTGTTCAATTCCTATCCAGGCTCTAATAATACTCAAGAAAAAACAGTAACAATCATTGAAAAAAAGGACTGTTGTGTGTCAAGATACTTTTTTAGGGACTCAAATCAAGTTACATTTTATGGTATGGAATAGGCCAGATAAAGCATTTTCATAGTTTAATTAGAATCTTATACCTCAAACCTTTAAAACAACAAATCAGTGATGTCTCACTTTCTAATAGATTTGTAATTATCTTAACACGGCTATCAACACCATCATGGAGAGGACAGCTCTTGGCAGTTAATTTGTTCCTGCTGCTTATTTGAGCTGTAAATCTTTCCGGAGGACATAAAAACTGGTTCCAGCGAAGAGCAAAATAATTATCTCAGAAGGAGCTAAATCTTGGATTTGTTTTCTAATACATATATAAAACAGGCTTCTTACTGAATATTAATCAGGCCAATTGGGAGTATCTATTTTGTTGCTTTATACCTTACATTTTCTTATTGGCTGTATCTGAAGAATCCAGATGCTGGTTTGAATTTATGTTTCTCATTCAGTGAGGTTCTTTTAAAAAGAAACACCAATGATGGGGTCTCTGTGTAAAGGTAGACTTAGCCGTACTTAGAGTTTTAATCTACAAGGATCTCCAAAGGTCAAGTAATGCAAAGTTCTCATGTAGAAACATGGGTCCAGAATCAGTCCAAGGTCTGGAAGAAATGGGACCATAGCAGAGAGTGGTGGGAGCAGACAAATGGTGGTGGGGGGGGGGGCGGTGCTGAAGGAACAAGAAGGAAAAGGGGGGAAAAAAAAAGGGCAGTGACCAGACACTTCTTCTGAGAAGTCAAAATTAATAGAATAACCAAGTTGGTCCTTTTTTTGTTTTTGTTTTTTTTAAACAGAGACAATGATATTTTCTTTCTGGGTGTCTGGATTAAAGGAAATTACAGGGATATAAGCCAAACACTTTAAAAGGCAGTTCTTATACAGAATACTCAGGACACTTTCTCCAAAAACTTTTTCAGAGTACTTAGATGGCACAATTGGTTAAGCATCCAACTCTTGATGTCAGCTCAGGTCATCATCTGTTCATGAGTTCAAGCCCTGCTGACAGCATTGAACCTGATAGGGATTCTGGCTCTCTGCTCCTACCCAATGCTCTCTCTCAAAATAAATAAACAAACAACTTAAAAAAAAAAAAAA
Source organism: Panthera tigris (assembly GCF_018350195.1). Taxonomy (NCBI): domain Eukaryota; kingdom Metazoa; phylum Chordata; class Mammalia; order Carnivora; family Felidae; genus Panthera; species Panthera tigris. The sequence continues at coordinate 94,625,852 of NC_056662.1, read as the reverse complement.
AAAAAAAAAGGAAAACCTCCCTAGCCTCCCTAACCTCACATTGTTAGATATGAGTCAATATGTGTGAGGAAGGCTGTGGGTCAGACGGTTCTGTGTTTGAGCCCCACCTCTGTCACTTGTTTGCATTACGATCCAGGCAAGCCACTTAACCTTTCAGACCCTCAATGTCATTTAATAAAATGAAGGTAATAATGTTTACGTATTACACAAAGTTATTGTGAGAATTATAGAAGAAATGAAGAAGGTTTTTGTAAATGGAAAAAATGAAGATGGCTAACTAATTTCAATTAGAACATAAATATAAGTGGGCTAAATACTGTAATTATGATAAAAACTCTCAGATGGAACTTTTGAGAGACCGACAGAGAATCCCAAGGAGGCTCCACACTGTTACCGCAGAACCCAATGTGGAGTTTGAACTCACAAATCTTGAGATCACGCCCTGAACTGAAATCAATAGATGTTTAACCAACTGAACCACCCAGATGCCCCAACAGATGGAACGTTTAGAAACAGACCCCACAAGAGGCTATCAACAGATAATTTAAACAGTAAGATAAAAAAATGAAGATAAAACCTCTCATGCTAATGAATTTTAATTGTATCTGCAATAAATTCTAAATATATAAAATGCCAATACGAATACAAAAAGAAACAGAGAACTTGAATAGACCAAAGTATATGACAGAAATGGAACAAAGATTTCTTCTCTACTCTTTTCTCAAACTAGGTATTCTGTATATGTAGGAAAGCAAAGAAAGAAATGCAAAATAGCAAACACTTAGAATAACTGGCAAGAATTAGTAGCTCCTTAAACAGAGACACTGACCTGCCACTTAGCGTCTAGCTAAGTATCGGAGTATCTGTTAAGCAAAGTATCTAATGAAGATGTTTTCCCAAATAATTTCCAAGAGGCAAGGCGCTTGGAACATCTGCAGACCAGGCACTCGGGAGAGTGGAAGCCTCACAGTGAAGGCCTGCCAGCGAGGGCTCTAAGCAGAGCAGAGCTCCTGGGGAGGTGTTATAAGGGGGAAGCTTGAGAGACGCGCCTGTCCGGAACTGGGAAGTCTTTTCCAATGAGCTGATAAAGGAAGCCTTTAGAGGCAGCAGCTGTAGCTTCCCTTCTTAAGAATGCCCTCGGAGTCCTGGATATCACAATCAACTGTTCTCCTCCCACAGCAGGCCCGGCTGTGAACACCAAAGTGAGAACTCTTTGCTCAACCAGGTACACCTGTCCTTAATATTGGCAGCTTGGGCAGGGTACAGCTGAAAAGACTCAAAGAGCTAGAAAAGATATTAAAATTTCCTCCCTTGTTAGTGGATTTAGGTATTATTTTCAGAGCTTGTCACTTAAAACTCTTAAAATCTTGGCCTTTTCACAGAGATTGTTCAAAATAGCCCCTACCCCCATTCCTAAAGCAGGCCTGCCTTCCACAGACTACAGCTTTGTCAAATTGTTGGCAACCAGCTCTTTAAATCAGTCTCCCATTTTCCTGATTGGAACTTCATGTATTTACTTCATTATACGAAAAGTAGTCTGTGAATCCATGTAGTCATTCGATACTTATTAAGCAGCTCCTAGGAGTCAGGCAGATATATAGGGATGGGGGTACTGAACTGAGGAGTTGATCCTTCGCCCCCCTGGGCTGTGTCACCTGGCTCTCCCATCAAAATTTACCATCCATACCAGGGCCATGAATCAGGGCGTAAGGATCCTCAATCCTATTGGGACAGACTAACCTCATTTCAGGATCCTCTTGTGGATATGGGGTTGATTGGATTTTAAGTGACCTGAACTAAACTATTTAATCAGTCTTATATAATTCTCTTATTAGGATCTAGTTTTACAGCTAAATTAAAAATATTGTCTTGGGGGCACCTGGGTGGCCCAGTCGGTTAAGCATCTGATTCTGGGTTTCAGCTCAAGTCATGATCTCACTGTTCATGGGATAGAGCCCTGTGTCAGGTTCTGCCCTGACAGCACAGAGCCTGCTTGGAATTCTCTGCCTCTCTCTCACTCTCTCTCTCTTTCTCTCAAAATAAATAAATAAACATTCAAAAATATATATTATCTAGGAAACAGTAGTTGGCTAAGTAAATAAATGAGTAGATGTAAGATTCCACATTCTATTACTTTACTTGTTTAATCATGTACTCTGGTTTGACTGCTGATACCGCAGCACCATCATATTTTATGTCTCTGCCTCCTAACTCTGGCTTTTTTTAAAAAAAAAATTAACATTTATTTATTTTTGAGAGACAGAGACAGAGTGCAAGTAGGGGAGGGACAGAGAGAGAGGGAGACATAGAATTCAAAGCAGACTCCAGGCTCCCAGCTGTCTGCACAGAGCCTTATGCGGGGCTTGAACCCATGAACCATGAGATCATGACCTGAGCCAAAGTCGGACACTTAACCAACTGAGCCACCCAGGCGCTCCCTAAAGCTGGCCTTCTTGATTAAATATTTTCTTTCCTTCATAAGCTGTTCCTCCTGATTAAATTTTGTCTTCTTGTTAACAAGTGAAGAAAATGATTTCATCAGAAAGCAAGAATGCTTAAATGCTATTGTCATGTATTCTTAATGTGTCATGTTTTATAAAGCACAATAATACAGCTTATATTCCCAAAGTTATTTTCAGCTGGTGCAAGAAAAATAACACTAGCCAGTGCCACTGAGTACTTATGGGATGTACCAGACACTGTTCTAAATGGCTTATATATACCTAATTTCGTCCCAGAAAACAGCTCTTTTCAGTTGATAGTTTTCCTATTTTTTACTTTATGCAGGAAATACTGAGGTCAGGGTGGTTACACTAGCTTCCCAAGAGGTCTGACAGCAAGTGAGTTGGGAGCCTGGATTTGAACCGAGGTAGTCTGCTCCAGAGTTCGTGCTTTTAACTCTCCAGCTCTACTGTCTCAGTTTCCCAGAAAGGATAGGTTTACGAAGTTGATGGAGTTTGGGCTTGGGTTATACTGATGAACACTCATTAAGAGCCTTGCCCCATCTGATCAGTCTCCAGGATCTAGTCATTCCACCTCTTTAATATCTTTAAAACCTACCTCCTTTTCACAACATGCACTGCCACTGCCTTCACCTGCCTTTCAGTCACTGGCCTGGATAGTTTCAATGATCTCTTCATCCGTCTCCTTGCTCGGATGCACCGCTTTTCTAATTCTTTCTCCACATTGCTACCAAAACTATTGATATAAATCACAAATCTGATTCTAAGGCTTAGAAGTACTCAGTGGCTCCCCATAATCCACACAGAGTCCAAATGAATCATGTTATCTGAGGCACTAAACAACTTGTATTGCCCCATCCAACTTTGTTGGTGCCTCTCCCCACCTTGTCCTGTATGCTCCAGCAAGACAGAATCAATTATATTATTGAGAACACCCCAAGTCCCTTCTCTTGCTCTCATGCCTTTGTTCCTTCCCTTGGTGTGTGAAGCTCTCTGTAGCTGAAGTCTGTTGTCTGACCTGAATCTATCTCCTTTCTTACGGCACAAGCACCCCATGAGCACACTAAGGGCAGATTTCCAGCAAGTTCCATTAGCTTGTGTGGCACCTCGGTGACCTCACTGTCACCCAGTGAGGTAGGAATATCTGGATCTTGGCCCCGGCTCAGAGTGGCTGGGAGGGTCTCCCTGAAGTGCTCCATCCCAGTCTTTGGGGTAGCAGCTGCTCCTTATATCTGCTATTCCTATGTTCCTTAGAGCTCTCTTCCTGCTATCCAAACCCTTATAACTCTAGTCTGCTATTGGAGTTAACAGTTCTTCATATTAAGCTTCCCCCTGCTGAACTTACTGTGAAGTTTTAATCTCATCACTGAACAGAATGATATATCCCCAAGCTCTTCTGATGGGAGCAACCTCTTCCCAGTCACCCTCAACCTTTAGGCTACAGTTTAGCTTGGGCTTCTAACTCCCACATACTCAATCTGGTCTAAGAAATTGGTTCCAGGAAAAGCAAATCGCATTCAATTTAATAAGACCGAATCCTGAGACCTCCTTCTCCCAGCCACATCACCCTTTCTCATATTAACCTCAAATGACCAACACTATAATTTGGTTGAACTGATCCCATCTGTGACTTGGGGGATGGTGAGGGAAAGGAGTAAGCACTGACCAAATTAAAAAAAATCAACACATCCCATTCCCCCTCTAAATAATTTTTAGAGATAATCACCTAATTCATAAGCCAATAGAATTAACAAGACCATGAAACTTTTATTTGTGCTAAAAATAAACGGGAAGAGAATTCACTCTTTCCTGCTATCTTTAGTCTAGAAGCATGTAATTTTGAGAATAGTTAGCAGCTATCTTGAGACTATGACAAAAGGGCCTACAGAGAAGAGTGCTCTTAGTGAAGGAAAGGAGATAAGAGCCCGGTTCTTATCACATTTTTGTGCCTTGGTCAAGCCTTGCCTGAGCCAATTACCTCTGGACTTCTTACTTTGGTGAGCCAATATACTCCTTTTTTAATATACCAAGTTGAAAATGAACTTTTGGGACCTCATCAAAATAAAAAGCTTCTGCACAGCAAAGGAAACAATTAGCACAACTAAAAGGCAGCCGATGGAATGGGAGAAGATATTTGCAAATGACATATCAGATAAAGGGTTAGTATCCAAAATCTATAAAGAACTTATCAAACTCAACACACACACACACACACACACACACACACACACACACACATGCAATAATCCAGTGAAGAAATGGGAAGAAACCATGAATAGACACTTCTCTAAAGAAGATAACCAGATGGCACACACATGAAAAAATGCTCAACATCACTCATCAGGGAAATACAAATCAAAACCACAATGAGATACCACCTCACACCTGTCAATGTAGAATGGCTAACACTAACAACTCAGGCAACAACAGATGTTGGCGAGGATGCGGAGAAAGAGGATCTCTTTTGCACTGCTGGTGGAAATGCAAACTGGTGCAGCCACTCTGGAAAACAGTATGGAGGTTCCTCAAAAAATTACAAGTAGAACTACCCTACGACCCAGCAATTACACTATTAGGTGTTTATCCAAGGGATACAGGTGTGCTGTTTCGAAGGGGCACACGCACCCCCATGTTTATAGCAGCACTATCAACAATAGACAAAGTATGGAAAAAGCCCAAATGTCCATTGATGGATGAATGGATAAAGAACAGGTGGTATACATATACAATGGAGTATTATTCTCCAACAAAAAAGAATGACATCTTGCCATTTGCAACTATGTGGATGGAACTAGAGTGTATTATGCTAAGTGAAATTAGAGAAAGATAAATCTCATATGACTGAAGTCATATGAAGAATTGAAGATACAAAACAGATAAACTTAAGGGAAGGGAAGCAAAAATAATATAAAAACAGGGAGGGGGACAAAACATAAGAGACTCAAATATAGAGAACAAACAGAGGGTTGTTGGAGGGGTTGTGGGAAGGGGAATGGGCTAAATGGCTAAGGGGCTTAAGGAATCTACTCCTGAAGTCATTGTTGTACTATAGGCTAACTTGGATGTAAACTAAAAAAATAATTAATTAAAAATAAAATAAAATACCAAGTTGAGTTGGGTTTGTGTTACTTAAAGTGGAAAACATCCTAATTAGTATAACTTCATTGTAGGTGAGATCACAGCCATGTGCACATTTTGCTAATATGCAATGCTTTTTTTCTTAATGTCTTCCCTAGTAGCCTATAAAGTTTTGAAGGCAGAGGCTGAGACTTATTCACCTTTGAAGTTATCTGAGCACAGTGTCTTGTATACACTAGGCATCCAGTAAGTCCTTTTTGAAACGATAACTGAATACATAAATAAATTCCAAACAACCCAGCTGTGTGAAGTTAATGCCACAATAGCTGTGGCAGAAAAGATATGCTAAGAACCTGGGCAGTAATTTCCCTCTTTATAATCAGAAACAAGGCTATTTTATGTCAATTGACTGCTGTTCTTCAAACACAACAGCCACATTAGAGCTGTAGGACTACACAGCCAACTACTGAGAAATAATCCGTTACTGAGGACACCCAACACTATTTGATGCTTATGTCCCAAAAAGCAGAGGTAATATTAAAGTCACCCTGTCTCATCAATGTCCTGCAAACAGGAGGCAGCAGCATTAGAGCTAGCCCCTGGTTGCTACGAAGGCAATCTGACTTTCCTGAGAAATTGACTAAGGGGTTGTTGTTTTTCTGTTTTGCCATTCCACTTTCTAGAGAGAGATTCTGAGATAATCAAGAACATCATTATTCCAGGACTTAGCCTGAGGATAGAAAAAAGGGGGTTGTTTTCTCTGACACATACATGTCAAGATGAGTTTATGTGTGTGATGCCATTGCCAACGCTAAGCACTGACAATACGATCTGATTACATTAATTCAGAGTCTAGGGAAAATAAATATCCCTCTTCATGATCACCAATTGCAATGCAGGATTCCTTGAGAAGTCTGAAGTGCCACATATGAACCTAACACACTGACAATGTCAGCTGATTGCAGGATACATCAGACGTCTGGCTAGGGAATCACTCACCAGCAACTTCAACAATGAAGGTGATTATAATTCAGTATTTTTTAATGATGTCTGATGTGCAAATGATTACTTTAGCTTTTCTGAGGAACATCAGATTCCCACCTGGGTGATAACACCCAGCTTCGAATTGTATGTCACCTACTATTCCATCACTATCATCCTGATTTTAAAGCAAACACAGCAGCAAAAACCTTTTGTAATCATGAGAATTCTGAATGTATGTTTAAAAAAAGCTCAACCTTAAAGCCCATACAAATACTTGCATAATAATACAAGTAGTTTAATATGGGCAACAGGGATATCTGTGTTATAGGAAAAGATAGGCTCTTTAGCAGTCATGTAAACATACGTTTCCAAACATAATTTTCAGGTAGCAGAATGCAAAATCGCACACCCTGCCAAATCACACAAACTCTACAGATATCCTAATTCTTGATTCATTTTTACAGAGTGAATTATATTTGCTCATTATTACTCAATTTTCTGATAATTACTTATTGGGGTACAGGGCAGAGAATGAAAATGGGTATTTTAGGAGAATAAACTGACGATACTTCATCTACTTAGTGAATTATTGATGGAGAAACATGAATATAAGGTTCTGATCAAGCAACTCCCTCTATGTTCCTGTAAGTCATTCAGAAATGAGAAAAAATCATTGTCTGGAAAGAATAGCAATAAAAATTTGGCATATGGCCTAAGAGATAAAAAGGAAGATATTATGCATAATGCTTACCATGGCAGGAACCTACAGACCCACCACAGGGTATTACTCTATCATCTCAACCAAAATAAAATGGAGTCACTACTTTTTTTAAATTAATTTATTTTTTAAGTTTTTATTTACTTACTTTGAGAAAGAGAGAAAGCACAAGTGGAGGAGGGGCAGAGAGATTGAACCCAAAACTGAGAGGTCACGACCTGAGCCGAAATCAAGAGTCAGATGCTCAGTTGGACTGAGCCACCCAGGCGCCCCTGGAGTCACTACTTTATGGCAAAGCACTTGTCACTACTTTTTGTTACCTCGGTATTATCACCCGTGCGGTAAGCAAACTCATTTTTTTATATGGAAAAAGCTTTGAGAAAGGTGTAGATGACCATTTCTAACCTGCTCCATTCAAACATATAAAGACGTTTTCTTCATCTGAGTTAAAAATACATACATAGATGCTTGCAGACAACACTTGTTTGTGAATGAGAGCATGTGCTTCTACGAAAAAGAACAAAAAGCTAAAGTAGAAGTATACAACAGGTTCATGTGGGACGGATTGTTGACACATTGTGGGTTTTTGTAGGGAGGCAACAGCCGCCTGATTTGAAAGCCTGACTGACTTGAACCCGGAGCGTGAGACCCGCCAACGCCTGTGTCTGGGAAGCCCTCGCCCTGCACTTCCTTCCTTGCTCCACAAGAGAGCAATGTTCCACCACGGCTACCCTCTACAGAGGCGGTGCTCTCCGGAGAACAAATGCGTTATTTAGTCTGCAATCACTTTTAATTTTACTACTGACAGTCTGACAGGACTACTTAATATTGCTGGGTTGACCTTTCCGTGGTTTTGTGCTAAACCCGTTTTTTTTTCCCCCCGACTTCCCTTCATCTGCTGTGTTGGGAAGAGAATACAATTGACTCCAGAAGACAACAGACTGTGGTGATATTATCAGTAGACAGCACTGGTCAAAACAAGTGGGTGGAGAGGCAGGATTACAGGCAGGAACCAGTGCTGTATGTCCCACCTCATCTTGGAGGACGGACACCCTCTGCATGTGGGCAGCTTGGGGAGAAGATTCAGCCTGTCATCACAGGAATGGCTGAACAGGGCCTTCCGAGGCGCAGAAAAAGAACATATGGGATGTCAAGTTAATTTCTTGAGGTTGGGTCCTATTCTCTCCCTGGGAAAGGGAGATTGTCTATCTAGGGGAAGATCTTTCTTAAAATGTTGCATTTGAAGATTCAGCAGGCTGCAAGAGAAAGATAATGAAACTTTTCTCCCACACACTTGAGAACAAAGTTACTTGTTGCCTAAAAGGTGCATAAAGCGAGAAGCTTACTTTGCACCAAACTTTGTGATAAATGCTTCCTAGGAATTTGACCCTTTTTAAACTCCCTACAACTCTGTGGGCTATACTCCCACTAGCCCCATATTAACAGATGCAGCGTCTGATACGTAATGAGGTTATACGGTAGATTACAACACAGTTGGCAAGTGGACAGCAAGCCAAAATTAAAGTTAACCTTATTCCAGTAGCCAAATGGTGAATCATAATGTTGTACTGGCCGTTGATATCCTCTGAACTAGGTAAAGTCTCTCCTCATACTGCTCACCTCATCTAATCTGCAAGAGCCTTTCTTGGCTTTTACAGGCCCGTTCTCAGAAAAATCTGAGAGGAAACTCCCAAGCAGGCTCAGCTTTGTGCCCTTGGGTCTTCAGACCTGTGCACCCTTATAGAAACCGAGAATAGCTGTATCTTTGCTTTGTGGTTAATGATCATGGAACTCATACTGGAGATGTTGGAATTTGAGACCTTTTATAATATCATAGAGTTGATACATAACCTGGAGTCTTGGCTCTTTTATTGGGGCCAGCTCAGGTAAGATGTGACTCAAGACTTTTTGACAGACGACCACTTGTTTCAGAAATTTCTTGATGAACCCCTCTACAGAACAAATCTGAGATAGAAAGTAAGGTGAGAGTGGGCTCTCATGATTCACTTCCTTATCGCACCTGCCCCTACTTTTCATTTCACTGACAGAGAAAATAAAAACCTCAAGGGTTGGATAATAGGGAAAATGATAAGCCAGGAATGGCCATAGGTAGGGGAACTAAACCAGCAATAGGTTGACTCCCCAAAAATGAAAAGCCCATGGTTCGCATCTTATCATCTAAGGACCCTGATGTCAGTCCAAGGTTGGTGCTAATTGTCCAGAAGTGAAATTAACTGAGGCGTGGAATAAAAACTCTCTAGGCAGAAGCCATACTCCTAAGCAGTTGAATTATGTTATCTGAGTTCAGAGGACTGAACTACCCTGGTTGCAGACAGATACAAGTCAGCCTAGAGAAAGGCCTAGCTGTCAAGGACTGGAAAGGCTTGCCTTAACCCTGGTCTAGTAAAATTTGTGACTAGGGCAGGGCTCCACTTCCATTAGGAAACCAAAGAGTTGAAGAGAATGAAGGAAATGTGACAAGCAAGGCACTTATAATGAGAGTCTATGGGTTAGTGTGGCGTGTAAACGCCCACCCAGTCCAGGTATGTTAGATGCCAGACTTGGTGCAACAAGATTGACTTTAACCATGAGATGTGTATATGAGGCTCTTTATTGCCAGACTATAGAAGTGCAAGGATGGAGCAGGTAACAAAATAGAATTCAACACACAATCCATATTAAGGTGGGCATCGGTGGTCATTTGGCCAGCTAACCAGAAGAACTGACCTACTCTGAATGACCACACGGACCGCACTATTCTGAATCGCAAGAAAGGGCCAAGGCAGGTACACCGTGCTCAGCCTCTGGGGCCTAAAAGAATATACTGTTTTGAATTCCAGGAAGTAAGAGGACAGTCCAAACTCAAGTGAACCTTCCATAACTTTTCCTGCATATTATTAAATGTAATTTTAGTATTAGAAAGATTTGGGGGTAGGGACAATTGGGTGGCTAAGTCATTAAATGTCCAACTCTTGATTTTGGCTGAGGTCATGATCTCACGGTTCACAAGTTTGAGCCCTATGTCAGACTCTGCACTGTGTCAGCATGGAGTCTGCCTAGAAGTCTCTCTCCCTCTCTCTCTGCCCCTACCTCAAATTCAAGTGTGCTCTCTCTCTCTCTTTCAAAATAAATACATTAAAAAAGAAAAATTTGGAGGTATACCACTCGGGTGAGTAAGTGATCTGGTGAGTAGTGAAACATCTTTGGTACAGTTCTGAGCTCTAATATACATAGTTAGTTTTACCACGCCCCTAAAGCAAGTTTCGCTAAGTTCCACATACGTACAATTTTCAGATGAGATAAAAGTCTCATGACATCCGCCATGTCCGCCAGGATGAGTAAGCGCGTCACAGCTGAGAGCAAAGCCCTCGCCGCCCTCACCATGGTGCCACGCTTCACTGATGAGCACGGGTCATCAGCAAACTCCGAAGAGGCGATGCGCATTGTCTCACCTGGAAGACAAAGATGGAGAGGTGAGTGGGTAGACGGCAAGCTCAGAGGCTGGCAATCATAAAGATCCATGGATGGATGATTATTGTTCTTATCGCAAAACCACCATGAACACGAGGTATTCCTGCCACTCTCCATCACAGCCCACCTTGAAGTTCAGTGCATCAGTGCACATTGGACAGAGGCTGTGGACAAAATAAGGTGTTCGTTTCACACAGAAGTGTGAAATTATGCTTTAAACATCAATAAGGAATATATTCAATTCAATGTGTCTAATAGTTGAGATGAATTTGCCCTGACCTTAATCAGTCTCACATTTCATTTCCCTTGGAGCCAATGGTATTTACTAGGCAGCTAGTTGAGCTCACTGACAGTTGAGGTGCAAAGTTAACTGCTCCACAGAGGAATGAAACCAAAACCTTGGCCTCATTAACACTGTACTCTTAATTGTGCTAATCAGAGAATAACAGACTACAGAGATACCCAAATATAGTCTTTTAATACCCTGCTAAGAAGCTATTCTCTAATTTAGAGAGCATTTATAAGAGAATTGAACCAATCCAACAAATGCTGATTAAGCCTGTACTATGTCAGATATTATTAAGCTCTGGAATTACAGAGGTGACTGAGGACACCCTGATCTCTAGGAGTTTCCCATCTAATAAGGAAACATGATGTAAATACATACTCATAATATCTGTGATTACATACCACCACAGGCTTATGATCAAGACCATAGGCAAAGAAGGGGAAGTGGTTGACGTATTTAGCGTGAGGCAGGGAGAAGCTGTCAACATTGATGGGCTCTAAAGAACTAAGAGGTGCTCACCAGAAAGACAGTGGTGGGAACAGCACCCTCAGCAGCATAAATGCCATGTGAGGCTCTGAAACCTGGAGCAGGATGCTGAGTGTGAGGAACCACAGTCATGTGGGAGGCACGGGGAGGAAGGGGTACAGAGAATAGAGGCGGCAGTGCTTGGAAAGCCGTGAACGAGATCTGAACTGTGTCCTCAGCAGGGACGCAAGTGACATTAATAGATTTTTATTTTGGCTACATCACATGAAATAAAGTGCAGGGGACAAGTTTAGGGCAGAGACACTAGTTATTAGGGCAAGTGCATGACTGTTGGAAAGCAGCAGTAATGAGGTCCTAGACTAGGGAAATAGAAATGGGATACAGAGAGGAAGGGGATATTAATGAGATCTGTGTTCAAGCATGACCAGATATGGGGACTGATCAGATGCGGAGACCAGGAGGAAGGCAAGTGTTTGGTGAATACTGAATATTTGTACAAAGGGATGCAGGAGTAGCAAACAGAGGGGTCACTGACGAGGATGAGATAGGTTCCCTGTCAGTGGACTGGATATCACCCGGGGTAAAGAGGCCTGGGAAGCAGAATCATGAGGCTTCACATAGCAGAGCATACACAGGGGCAATAAAAGCTTCTTCAATAAACCTGAAAAAGAGAGTTAATATGACCAATTATTTAATTTAGGGTAAAAAAAATCATTCAATATTTATTATACAAATGATTACTTCTCATCTATTAATCCAAACCTAGTCAATTATATCACTGAAAGACTCTGTGTCCTGTAATGTATCCTCAGACACAAGAGAAAACAAAACAAAACAAACCACCCCTTTCCATTTCACAAGCAGATCAGAATAGAATGTAATTCACTCAATGTTACAGTTATTCAAACCCTCAGAGGAATACTTTTCATGCTTGGGAAACAAAGTCGTGTCAGGAAATATATTGCATTGTTAGATTTTTAAAAGAGACTACTGTCTACAATAAGCATACTATATAACTGACCAGCCTAGTCTCAATGCCGATACACAAACAAATAGCTTGATTAACAGCACGGGAGACATGTAAAAATTCATTACCATACTGGCACAAAGGTGAATTTTCAAGGTCTGACCCCTCAGGACTAAATATACTTTAAGGTGGAGGCTGGCAATTAGGAGATACATATTTAATTCAGGTGTCCCACCCTTGCTACAGGATTGCATAAATCTCCTCACTCCCTGAACCAACCCCCTCAAAAAAAAAAAAAAAAAAAAGACTCATTGGCAGATATCTGTGTTGTGGGAGAAGACTATCTCATTCTCACTCTGCATAGTGCAGCTGGAAAGAACATCCACAGTGGTAGCAAATCTAATGAAATATTGAGAAGGTCACCACATCTAAAGATGGACAGATTTGTGTATGGTATCACGGGTGCAGTAGCTGATGGTGGAATGAATCTACTTATTCAAGGAAAGGGGAGATTTATTCTGCATATGAACCTAGTAAGTAACATGGGTGAACCCAAATTCTGCAAGCGAAATTGGTATATGAACCACAATAACAGTAGGTCACTCAGGTAGGGCTACTCTCTATACCAAGAGCCCTCAGAGGTGAGCCCAGCTGCACCCATCAGCATGAGGAGGAACCCTATCTAATCAACCTAATATTCAAGTACAGGTTTTTATATAAAGTGTCAGTATAATGGCACTTAATCCAGATACTGGCCATTCAGTCAGCAATACTGCTTCAAAGCTGAGTAACAGGTAGCAATATAGAGCTCTTACATGGAGCTAATCAAGTTGTGGCCCCCAGCAGACACCCCAGGAAGGATCTCTGGAGATGTCCATGAGAGACTAGAAAGGGGAAGGGGAGGAGAGATTGAGAGGAGAGAGACCCACATTAGTTAATGTGACTCTGCAAGTGGAAACCTCATGCTAAATTCTGACATTATTCTAAGATAAATAGAAGATGATTTAATTCAATTTAAGTTAAAAGTAAAAACTCATTTTAAACAGGTATAAATGATTTTATGTTGTTAAAGATTTTAAAGGAAAGACAATCTGAAGTCAACTATGACTTTAATGCATTTTATTTCCCTGTAGTTTTAAGATTACTGAATTAAAATGGAAATCTATATTAAGCAATGATAAGTGAGTTTATCAGGATAAAATTTGTTATTTTCCCAGGGAACCGCCTTTTCTAGAGGACTAAAATATTTAGCTAAGAAACAGCATGCATGTGTAGAAGAGAGAAGGGATCAATGAAGAGAGGATAATAGATCTGCCTTTTTAAAAATATATATATACCATTTTATTCAATTTCAGTTACTTGATATGGACCTAAGCTCACAGAAAATTTTCTCTAGTAAAGCCTTTCATCTCCTCAAGCCACTACCACCTGCTAGAGAGAAGAAAAATTAACATCTCCAAATAAGTGACCAAAGGGAATAACAACATGTACAGAGAGCTTCTATATAAAGGCTTATTACATAAGTATTGTTCTAAAAACCATACATATATTAACTCATAGATTAAAGGAGAAGTAACCTTTAAAATCACAAAGACCTAGGATCACACTCTAATGCCACAGCAACCATTACCAAAAATGAGAGCTTGACAATTATTCAACCTTTGTGTTTGAGTCCCCTCAACTACAAAACAGGGGCAGAAATAATGAGAGCCTCCTTGTGGACCTGCCATTATGGTTAAAGGTTACAGGTGATACAGTCAAAGCACCCAGCACAAGTCTTTACTCATAATGGGGGCTCACTCATTATTGTCATTAATATCACTGCTCCCACTATCACTGTGATCCTCCCCCTTACAAGCATAGTTCATGAACTCCTTGTTAAAGGTTTGGAAGTGCATATTTTGGTCGATTCCATTCCTGTGTACACAATAATTTAGAAGAAAACATCTGCCCAATAAAAATATTTATTGTTTTAAGGCAGAAAATAACTCCCCTCCCAAATGTTTCCAGTGCTTGGCTTTCACACTGATGCTTGTTCTGGTTCTTATGTTACCCCAGAGGCCCCAGGATGGATGGATAATTGTGCATAAGCTTGAAATAATATCTACTCAAATGTGGAATGATGCAGGATGATAATAATAAATAGAAGAGGGGAATAACATACAGAGGACAGAGTCTCAGGAGTAGAAAAGTCATTTTGGAAGCAGATTATGAACCAAAATAGCATGAAATACCATGTGGTGCCTCCTTTGAAGGCAGAGCCTGCATGTAACAAAAGCTCTCTTTAAATACTTGACAGATGAACTACTGGAAAACTGTGAGAAGTGAGGGAAAAGGGTATGGTGAAAAGCTAGATTCAGAGAGTGTTGAGCTGTCTTCCAGAAAGTTCTCTATGCAATATGTCTAACCAACAGTTATCATATGTAATATCTACAACTGTATATTCTCCTTTGTCTAGTTATATAAATTCTCCTTTAATTACATAGATTTTTTTTGCCTAATTACATAAAGTATAGGGCACATATTGATGGTTCATGTTCTTGATATTTTCTCATTGTAGACTTCCTAGAGAAGATGAGAAATAAAGAGCAAAGTTTCCAACCCTCTTAGCTATAATTTGTTCCCTTTTCATAATAACCTATGGCTGCCTCAGAACCTTTTTCACACATATTTTCCTCGAGGTACAAACCTTAGAAAATCCTGAGAAATGAATCCTCTGCAGCAATGCAGAAAATGCAATGTATTTTTAGACATGAAAGATTAGTGAAGTCTAATACCTGACCACTGCTTCACACACTCTTGTCTGGTTCTGCTCCCCAAACTATACATCTTCTTTGAGCCACACACTCACAGAGACAGCGAAGGGACAGACACAACAGAATTTTAAAATAATAATTGAGTGGACACTGCACATCATCTGAATGTTTTATCATTTTGATTATGTTGTAGAATCTGTAAAGCAATGTAGTGTTTAAAAACCATTTACTGCTATGGTTAGCTCATTTTCAAAGCATGGTGGGAAATACGTATCTTCACTGGAGATAAAGCAAATGAAAGGTTAAATGAAGGGTCAATGTAGGGAGCATCTCTCTATTGGCTAAATGGGATGCTGCCCAATTGATGAATTGCTTAATAAAGCCAATTAGATCTTCTAGTTAAGAAAAAAACAAAACAAAACCAGGAATGGTCAATGTAGACATGGAACCCCATGGAAGTTACAGTATTACCAGACAAGATTTTGACACATTACATTATGTCTCTTGGCTCCTTTTTCGAAGACAAAGGTGAGCACTCCCTTGACAGGAATTATCCAGAGTTGGCTGGTGTACAGTTGAACTAAATGCATAAGTAAATACTGAAGAATATTCCCCTCTGGGCTTATTCCAGCAGCAAGTATATGGTGCCCACAAGGTGACTCAGGATTCCTTCCATTTTAAGAATCTATCAGGTTGTGTCTATTCAGACTTAATATTTTAACATGTGCTGTTTTGTCTTTTCCCTCGTAAGAACAGTCTATTATTTAGAGCTCATGGTGTGCCAAGTTCTGTTTGAAGAGTTTTATTTGTTAAAATTCAATTACTACTCAAGAGAACCTGATGAAGTAAATACTTGCACTGTCACCATTTGTACCTGAGGAAATTGAAGAAAGAAAAGGAAGATTACTTGCCTAAGGTCAAACAGCTGGCAAGTGGGAGAGCCACCATTGACAATCAGTCTGGCTCTAGGATCTGTGCTATTAACAACTATAATTTAAAATAACTTTAAGAATCTACTTACTGCATTAAAATTATGTATTTTCATAATTCCATTTGGATGTGTATTATGAGTTGGAGAGGAGTACACTATTTCCCTCTATCAAGGAACTATTTAATTCAGTTAGCAGAGTATTATGAAGAAGGAAGGAAGGAAGGTAGGTAGGTAGGAAGGTAGGAAGGTTGGAGGGAAGAACTAAATAAAGGCATTTCTCCAATTATTTCCAGGCTCCAATATTCCCTATTGTCTCTTATCAGAGCTGAATTATGGCTGCCTACGCTGCATACATTTGAGTCTTCAACCCTTTCCCAAGACTGTAAATCTGGTCAGGGTACAAATAATTGTAGCATATTGATTTCTTTATTCCTAGCACCTAACATATATTTTATACTGTACAGTGACTCAATGAATGTTGGGAAGAGCAAAGGAAGGCCTGTCTGGCGCTTTATGTTTTAAAAAAGATCCAACTGCTGCTAAAGCAAGAAGAGAGGACAAAATCCTGAATGCTATGCACTTATCAGTGACATAATAGGAATATTTTCTTCCATTTGTTTTAAGTTGATCTTGTGAGTTCAGTCAGCAGCAGAGAAGCTGTAAAGTCTGAGAAAGGAAGGTGACTAGAAAAGTAGCCTCTCCTTTGTTTTGTTCCCATAAGCATTTGCTACCAAGAGGGAAAAAGTCTTAAAACTTTTTTGGAAACAATCAAGAACTTGAGACAGCAAGGTGTGCATTTCACCCCAGGCTGGTTATGACTGAAATCCATGATTGGGAGGAAAGGTCGACAATCAGAATTTTTCTCTGAGGCTCAGGGAGGATGAAATTATGTATTTTCTCAAGCAAAATCTGCATTAAAAGAAGCTACCTCCTGCAGATCCTGTCACTTCTATCCCTGAGCATCTATAGCATTGCTGGCACAGTTCATGTCCTTCTGTTACCAAAACAAACTAATCTTTGGCCTAAATATACAAACAAAGCCTTATATGCATATATGCATAATACATATTATATATGTTAATCATGTATAATTATAATTATATGGTATGTTAATAATATATAACTAATTACAATGTTAAATACAATGTGTGTTATATAATTATTATAGATGTAATGTATATTAGTGCACAATTATATTAAACAATTAAAATAATTAACAAAGTAATGTTTAATAAACAATATTTATGTATATAAAGAGGAGGTATCATGCAAACTACATCAAAGCCATTTAATTAGGGGTGACTGCGTGGCTCAGTCAGTTAAGCGTCTGGCCTTGGTTCAGGTCATGATCTCGCCCTCCGTGAGTTTGAGCCCCACTTCAGGCTCTGTGTTGACGGTTCAGAGTCTGGAGCCTGCTTCAGATTCTGCGTCTCCCTCTCTCTCTGCCCCTCCCCTGCTCATACTCTGGCTGTCTCTCTCTCAAAAATAAACATTAAAATTTTTTTTAAACATGTAATTATTATAAAATAAGGATTCTGCTTTCTCCTTTGCCATCCTACCAAGGGTAGTAGACTCTGTGGACTCTTTATCTTTCTTCATTTTTCCAAACAACTCTAAGCAAACAAGAAATTACATGGAAAATGACAGAACGCTGATGGTTCCACTGTCCCTGAAGTGACTAAGACCGGAGAAATTCTGATCTGGGTAGAACCTCTTCAGGTTTGTCCAGCACCTCACTCTTACCTTCCATATAAAGACACAGAAACTAAATGGCAATTCACCTGTGGGGGGGTCAGGTGGCTGGGTGAGGCCAGCATCCCAGTCACCTGACATCCCAATCAGGGACTCTGGATATAGCCCCGAAGTGGTTGGGAGACCAACAAAGTACAGTGTTACACAAGCAAATTAAAACTTCCTCCTCACCTAACAAAATCCCAAAACACCCAGATGGCCTGGCTATGGTCCTGCCTCAGTGGCTCGAGCAGCTCCAAAGACAGCCATGCATCCTCATTACGTCTGTCCCAGTTCTTTTTTTTCCAAGGTGGGTAACTGAGTCTCTTCCAATGCAATTTTCCCTCTATCAAGATATGTTCAGTATGCAAAAGGACTACAAGTGCCAGTAATTGATGATTAAGTGTATGGAATGTTATGAGCTATTAAACATTGTTAGAGACAGTAATGTGCCACCCTGCAGAAGGTACAGATCATTAAGCGTATGGATTTTAATTATTTCAGCTGTAGCCTTTTCCTGCATTGGGAGGAGAGGGTATGGGGTAATTTTGCATTGTTGCAATCAGGAAGATTATCATGTACAATATGGTATATTTCACAAATGAGACCTTTGCAAGGACCTGTTAAATATAGCAAGGGCCATATTCCACAAAAACACGCTTATTGTCTTGGGCTCAAATTCAGTGAAAGACCATAAACTTGGAAACAGTAAACAGTGGTGTGATCAGTTTAACACAAAAATGGAGTATGAAGGATCAGTATTGAACACAATGTCGCTTGATATTTTTACAGGGAAAAAAAGGGAAAAGGAATTGATGAACATGTAAATTTCACTGTACAATAAATGTTTCTGAAATAAGTGCATTATATCAAATATATAATTAAAGAAGGCTTCTTATAGGTTGGTTTGAAAGCAAATTAAGGAGCCAATGAATTATTTTTTTGTGTGTAACACCATAATTTCAATAACCCTGTATATATAAGGCAAGTCTCTCTATAAAAGGCATATTTCTGACTTATTTATATTCTTAAGTCAATAAATGTTTCTATTGACCAGTATCTTTACTCTCCTACAACCATGACCACACATCAAAACCTACTGAAATGTCAATAGACTGAAATAGTTGAAATGTGGTGTCAAAACCTTTAGTGTGTTGAGGAAAGAAAGAACGGGCATGTACACTGGACAGCAGAGATAGAATGATCATCAAAAATACCAGCAGGCTCAACATGTCAACATGCAAATGTACAGGACATTTTTATTTCTTCTTGCTAATTAAGACATCATGTAAGGAATGGTAGAGTAGGGAGTTGGGGGGAAGACTTAATCTTCAAACTCCAGAATTTGAGAACACCTTAGAGGACATCATGAAGTCTAAATCTTAGTAGATGCAAAATCCAGGTGTGACCTCTAGGACAGAAACCCTCTTCCTCCCTTAGAAACCATCCAATTTGAGGGGTGCCTGGGTGGCTCAGTCGGTTAAGCGGCCGACTTCAGCTCAGGTCATGATCTCACGGTCTGTGAGTTCAAGCCCCGCGTCGGGCTCTGTGCTGACAGCTTGGAGCCTGGAGCCTGTTTCAGATTCTGTGTCTCCCTCTCTCTGACCCTCCCCCATTCATGCTCTGTCTCTCTGTGTCTCAAAAATAAATAAAACATTAAAAAAAAAAACCATCCAATTTGAGACAGTTGTAATTATTAAAATTATTTTTTTCAACTACTTGGTCTTTAATACGTTCTTCTGAACCACACACAAAAATATAATCCCCTCCTCACTAAGACAGATCTTAAGAAATTTTAATTTTTTTAAGTTTATTAATTTATTTGGAGAGAGACAGAGACAGCACAAGTGGGGGAGGGGCAGAGAGAGGAGAGAGAATCCCAAGCAGGCTCCGCACCGCCAGCACAGAGCCCGACATGGGGCTCGAACTCACGTAACCGTGAGATCATGACCTGAGCCGAAATCAAGAGTCGGACACTTAACTGACTGAGCCACCAGGCACCCCAAAAAATTTTTTTAAACATCCTTTAAAGAGAAGGTAAATGTCAAAACAAACATTCATCAGCCCTTGCCCAAGAACTAATGCTGCATTCGGATTATAAAAAGAGCATAAATAATGAACAAACAACTCCCCACAGGTTTCCAAATGTTAAATACCTACTAACTAGTCATTCAACTCAGGATAATTTGTTTGTACATGACCTTTTAAGCAAATTAATAGTGTTAGCATGAACAGTGTTGCCAATCAGCTTTGGAGGAGATAAACCTGGCTTCTGGCAAGTTGTGAAAACAATTCGTAAGATAGATAATAAATGATTACTAGTCACTGATCTATTTCAGGATCTAAATTACTATATATATACATTTGAAGATATTAAATCTAAGTTCATTGGTGGAGCCCAAATCTTCAATTTCAGAGGGGAGAAGACAAGTATCAAGAAACTCACATGACTTGCTCAAGGTCAGAGTCCACTGGGGGCAGGGTCCAGATCAGCTAGATCTCAACCCTCAGTTTGGATTTGCTTCAGTT
This sequence comes from Panthera tigris, assembly GCF_018350195.1. Classification (NCBI taxonomy): domain Eukaryota; kingdom Metazoa; phylum Chordata; class Mammalia; order Carnivora; family Felidae; genus Panthera; species Panthera tigris. The sequence goes on along the minus strand of NC_056662.1, from coordinate 94,605,450 downwards.
TACTACTGTGGTATATTTCTTTAGAAACATTTGGTTTTTGGGGCAACTGGGTGGCTCAGTTTGTTGAGCATCTGACTTCGGCTCAGGTCATGATCTCACAGTCCATGGGGCTCCATGCTGACAGCTCAGAGCTTGGAGCCTGCTTCTGATTCTGTGTTTCCCTCTCTCTCTGCTCCTCCACTCCTTTCTCTCTCTCTTTCACTCTCTCTCAAAAGTAAATAAACATTAAAAAAATTGAAAAAAGGAAACATTTTGTTTTTGTTAAGATTTCAAAACTTCACAACGGGCTGTCCTCAAGTTAGTCCATATAAACGTTTTTATACCAGTTTGGATGTCTTGATACTATGCTTATGTGCAAATATATCTGTAAGTTTCTGGTTTTACTCATTGTCATGAGTGCAATGAAATCATACTTGCATCACTGATTTCATATCAGCTAAAATATAAATGCAAAGAAACATAAATGGGAAGTATAATAAAGGTACATTATATAATTTACATCTTATAGGCTAGAGATAGATAAACTATGCTTGAAATTGCTATACTGTAAAATAACAAGCCAACTTAACTTTCCTAAAGTAGTCTTTGGCTACACACAACACAGGAACAATCCTCATAATGAGAAAAGTTGATTAAAGATAGAAAACTCTACCACACATTTCAAACTTAGGAGCCAAACAAAGAAGGTTCCAAGTAATTGGTATTATGAATCTGGTAAACAGTGCTATAAAATTACAGCTCAATAAAAATATAGTTTAAAATACAACATGGAGAAAACTGATCATCTTCACTGGTTTGAGGATGAAAAAACAGAATGATCAGATTCTAAGATTTAAATGGCACAGTCTTTGCTTTAATTTCTGAACTGCCATTGATTCTCCAGTCATCACAGAGCAATAGCGGTTTCTTAAATGTGATTATAGCCATGAGTCTCCTTTACTCAACCAAAGGAGGCACCCAGGTCACTCTCCTTCTGGTTCCTATATTAAGAGGGCAAGGAAGAAACTACATCTAAATCAACATCAGTATATCGATTGTAAGAAAACATATCCAACAAAAATATATTTGTTCAGCAGGATCTGGCAATAGGTAATGACCAAAATTGATTTAAGGTAACTCAAAACCCTAAAGCCAAAAAAACCCAAACTGCCAAGATATGCTCATCAAAGCTTTCTTCGCTTCTACGATCAATGGCTTGTCACTAGGGTCATGATGGTATCAGACAGACTTCTCTCCTTCCAACTCAAAAGTATAATTTTTTAAAATAAGTGAAATAAGGTAATAAAAAAAATATCACCCTTGACAGGGAAAAATGTCCCAACAGGGTAACGTGCAGCCTTAAGGGTGAAAGAAATTTGGGTGATTAGAGGTAGGAGAGTGACAGTCCTAGCCATACTGCCTTAGTGTAGGGTTGATTATATGATTATAACTGTAAATGTGTGTTTGTGTAGAAAGTATATAAAGAGTTACATATCATTTCATTCATCCTTTTATTCATTCAGTAAGTATTTATTCAGTACCTGCTCTGTGGTAGACACTTGCTAGGTTTCTAGATATTCAAGATGAAGTCAAAATTTCTGCCCTCTACTTTTCACAACCTGATTTTTCTGAATTATCCAGGGTCATCCATAGAACATCTGCAGAGAAATGACCACTGAGTGAGCATTTGGAAATTCAAGACAGAAAAAGCTTAATGTTAGGAAGTTGGTAATCCTGAGAGTGTGTGTGTGTGTGTGTGTGTGTGTGTGTGTGCGTGTGTGCACGCGTGTGTGTGTATACGTATATATACACACACACACATGTATATACGTGTATACACACACACACACACGCTTAGTTAGCTATAATAATAAGTAAAGGTGGGTGGCCAAAAAGTACTTGTGTGTGTGTGTGTCTGTGTGCGTCTGTGTGTATTTCTGTATCAATCTACTTGTCTGTCCATCCATCCATCTGTCCATCCATCCATCCATCCATCATTCCATGTGTGTGAGACAGAGATTAAGTTTTTCTTTCTTTGTCCCTCCAATGTGTAGCTTTTAGCCTTAACTCTAAGAGCTAGCAGAGACCAGCAGCTCACTGTCAATGCCCTCCCCCAAATTCCTGTTAGAGGAATAAAGGCAAAGAGTATAGATCAGAATATCTCAGATAAATACACCCTTCAACATTAATTAATTCCTTGGACCCATATGAGCAGGTCTGGATCAACAGGGAGATTTCAAGGTCTTTTTAACCTCTTGACATCAAGCCCTAAATGAAAAGTCAGCTTGATAGGTTTAAGACCCCTTTCCCTGGGCTGATTCAGATTTATACTAAGATTTCTGAAGGAAAGAGACTCCATCATGTATACCAGTTTCATGAAATTGAAGGGCACTGTAGAGAGAGAAGTGAAAGAATGAAGATTACAGGAAGTCAATGAATTTTAACCTTTTCTTTCCTTCCACTGGAAAACATTATCCATCAACTTATTCAAAATAATGTAGAGTATGCCAATGAAAGGAAACATAGGACAATTTTTTGCTAGTTATATATTTTTAAAAATGTTTAATGTTTATTTTTATTTTTGAGAGAGAGAGGGGGAGAGAGAGAGAGACAAAGGGGGGGGGGATGGAGGGACAGAGAGAGGGAGACACAGAATCCAAAGCAGGCTCCAGGCTCTGAGCTGTCAGCACAGAGCCTAATGTGGGGCTTGAACCCACGAGCCGTGAGATCATGACCTGAGCAGAACTCAGACGCTTAACCAACTGAGCCACCCAGGTGTCTGCTAGTTATGTTTTCATGATATGCTTAATATTTTTTCTTCAACTCCATACACTGTATCTTATAAAGTACATAAAGTTTAAAGCATGGATACAATTGTTAAACTGGAAAAAAAACACACAATAAACACAGTCTTCTCTGTATTTGCAGACTTTCTGGATACTCTCTGGTGTGTTAACAGCTGCAGCCATTCTCTGATTCTCTGGCCAGTCTCAGAATGTTTCTGCCTCTTGAATGCTGCTCACAGGCAAAGGGGGAGGGAGCCCATTCTGTGCCTCTTAGTGTTTATTTACTTCAAAGAAAAAGTAGAAAAACAGTGATAGATGACTTGAAACTTGCACTATACGCACTTTCCAGTGAATGAAGGTGCACAGTAGTACCTCAGTGAACAGGTTTCTCACGGCAAATTAATAAATTCATATTGGGAGTATAATTTAACCTCCCATGGAGGTCTGTCTGTAGGGAGAGGATATTCTGGTCATGCTGATGTTAGTATTCCACTCTACATGACAGCATAATAAGAACTAATACACTAACATGGATTTTTAAGGCAAATACACATGGTTGGTTAATTCTTACACCACTTAACGTTTTACTAGATGGAGGGACTGAGCACTAATGGCCCTGGGGCACTGCTGGGAGGTGTCCAACGAAGTACAGGGACTGGTTTTGAACGATGAAGGGGAATTAGTTCATTTTCAATTCCTATACTGAACAGTGAGTGGCTCTTCTCACCAAAAGGAGTTTAAAGGAAAAGCTGGGGAAGAAAATGCATATGTCAAGAAACCTGCAGATGCCATGAACTTATTTTAGAGACAGAGAAGCACTACTGAACAATACCTGGGCTTAACAAGCAAAATTCTTAACCACCTTCAGATAGTACTGAAACCATGAAGTAAGAAGTAGGCATCCTGGCACATTGGGCTAGGGACCTTGGCAGCCTAGGCTGATTGGTCCATGCCTGCAGGGAGGTTACCACCCAGTCACACTTGTCCAAGGCTGTTACTAAGGTGGAAATATGAATCCACCTGCATCCTTTACAGGATGCCCTATATAAACAAGGGGTAGTCAATTTAATCCCTATGACAGAGCGTGGATTCAGTGATTTCTAACAGATCCACTTGTTTTTGTCTTCGCACAGTTCCAAGTTAAAGAATCTTTTCAGGTAAAAATGCACGGGTATGCACAGACATATCACATAAGCTCCCACAAAGTGTGCCCAATTTAAATACTCCAGTCAAGGCTATGGCATGGAGAGCTGGCAAAACCAGTAAATGGAACCATTTATAGAATTTAGCCTTAAGCCTTCCTCTGTTTCATATGCCACACATTATAATTACATTTGAGAATCCCCAAACCTAATATTTTCAATAATAAACAGATGCAGCTAGAGATCATTTCCAAAAATGGCACCTTTGCAACAATCTATTTTGCCCTACTCTGTGTGGATCTCTTCAATGTTAAGTAATGTTACTTCCTCACTTATAGTTTCCTATAGCTCACTTTCCTCTTCCCCAGAGATTTAAGAATAGATAGCTAAAAAAATCTTACAGACCCCTTCCAATTCTGGATACTATCATGCAAAAAACAAAAAAAAAAAACAAAAACAAAAACCAGTAATAACTGTTATTTATAAAACACTATGTACCAGGCACAATGATAAGCCCTCTAAATATATGATCTCCCAATGAGGTAGAAAACAGCCCATTTCAAAGATAAAAGAGACCATGGCTTAGCTTAGAAAGGTTTATTCATTTGTCCAAGGTCACACACCTACCTAGTTGGCCTCAGTCCTAGAATTTGATAAGGTTGCTAGACTTAAAAGAACGTGAACTCAGTAACCTTGAAGCTCTAAACTTAGGGCCTATTGGCATAAAGTTTTGCAGTGTGATGCCCCAGTCGATGTTTCTTAAGACTGCAGACACAGATAAAGGACCTCTCATTGTGCACGCAAAGATCACATAGTGTTTTCCAAAGCAAGCATACCTTATAACAGAATGAGATATCAATCACCACCTACAAATGTTAGTCTGCTTTGCACCTATTATACATATGTATGCCCCAAAATTAGAGATCAAAGGAAGCAACAAAAGAACTAATATGCTATCACATGACAGATATGGTTAATCTTTAATCGTCACCACTTCAAAAACTACAGATTCAGCATTTTTCACCATTAATTGGATATCATCTACTAACTCAGAACTTGGTGCTCCACTGAAATTTAGGCTTATCAACTTTTACATATGGAAACTAAGACTTAAAGTAACAATGTTAATAGTATTAATATTATTCTAGTAAAAAAATTAAGTAACCAAATTGTCAGTATGACAAGCTCTGAAAATAATCTTTTTTTTTCCCCCTCTGAGAACATACCAGTGACGAACCCTGCTTTGGACTTCTTGAGCTTATGTTCCCCTTCTGACAATTTTTACCTTGTGTTACCTTGTGCAAGTTACTTAACCTTTCTAAGACTCATCAGTAAGATGAAAAATAGCACCCCAGGGCACAGGTTTACATAAAAGATTAAACAAGAGGATGTGAGAGACTGAAGAGCATGAACTATTTCTCCAAGACATCTGGAAATACATGTAACACAGCAAAAACATCTGTATAAATGGAAGAGCAATCCCTGAACCAAAGAGAGAGAAAGGGAGAGGGAACGAAGTTAGGAAGGAAGACGAAGGAAGGAAGGAAGGAAGGAAGGAAGGAAGGAAGGAAGGAAGGAAGGAAGGAAAGAAAGAAGGCAGGAAGGCAGGAAGGCAGGCAGGAAGGCAGGAAGGCAGGAAGGCAGGAAGGAAGGAAGATGAAGGAAGGAAGGAAGGAGGGAAAGAAGGCAGGCAGGCCGGCAGGAAGAAAGGAAATTTAGCAACCTTGAAATAAAAATGGTAATTTTGAAGCATCAACAATCTCTTTGCAATCTCAGTAACTAAGAAGATAGATTTTTAATGGCTGCACATGAGACAGGAGAATGTGTTACCTTTCACAGGGAGTGGAACTGTAATGTTATCCATGCAAAATAAAATTTATATTCTTGAAGTGCTACATCAGTGAAAATATTAAGTAGAAAAAAAAAATTGTCCTCCATCAGAGAGAAATGGTAAAGAAACGTGTCTGTCCCAGCACAGAAAAAAAAAAAAATCAGATGGTTTTATTTATAATTGATAAGGATGCCTTATAACCAAAGAATTCTCCTTATGTATTTGTAAGAAACTCATGTACACTACCAAAGGACTAGAAAATCCAGAGCAGAGCAATTATTTTTAAAAAACTGTTTCAGGTTGGTGATGTTTTGGGATCCCTGTCAGAAGCAAAATCAAATGCTTTTTGGAAGAAAGCACAAAACTCTCTCAAGAAGGCTTTATAAAAAATGAATATACAGTTTAAAATTATAGAATGCTGTAGATGTGCTAAGTGACAGATTTAATTATCTTAAAGAACTTAATAATGAAGTTAAAGAAATTAATAATTAAAGAGCTTCAGATAATATATATAGTTTTAAAGAATTCTACCAATTATCCTTCTTTTACTTGTTATTCAGACATAGCCTCTTAGTACGTTGGCTTATATTACACTCTGGGATGAAAAACCAAGCTTTTTCTTAAAAAACGGCACTCTCCTTTCTGCCTCCAAACTGCTGCTCTGCTTTCTCCACCTATTGCACCCCTACATTCTTTCTTCCATGGTCAGTATATGGTCTTCTCATGTAAATAGCTCTTACATCTCCCTGAGCTGTGGAAAGCTAACCTACATAATCCTAGTTATTCCAAATAATATACAGTCTTTTAAATTCTCAATGAAATATTAAACTGAGTTCCATGAGTATAATTTTAATATTAAATGTATTTTCTTCTTTTCTAATCTTTTAAAAGCAGTGACCTACTTACTGAATATAGTGTAACTCTTAAATGGACTGTCATTTTTTCACCATTTTGGATAGCAGAGAAAGAACCAATCCAGATAAAGGACATGGTCCAGTATTATCATAATGAATATTCAAAATCAGCCCTAATCACAAGCATCTTAGAATGACACTTTGCATAACATTATTCTTTTTTTGTTTAAACTTGGCAATTTTCTAAAAATAAAATCAACCACCTATGGAAATTGCAAAGGTCTAAAGACTAAAAGGATAGATCTCTTGGAAAAGCTGGGTTATTTCCTTATAGACTAAAGCTATTTATAAACTGTATTTCCAAACAACAATTTTTAAACATCTCTTCCCATTTCTAACAATAAATTATGAAGGGCAAGTATGTGGGAGAATGGGGAATAAGAAGATAATGGATGGACTAGAAAGAGACAAAGTTTTTCCCTGACATCTCCCTACATACATCTAAAAAATAAAAATCACAGAATGTGTTTCCAACCTACATCCCCAAGCCATCATTTTCAATTGAGAGCCCACAAGTAAATGGTGTTATGGGTTGAATTGTGCCTCACCCCCCAAAAGATAGGTCAAACATATGCCTAATCTCTAGTACCTATGATTGTGACCTCGTTTGGAAATATAGACCATTTGCAGATGTAATCAATTGAAGATGAGATCATATTGAATTAAAGTGTGCCCTGATTCAATAAGACTGGTGTCATAGGAAGAGACCAGATACAGACACAGAACGGGGCAACACCATATGAGGATGGAGGAGAGACTGAACTACTGAAGCTACAAGTCAAGGAACACCAAGGATGGTAAGCAATCCACCAGAAGCAAGGAAGGGGCCAGGAAGCATTCTCCCTTTCAGGTTTCAGAGGGACCCTGAACACCGTGATCTTGAACTTATAGCCTCCAGAACTGTAAGGGAATAAATTCCTGTTGTTTGAAGCCACCCAGTTTGTGGTACCTTATTATAACAGCCTTAGGAATCTGACACAAAAGGAAACCTATGTATCCCCTTTGTGAGAAATATTACATTTAAAAAATATTTTAGTGTATTCTACATCTCAACTTTGGTTGTTATAGCACTAAAAAAGTACTCAAACACCAAGATGCCCCATAAGAGTTTGAGCAGATGCCATTAAAATTCACATTCACAGTGAAATTTTAGTCATCAAGGGATTAGCCTTCCAGAATCTCAAGATTCTCTAATGACCCCAAAGTAGGCAAGCTTATTATGTAACCAATTTCAGAAGCAAAAAGCAGCATCCCTGAGTGCCAAGGAAGACAGACACACTGCCAAGAGGATCTGATGTTCCCACTATTAAATCCAATGGGTTTTTAATTGGCTGTCAGGCTCTGATTGACAGGAACAATCTGTGAAAAGTCATCCCTTCCATGAAAGGCTGGGAAGTGAGCCACAATGGTGGACAGCAGAAAAAAGAAAAAAAAAACTGGAGATCAGGAATGGCAGCAATTAGAAATGGCACTGGGGCAGTGGGCAGTGGATACTGCACCATGTGAGTGAGTGATGGGAGGAGAGAGTCAATGATGCAGAGAGGCAGTTCTGCAGGATACAAAGTATCAAGTGTCTTTTAGGTCCCTCCTCTAAGAGCCTCACACACAGAAAGCACAGGTCAGCTCTGTGGCTATGTAGGCAGACAGGCAGGGAGATGTTGTCTAAAAGCTACTAAAATCTCCATTGCTCATATGAGCAAGTCAAGCTAATTCTTTAAAACATCCTGTAGCTCATTACACTCAGTAATGCTCATGATCACTGTAAGGAAGACTTAATAATGACTGAAACATTTGGTCATTTTCCTACCTACATTAGCTGATTGATTCTATCTATGAATTCCATTGCTGTTCCAAATATAACATTGTATTAAATATCTGTCTTAATTGCAAACAACAACAAAAAAAGAGACAGAACCATCATGGATTCAGTGTATAAGACTTTTAAACAAATCACTTAAAGATGGAATTTTTAATGTCATTTTGCTAGACATTGCTAGAATTCCAGCAAACACTAAACACTAAAAAATTCTTTATAAATAGAACATGGGGCAACATAATGTCTGTAACTTACCTTTCATATTCCAGTGATAACACCACTGATATTTGTTGAATGATATCCTCACTGAATATCCATTACATGTTGGGTACTATCCTAAGTGATAATGAATGTCAATGGCACTTAAAGTAGGTCTACCTCCAAATACCCTAAGGCCTGATAACTACTTAATCAAGTTACCCACGGGGCCACAGGTAAAATCGAAATGACAAATAATATTGAGAAAGATTTTACATCAAAGTCAGATGATTGTAAATGTGACAAAGTGCTGATTTTCTAAAGATAAAAAGTATCACTTAGAAAGAAGGGTTTCTTCAGTATCTGAGTCACTGTCCAGGAAATACAATTGATGCAATCTACTTGCAGCCCACCTCTATGGAAAAAAAAAAAAAAAAAAAAAAAGACAGTGATCTCAAAGCTAACTCCTGTCAGTTACTGTCCCAGGAAAACAAACTCTAGAGCGATCACCAGAACTATTAGATCAGTTATTTTTTAGGCATGTAAACAAAATCCAATTGCATCATGACAGCTCATGTTTATGATGATCTCCCTGACGCATTAAGAAAATGTCTAAAACACAGATTAACACGAAAAATTTTTAATCATAATAACCATTTATAAACAAGCAAAGACAAATTCTATAAAATCCTAGGCATAAAACCAAAAGGATGAAGACCTTTATGATGGAAATTATAAAACTACTGAAATATAAAAACAAAACACGATGAAATGGAGAAATATACCCTAATGATGATTAAGACACAATATTTAAAAAATGGAAATTCTTTCCAAATTGATCTATAAATTCAATACAACTATAATCAAATTCCCAACAGAGTTCTCTTGTAGAGAAATAAACAAGACATACTAAGATTCAGATTGAGGAACAAAGAGCCAATCAAGAATAGCAAAGGTGTTTCTGAAGAACAACAAAAAAGGGACAAAGACTTGCCCTGCAAGATATCAATATTTATTAACTATGGTAATTAAGTTGAAGTGGTATGCATGTGGAAATTAACCAATGGAATAGAATAGAGAGCCTTTCAACAGCTCAATAAATACCATTTCAATAAATGGTACTAAATATTAACTATGAATAAGCAAAATAATAAAACTAGATCTTAATTCACAAAATAAAAATCAAAGATAAAGACAAATGTAAAAGTCAAATTCTTAAACGTTTGCAAAAGTATTTAGATATACGTATAATGACTTTGGGATAGAAAATAATTTCTTAAAGAAAATACTCAACAAAAAGTAGTGAAATTACACTACATTTTTAAAGAAGTATATTTAAAAAAGGCATGAACAAAATTAAAATACTAATCACAGAGCAGGAGTGCATATTTGCAAAAATTATGTAAAATACAAACTTTGAGTATCCAAAATATACGTATAGTTATTTTAGATGAAGAACAACTCAATGGAAACATAGGCAAAGAAAATGAAAGGAGAGTAGGTCCAAATGGCTGATAAATAAATGTAAAGCCCAATAATAATAATAAAAAAAAATTAAAATGACATTAAGATACAAATTTACTCACATAAAATTGGGGGGAAAATGCTAAAAACTCCTATACAATTTAGCAAGAATGTAAGAAATAGGAAATCTCATTTACTACTGTAATCGTCTCAAATGCTTTAGAGAATATTTTCACACTGTCTGGTAAAGGTAAATGGAAGCTATCCCAGGACTTAGCAATTCTACTTTTTGTCTGCCCATAATAGACAATGCATAGGTCTAAGAATAAATCACTATCAGTTCTTGTCCCAGAAAAGCAAGTTCTAGAACAACTGTAAGACTTATACCTATGTATGCAATGCATTATTTAACAATTCTACTTCTAGGTGTATTTCCTCAAGACACACCTGTACATGTCCACAAGATGCACACAACAATTTGTGTACTGTAGCTCTGTGTGTTACAGGCAGACACTGCAAACACTCCAAATGGCCAACAGTAAGAAAATAATTTGCACATCCAATGGAGTAATATAAGGTAAAATTACAAACAATGAAATAGGTTCATTTAGTTGTTAGAAAAATACAACCTTACAAATGATACTTCCAATAGAATACAATGAATGTAAGTATTAAAGAACTTCCAAGTAATAATACATATTTATGAACGCATACATATATCCCAAGAAATAATCTAAAGATTCTTTATGGCAAGACTGTTCTATGATAGGGGTTAAGAGAGAGAAGTAGATCTCTTCCGAGAATATTTGTCTGTACTGTTTCATTGGCTCATATTTGGCAATAAAAAAATGATACAGGCCACACCAAAATTTGAGCACACTGGCTTTTCAGGGTGCCATACAATGAAAAGCAAGAAATCAAGACTTACTAAATGGAAGGATTTTCCCCACCAGCCCTTTGGAATGATTGGAATCCCTACTGGTTTGTCTGAAGGATGTATTGTCTGGAGAGGTAAGGATTCCTGGAATCAGTTCTTCACTGACAATTTTCACTAAAATTCAGTCTCTCTGAAAAGGGAGGTGTTGAGAGCAGTGCTTTTGATTGGGCAGGGAGTCTGACAAAGGTAGGCATTCCTTTGTAGTTCAGGAAGAGAAAAAAGGATTTGGGTTCCTAGGCTAGTTCCAAAGGGAAGAGAGGGCAGGAGTGGCCCTGAGGGCTGTGACATTGGAAGACAAACTTTTCCTGCTTCGATATTTTGCCTAGGGCCAGCCTATCTTTCTAATGTAATGCCATCTTCAGCCACAGTATAAACTCTCTTGAGATCCCTGGAACTGTGTTCTACATAAGAACCTTTTGAGTATATTCTCAAAATCTAAGGCCAGAAGACAATCCAGGTAACCACATGCCCTGGATACTTTCTGTTTGTGTTTGGCGAGCTTTCTAATTTATATATACATTAATACGCTTACAAATTTACTTTTCCCAAGGGTTTAATGTTGGCTAACATGCAAATTAGTTTCATTTCCTGAGAACAAAACAAGTGAAAAGGGATAACTATAATCAGCAGCAGTGGAAGACAAATACGACGAAAAACTTACAAGAACAGTAAAAACACAATGGTTGATGGAGACATGGCTGGATACACTGTTGACACTCACATGTGGTACTGGCTCTGTTGAATAACCACCTCGAGGCCTTGCAAAGGCACACGAGAAGCCTTCAACAAATGCTCATCTCATTTAATATTCATTGATTCGGGAACGCATGTACTGTGACTGAATGCTGAAAGGAAATCAGGACAGGCCTGCTTTTGTTTGGATGCATATGAAGACAAAGGGTGATGCTCAGTCTCTCTCAAGATCTCTTTCAGCAAAACAAAGCATGATTTCACCAACGACTGACTGATCTGTATAAAGATAATGGTCAGAAACCCCATACCAGGAAATAGCCAAGTCCATGGAAGGTAACCAGAGACAAAAACCAGACCGTGCTCATCTAAATGGAATAATATTTACGAGAGAGAGCATATTCATAATTCAAGGGCCATAGAAATAACTTTGTGGTGGAAATTAAGGGAAAAGCACAGGCACCCCTTTGTTAATGCAACACATTTACTAGGCACTGGAAAGCACTGGATTAGAAAATGCTTTAGAAAAATCAGGGAGGCCAACCTGAGTCAGAACATTCCTGGTAGGGGATTAATCAAGTATTATTTCAGATAATAGCAATGGAACACTTTCAAGTTTCCTCCAGGTAGCGTGGGAGGGTTTCCTTTCATAGTCTGAGTATATCGAACATGAACGTGGCCACAGGCGATGAAGACCGTCCATCTTAGAAATGCACCCAGTGTGATAAATGGGACTGAAGTTGAGGGTGTATCATGGATCTAGCAGGCACACACCAAACTAAAAAGCTTAACAGGAAAATTACTATAGGCCCTTTAGTTTTGAGCCAAAACTTGAGGAAAAGCCAAATTCTTTAAGGAATGAGTGAGTTAAACTTTGGTTTCATCTTCCTGAGACAATTATTGGAAAAACCTGGAAATGTCAAAGATTACAAAGAAAAGCCAACAAAATGCAAAAGTTGTTAATCACCTGAATGAAATTTACTGGAATATTTGTAGTGAATTAGAGGAGATCATAAGTAAGTAGGGAATGGAAAGAAATACTGGAGTGCAAACTTTTCTTCTTAATAGAAGATTGAAATTGCTTAGATAACGTTAAAAAAAAATGTGTAGTCTCGGTGAATAAACACTAAGAACAAAAGAATCCCTCTAGTAAAATGACAGTATGAATTGGAAATGAGGCATGAGGAAATAGCTGAATTACCAATTACCCTGAAACAACCTTTATAGAGGCAAAGCTAGAGTGCTATCCAAATGAGATATCCTATTTCCCAATATGATTTTGGAGTCAAATTGTATTAAGAGAAAATGTGGAAAGAATTCAATGCTTCTTAAGGATGCAAAGGAACACAGACAAACAACAACAACCACGACAATACCTTGCTTATCTAAAAACACTAAAAAAGGGAGTATCTGGAAAGGAATTCTGGGTTGTTAGCATTAAGGAGATAATGATGTAACTGAGGTCTTAAAAAGAAAATGGAAATATGATCATACCGGAGGTGGCTTAAGGGAAGAAAAAAAATGGAAAATGAAAGTAACTATGATCTACTCCAGGGAGGAAAAAAAAAATGTTTTCCTTATTTCCAAACTGATTTAAGTATTTTTTAGTTTAAAGATTAACAGCTGCTATAAAAAAATCTAATTCACTATGGGAATCTTATAAATTTATTAGAAGAAAACAGAGTTAATTATTTTTTTTCAAAAATGATTAAGCAAAGTATAGTAATTTGGCCTGTTGGGTTCATATCAATGCAAAAGGAATGATTTATGGCTTTCAAAATTGTGTGTTTAAAAAAGAAAAAAGAGGGGTGGGGATAAGGAGAAGTAATATGTCACATTTGCCATTAAAAGCATTCAAAGATAAGCTAGTTACCACTAGTACATTTTTTCAATTATCATGAATTAATAATTCTGTTATTTCATAAAACGCACATCCTAGGATATACCAAACTTGATATTCTGACAGGGGCAGACTAGAACAGCAAAGTATCTTTGGAGACTCACGGCATAACTTTCTGGAAAGTGTCAGTACACAGTAGTGTGAATGGGCATCAGATCAAACCTGGGCAGGCGGCACTTAATTTGTAGCCTCCATAAACACCAGGGCCATCCTTTTTACAGCCTGCATTTGTCATTTTGAATGGAAGCCTAGAGCTCTAGTTTTCTGCTTCCTGCTTCTAGACCAGCTTGTCAAACACCTCAGGCGAGGAACCATATTGCTTTCATTATCTTCCTGGGGTAGATCACAATGTCAAGTGCAGGTGAACATTAAATAAATGCTTCCTGGATGATGAGAGCTAGCATCACACGTCGGTGACAGTGAAGCACTTTTCCTTTTGGGGGTCCCATGATTCTCCTTTTGCTTTTTTTTTTTTTGAGCCAACTCTACTTCTCCTTGTAGGTATCTACCTCCCTACAACTCTCTACCACCTACCTACTCTTTCATCCACTCCACCATGTAGCAGATGCTGCTGTGCCTACCCTATCCACACAGAACGTCCCTTTGCTCTACGTGCAGTACCAGGACTCTGCCGGGAGTTTTTCAGGTCTCCACAGTGAAAACGGCAAAGAAATAATGCCAACTGTATATCCTCTACCAGCCCATAATCAATGACAGATAGGAGTTGACAATAACCTGGATAAATACTCCATTTCCCTAAGACCTTGCAGTAGGATAACTCTGAGACAGGTTTTATACTGTGCCCCAAAGGTTCCCAATTACAACAGACACAATTTCTGGCTCCTTGCCCCTGTCTACCTCTGACTCCAGTCCCCTATCAACATTTCTGGGATAATCTCCTCAATAAATGACCTGGACTGGAATCCTCTATTCAAGGTCAACTTCTGAGGACACTGCAACAGACATACTCCAATCAGAATCTGATATTACTAAAAAATGGAATAAGGTCACTTATACCTTACATGCATTTCAACCAACATGTTTTATCTTGAATTCAAATTTTGAAAAATTTATATCTTAAAACACATACCTTCAAGGGAATACAAACTTCCCTTTAAAAAAAAAAACAGACATGAGTAAACAGGTAAATACGAGGCATTTTATAGCAGATTTTTACATAAGAAATAGGCAATGTCCCACTGTATTCTTCCTACAGAGCTATCTCTGATCATCAAATGTAAGATTTAATTACTTGAACTAAAGATAATGTGTAACTTTTGAAGTGGGCAGATTTCAACTGTCCTCATTTTTAAGCTCTCAAAGAGCTCCCAGGGATGGGTTTGGGGAGGGTCCTAAAATATTTCACTTGAACGTATCAGTAAGTTCATCAAGGGAAGATTCCAACTCAGCCTGAAGTTAGACAGTTCACCAGTCAATCTAATCCACATGGGCATTTCATCTGGTCAACTCAGACAAATATCCCAGTTTAAAGCAGTGTTTTCAATCTTGAGTGTGTATCACAATCATCTAGAGGGCTTATCTAAACACACTTTATTTTTTTAAATTGTTTATTTACTTTTGACAGAAAGAGAGAGAGCGCACGCAAGCCCGGGCACATGAGTGGGGGAGGGACAGAGAGGGAGACACAGAATCCAAAACAGGCTCCAGGCTCTGAGCTGGTAGCACAGAGCCAATGCAGGGCTCAAACTCAGGAACTGAGAGCTAAAGTTGGATGCTCAACTGACTGAGCCACCCAGGTGCCCCGAAACAGACTTTCTGATTCAACAGGTCTGGGGTAAAGAAGAGAATCTGCATTTCTAGCAAGTTCTCAGGTGATGCAGGTGCTTTCAGTTGAGGAACTGCACGTTGAAAACCACAACTGTAGATAATTCTTATATTCTCCTTCCAACTATCATTATCTTTAAATTCCACAGACTTTTCTACACTTCTTTCAGTAAACACCCCAAGAGCAGGCACTTTTTTCCCTAGGATTTTCCTTCCTTTTGCTTTACTGGCTGACTGAAAGGCAATGTCATTGTTTTGCAATTCATCCTTAAAATAGTTTTCCAGTATCCTTTCTTGCCTGCTAAACTCACCTTCTCCTTTAAGCCATCATTCTATACAGTAAAAGTAAATCCTCTGTATTCACTCAACACTGAGGATAATTTTCCACCATGCAGTGAATATGACAGTTATGGTCCACACACTAAGTTGTTTTTGCATTATTTGACAGTGCTCTAGTTTATAAATGGGCAAAAAATAAAATACGATAGTAATCATAATGATTATATCTCAGAAATGTTGCATCTTAGATTTAGTCGGCAAAGACCACATTTGGCAATATGTTGAAAGTGTCTTCTCTATCAAAATAAGATACCAAAAATAAAATACTTTCAAGATATCATAATATAGTAAGATGTTTAATAAAAAGATGATGCAGAAAGTTACCACCTTCTCATAGCTTCCTTTTAACTGCATATGTAAGTTATTGATTATACCCTGGAATATAACTCAACATACATGATATATATATTTTTGAAAGAGATCAACAAGGAAATAAAAGGATGCGTAGAAGGCATTTTTTAGATTCAACAGCATAATAATTAGGTGGACTAGATAAAAATTATAAAAATGTAATTTTTTTTTCCAGAAAATAAAATAATGAACAAACACCATTATACTTTGATAGAGTCAAATTATGGATATCTTCTATAGGGATGTTGGTATTCACCATGCAATGCATCTGGCAGGACTGCATGACAGTGTGATCATCACTATCACTCATTCCAGACCCTTTTTAAAAATTATTCCTTTGCTTCTATAAAGTATTGTTTCTCTTATCGAAGCAAAAGACCAAAAAAGCATATAGTTATGCCAAATATAGTTACACCAAAGGCTATAGAACAATACATATTTCTTCTGCAGGTATCAACAGACTTGCATCTATCTACAGAAGTGTATATGTTGGCCAGTTATAAAGTCCACCCAGTCCAGGGGCCCCTGGGTGGTTCAGTCAGTTAAGTGTCTGACTCTTGATATCAGTTCAGGTCATGATCTCACGGTTTGTGAGATTGAGCCCTGAGTCAGGCTTCACACCGACAGCACGGTCTGCTTGGGATTGTCTCTCTTGTTCTCTGCCTTTCCCCAACTTGTTCTCTTTTTCTCTCTCTTACTCTCTCTTTGTCTCTCTCTCTCTCTCTCTCTCTCTCTCTCTCTCTCTCTCACACACACACACACACACACACACACACACACACACACACACACACACACAATAAACAAGTAAACTTGAAAAAAAAAATAAAGTCCATTCCTAATTCTAGCTATGTCCTCAGGTACAGCATTCTACCTGGCAACTTTCTTGGTCAACACCCATATGCAGGTTCACTGATCCTTGGACAAAAGGTTTGTCAGTTTGTACTTTGATATCAAAGAAATAGCTGTCCACTGCCTGAGGCTTGCCAGTATCCGGGATGACTCCTTGGTGGTTTTCCATCTGCAAGCCAATTACACTTTGGCAACTTTCAGCTGAGTTCAACAAATGTCCTGATTACTTGCCTTTTAAATAATTACAATCTAACTCTTGTACAGGTTATGCTGTTTACTAAATGTTTTAAAGCTACCAGAACAATCTGAACTTCAAATATTCTTCTAGGTTCAAAAGATATATAATTTCCTTGAAAAATGTCATGTGGCTTCATGCCATAAGTTTGGATGCCTTTAATAAAGTGACCAGTGTCTCTGAAGTTGATTTAATGACTCCTCATTGTCTTCAAGACTCTGGATGTGATCTGATTATCTCCTTCATTGTATTATGCCAATCTTGAAGCCCAAGTGAAAGCCTATCCTGATAAACCTCTATTCTCTCTCCTTGATGATTGTGTTTGGAGGTGATCACACTTATGAACTCAGAAAGGAGCTATACACAGAGCCCTCATTGAAAAGAATAAAGAAGGTTGAAGTCAATGGAATAAGCTGACATTTGATTTGTTTAAGAAATTCCTCATACAGGGTCGCCTGGGTGGCTCAGTTGGTTAAGCATTCGACTTGTGATTTCAGCTCAGGTCATGATTTCACAGTCATGGGATTGAACCCCACATCAAGCTTTGCATTGAGCATGGAGCCTGCTTAAGATTCTCTCCCTCCCTCTCTGCCCCTCTAGTCCACTAGTACTCTCTCTCTCAAAATAAATAGATACACATTTTTTTTAATAGAAGAAATTTCTCCTAAAAGCACTGCATGCACACACACACATACACACACACACGCACACACACACACACTTTCCTCTTCCATGGCATTATGACTTATGACAGCAAGGGACACTCTGAGCTCAATTTCTTTCTGGGAACTGGAAGACACCTGGGTATGAAGATGACTGTGGTCACAGATGCTCCAGGAGACCTTGAACATTTAGTTTGGTTGAGGCCAAGCTTCCACTGTTTTCCATCCCTGTAACTGCCAGGACTGTGGAGCTGAGGAAGAAGCTAAGTCCTAAGGAATGACCCTTCAATCATATGGTCTCTGACAATGTCCAGACCCTGTTCTCTGATCTAAATCCTTTTTCTTTTTGTATACAGATAATCTGATCTGATCATTATCAAATTTTCCTATGGGCATAAATGCTCCTTAGTTTCAATACTCTTTCTTTCTCAAAATAGTACTTATGAAAGAAGAAATACACTATGTAAGGGGTCATCTATAAAACAATTGCACTAATTACATTGTTTTTTTTCTTTTTTTTTTGTATTGGGTAATACAAACATTCAGAAGTAATTTATGGATTAGCATTTCTAACATCTAAATTATTTTTATTCGCTACCATATATGTCACTTTTTGTTTAGGATATATTCCATAATAACTTACTTATTTTTATATTATGGGAAAGTGAAATCCAGAGTCCCAAATGAAATAAGAGCAAAGAGAGAGAGAATATAGCATTTGTAGTTCTTTGATCTCTGTATAATATATCATACAATATGCAGCATTACCATATCATATAATGAGATATTGATTATAGCATTATTTTATGATAAAGCAATCATTTATCCAAGAGGAATGAGAAATGGATATTTGTGTCTTCTTCTAAATGCTGGATATTATTAGGGCTTGGTCCAAATTTCTTCATTTCTCTCTACACCCTTTTCCTAAATGAATTCTGCCATCCCTAGGACTTTAAATGTCATCTTTATACCATCTCTTAAACTTCTGTCTCTAATCCTTACCTTATCTATGAATTCTAAATTCATATTTCTAAATGTTTTTATACCTCTATTATGTGAAATATAGCCATCTTAATCTTCATCCCAAACTGAATTCTTCATTCCATCCTCTGTCCTACTGCTTAAACTTAATCCACACCTCATATCCCCCCTTTAAGCACCACTATCTCCCCCAGTTGCTCAAGCCAGAAAATTGGGAGTCATCTTTTATTTTTCTTTTCGCTCTCAATTTCCATATTCCATACATACCACACTTCCCTTAATCACCACCACCACTGTTTTGGACCATCTCACCTTTTATCTAGGCTATTAAAAATTTTTCAACTGGTGCTTCCCATTCCTCTTCTAATTCGTTTTCCAACATGGCAGATAGAATAATTTTCTAGAATTTTAAGACACCTCCATCAACTGATGAATGGATAAAGAAGATGTGGTGTATAGACACAATAGAATATTACTCAGCCATCTAAAAGAATGAAATCTTGCCATTTGCAACAACATGGATGGAGCTAGACTGTATTATGTTAAGCAAAACAGGCCACAGAAAGATAAATACTACCTGTTTTCACTCATATGTGGAATTTAAGTAACAAAACAGATGAACTTGGGGTGGGGGGAGAGGGAAACAAACCATGAGAGACTCTTAAAGATAGAGAACAAACTGAGGGTTGATGGAAGAAGGTGGGTGGGGGATGGGCTAGATGGGTCATGGGGATTAAGGAGAGCACTTGTTATGATGAGCACTGGGTGTTATACGTAATTGATGAATCACTGAATTCCATTCTTGAAACCAATATTGCACTGCATGTTAACTAAATAGAATTTAAATAAAAATTTAGAAGAAAAAAAAATAAAGCATCATCACTTTAAAGTCCTATCATGTCTTCCCTTGAATTTAGACTGAACCCCTGCCATGCTGAATGCATGATCCTGCTCCTGGTGCCTCCTTCCACCTCATGTTGTTTCTCTCTAACTCCAAACACAATAGCCTTACTTCATTTACCAGAGTTCAGCAAGTGCTTTTCTATTCAAGACTCTTATCGCTCAGGTTGTTTTCTCTCCCTGAAAAGCCACTCTGTCCCTGATGTCATAATTGGTTCTCTTTCAATCTTGAGGCAACATATGAAAACATATTTCAGGCCATCTGTCTTTGGCCATCCTCTCTGAAGTAGTTCTGTCCTATGATTCAAAACCATAGTATCTCATTCATTCCATTTACTGTAGAGATCACTTTACTTTTTGTTTACTTGTTCAAACTCTATCTCTATTCACCTGGCTTCCAGCTCTTGGAAGGTAGGAGCTAGCTATTTCTTTTAGGTTGATCAATACCACCCATTGCCAACAAAATATTCAGCATACAGTAGGCATTTAATTAAAATGTTATATAGTAATGAATAGGATGTGATAATTATATCATTATACTAGTTTTTACTAAGATACAAAGATTGTTATAAGTGTTTTGTGCATATTAAATCATTTAAAGACATAAAAATAATTATCATCCCCATTTCTTAGAGGAAAAAACTGAAGCACTGAGAGGTTAAGTAAAAGTCCAAGTCAAAAAGCTAGCAAGTAGCAGAGCAGAGATTCAAGTCTTTGTCTTCTGGCCCCACCACCCAAACTCATAACCATCCTGCTATGCTACCTGTTAAAACATAAGATTTAACAAAGATTAAGGTATCTAAGGACAATAAAATATATTTAATAAAAATATATAAAAACAAAGCACACAGGTTAACAAAGGCCAAGGCATATGAAGACAAAATATATTTAACATAAAGATCGAACCAAAACAAGATAACTGATTCGATGATTTAGAAGATTTACCTGGGTCATGAAACATCTCAACACATCATGATTATTGGGTGTCTGTGGTCACTATAGAATGTACAGTACAAATCCAATCTCACTTGACATTATAGAATAGCCTATTTCTCAAATTATCTTATATAAGATCATTCAGACTGATTTTCATTTTCACATAAGTTCAAAAGACAATGCTGCTTGAACACACTAAGCTAGAATTTGAGGAAATAGGGGTATTAAAAATACTGGGTAGTTTTCATACTCATAAGCATTGGGAGAGTTGGCCTGCTCCCTGAGAAAGGCAACCTGGAAATATAAGACCTGGTTTGCATTTTTTTCGAACTGATGTCTCATCCTATGATGAAGAGCCCTTTGACAATCACCACACAACCTCAAAGCAGCCTCTGGATACATTCATTTATTGGCTCATGCAGCTACTAAAAGTTATTTCCAACCATAGTGACCCATGCTTGAGGCATGATAACTGCAAAATAAATTGGAAAAAAAGAAGAAAGGTGGATGATGTTTGGCCTCTGGATAATTCAGAGAAACCATATCTGGCAACAACACGTTGTAAAAACAGCATTTATCAGCATCAAAACTGGACTCCAGGGGCGATCTGAGATAGAGGCCATTATTTGGGCTGTTAGATGTTCAAAACTTGAAGCACAGTAGATTGCTTGAAAAGATAAAGACTGCGCCCCACCTGTTTTCATTTCTCCCTACATGCTTTTCAAGATTTTATCTCATTTCCTTTCCCTCTTTTAAGTGTGATTTCTGTCTTCTTTCCTATACAGTAACAGTTCCCTGGATTTAGTACTATTTTGGCTTCTTGGAAAGTCTTTAAAGTTATCCCCAGGGGTAAACAAACTTGTTTAATCTCTCTAAGTAAGACTAAAACCAGATAGTAGAGTTCGTTATCTACCAGGAGCAATTGGTGACATTTGAGAACTGGGGTGGTGAAGAAGATTTGGAAATGATAAGCAACTTTTTTTCTATGTCACTTTATGTAACTGATAATAGCATATACAACAACATCTTACTATCACAACAATGGAGACATGACTAATTTGTACTTAAATGATGAAATTCTTTAGGATTATAGTTAAACCTACAGAACAGGAGTTTGATCATATAATCTATAAACTTTCAAACTTCTATCCCTGTTTCTCTGGCTAAGGGACATACATACATATACTCCATGAGATGGGTTGGTTCTCTTAAATATTACATATTCAAATGGTTTTAAAATATAAAGCATTTTATGATTCATAGACTTCATACATGTTTATTGGTTACCTGTTATTCTTCTGACTATGTCTTGCACCCAGGTCATAAGATAATAAGACAGATAGGACTTAGGTCCTGATTAATGAAAAGTTGCAGTGGGGCCAAGCTTGAAGGCTATGATGCTATAAAGGGAGGATCTGACTGGGGTCAAGTTGTCAAGGAACTCTTCTCTGAGGAAATGATATTTTGCTGACATTTAAAAGATGAGGAGGAGAAATTGGATCAGAAAAAGACCAACATATGACAGGAGAGAGTCTGTCAAGGTCAAGGAACTGAAGACATGTATGATTATGATCTGAGTGGCATAGTGATGGGCAAAGCAGGGAAGGCCGGCATTAAATGTGACCTAAAGAACCAGAAGGAGACAGATCACACATGGCTTTACAGGCAACACTCAGAAATTTTGTCTTTAAGCTGAAATTCCACAGAGACTTCTGACATGTTTTAAATTGCAAAGCCTGGTAATGAAGAATGTGCCCTGGAAAGAGCCCTCTACAGTGTAGACAAAAGGTCATAAGGGCCCAAGTGGATGTGGGTAGTCCTGTGAGAAGACCACTGCAATGGTCAGAGAGTAAACAATGATTTGGACTAGGAGGTGCTGAGGATGAACAAAAGCAGAATAATTTGATGATTATTTGGAGGCAAAATAAGCCACACTTGGGGGCAAACTGGAAATCAGAATAGAGGGAAAGGAAGGTGTGGAGAATCATGCCTATGTTATTATATCCTTTATACCGTTTTACATGAATTCCACTTCAGTGATAAAGGTGCTAAAGGGAATTCTTTAATTTTTATATATCTCATGTTCAACTAGTTTTACCCTCTTAAGATAATTGTTTTTCCATCATTATTTGATGGAGTGTTTAGCACTGAAAACAATTAAAGCATAATAGGTAAATGGGGGCGTCTGGATGGTTCAGTTGGATAAGCCTTCAACTGTGGATTTTGGCTCAGGTCCTGATCTCAGGGTCATGGTATTAAGCCCTGCATCAGGCTCAGCGTGCTGAGCATGGAGTCTGCTTGGGATTTTCTCTCTCTCCCTCTCTATACCTCCCCTGCTCATGCTCCTTCTCTCGGTCACAATAAAATAATAATAATGATAATATTAAGTAAAACATAATAAGTGAATGAATTCTCTTTATCTTGCAGGAGAATTAACAGTTCATATTAAGTTGTATTTGTTTTGTTCTTCTTAATTTTAACAAGCTAACGAAAAGTTTCAGGTATCCTTAAAATGTTCAGTTATCAATTTTAATGTCATTACCATGAGATTTATCTTGCCCATGTTATATTAGTGTTATGAAAACGCTATAAAGAGATAAGCATATAAACTGCAACGGAACCAACCACTCTAGGAAATGCATAAGAGAAAACAATACCATGAACATTTTTCTACCGAATTTCCATTTGGAAAAACCCTTTCTCATGTAATATTTCAATTAGTAATGGTAAAATAAAGATAAATAAATACTGAATGGGAGAGTAGGGATTCTATGTTCCAATTGGAGATTTACTAAAGTTAAGAGTAGTAAATGAACTTTTAAGAAATGTTTAACAATAAATACAGTGAATTTCAAACCTTTCCTCTTTTTCCTCTTTCCCTTTATAACAAAATTATGTGAATAATACCTATTATTTGTTGAATGCATATACAAATACATACAAAATTAAAAGTAAACATATAACTTTGACTCCAGGAAAGGCAGACAAAGAAAAGATTCTCTATTTTTTCAATATTATGAGTAAACTGAAAGACATTCCACTTTGGCCAAGTGGGAAATCTGCCGCTTCTGTCATTTATGGGTTTAGTGCTTGGTATTGTCATCATGTTTCCTAGTAATTGAACTTCCACTTTTGAAAATAAAGCTTGCTTTGTATGCTACGAGAACTGTGATGAAAATTCAAGATTTGCTAAGAAAAAGAAAAATGTACACAATATGTGAATCAAATTTCCCATAGAAGATGCACTAACATGCACATTATGTATGTAAGAAAGAATATAATCGAACAACCATGGACTAACAATGTCAGCCTTCTTTGTTACAAGAAATAAATGTCCCTTGGAAAACTGTGTAGCACTTCATTTCCACCTGACTTCCATTTTAATTTTGGAAATGTTTTATCTTCCACTTGAAGTTATCTTAAAACATCAATGGAAGCTGCTATTTTTGCGTGTGTGATATTCTTAACCAACATGTAGGCACTCAGTCCTTAGAAGACTCAAAATATAGAGTGAACTCCAGACATTTTCTTTTTTTCTTTTTTTTTTTTTCTTTTCAAATACCTGTCATTCCTGGGTATGGTGCTAAGGACACACAAAAATTTCTATATTCTAGTGATTTATAGAAGACTGGAGGATACAGAAAAGGAAACAATTATGTAAATAATTACAGGAGACTATATATAATGGCATATAAATCATACCCACAGGAAGCCATAAAATACAGAGGAGGGAATTCTGTACAGATGGAGGATGAATAGTAGATAGGGTCAAAATAATACTTTTTTGTTTTGTTCTGTTTTATTTTTTGCAATTAGTGCTTTGTATATTGAGTTTGCCTGAAATGCAATGATTATCATATCTTTCACTATCTATCCTTCTCTGTCATTACATTTCAAATCCAAGTATATGATGCAAAACTTGCAGCAAAGTTGTTAATAAAACCTAAAAAGCAAACAAAAACTTTTATATAACTTGACTGAGAGAGAACTTAGGCAAGTTACCAAAATTTCAAGATTACAGGGTTCAAGGGTCCTTAGTCTTCCTAAAATCATCTCATTAACAGTCTTTTAGAAAGAATTCACAACATCCATTAAAGAAAAACACAAAATACACAACATTTGAAATTTATACTCTATCCTAACACTAAATTATGAAAAATGAGTAATATGAAAATGAACAAAAAGTAAACTTCTTAACAAAATCTGTTGTCACCTGCTTTGGTTATATACTTGTAGGCATGATTTTTAAGGTAAAGAGCACTCAGAACAATAAATACTTAGGAGCAGTTCAAAACTGTATAAATAATCTGGAGCTAATGAAGCTTGGTGAAAAAAAAAATTAAAAACTGAGGCCTAGGGGCACCTGGGTGGCACAGTGGGTTAATCGTATGACTTCTACTCAGGTCCTGATCTCATGGTTGTGAGTTTGAGCCCCGTGTCCGGCTCTGTGCAGAGAGATTCAGGTGAGCCTGTTTCAGATTTTCTCTCTCCCTCTCTCTCTCTCTCTCCCTCTCCCTCCCTCTCTCTCTCTCTCTCTGCCTCTACCCGGTTTGCACTCTGTCCCTCTCTCTCTCAAAAATAAATAAGCAATATAAATTTTTTTTAAACTGAAGCCAAATATTCAACAGGCTAAAGGAGATATTAACACAAGAGCATAAAGTTCTTCATCACATACCTACAAACGTTCCCTTCTTAAGACGGGGGGTGATTGCCAGTAACGGTATAATATGATTTTGAGTGAGTGGTTCTCTGGCTGCAGGCTGATCTTCTTTAAAACTCTGTAACTATTTTTCTGTGTCTCCCTCTCTCTCTGCCCCTCCCCCGTTCATGCTCTCTCTCTGTCTCAAAAATAAATAAACGTTAAAAAAAATAAAAATAAAAAAATAAAGGGGCGCCTGGGTGGCTGGGTGGGTTAAGCGTCCGACTTCGGCTCAGGTCATGATTTCACGGTCCGTGAGTTCGAGCCCCGCGTCGGGCTCTGTGCTGACCGCTCAGAGCCTGGAGCCTGTTTCAGATTCTGTGTCTCCCTCTCTCTCTGCCCCTCCCCTGTTCATGCTCTGTATCTCTCTGTCTCAAAAATAAATAAAAAATAATAATAAAAATAAAATTCTATAGCTATTTACTGTCAGCATAATTCTGTCATTATCATTCTAGCCTTCATTCACTTAATTGTGTGTCTCCTGTCATTTTCACATCCTCAGACCTCAATAAAATCAAGTGCATATTTGAAGGCAAAGCTCATGTCTTCCTCATTTTGGTTTTGCCTTCGGTGATACACAGAAGGCCTCATAAAAGATCCCATAAGAGAAGGTAACTGTGTGTTGGGTGCTGAAATATGAACAGGAGTCAGCAGTAGTCAGGAGGAAAACCCATCCAAGATAGAGCAAAAGGAAAAGGTGAGACACAGGACATAGTTTAGTGTGGCTGGAGTGTTGTCACCATCCTGTGGGTGAGTACTAGGAGAGGAGGCTGGTTTGGATGATCCAAAACAAACAAACAAACAAACAAACAAACAAACCATGAAATCCACAAAATGAGAAGAAGGGATAAGCTGGGTTTAAAACACACAAAGTCTATAATTTGGGGATTTACTTAATGGCTGAAATGGAGAAGAATGGAGAAGTTCAGACAAGAAGAGCAAAAGGTTAGGATTGAAATATGTTAAGATTTAAGATGTCTTACACCTACAATGTCACTGTAAGGAAGCTATTTTAACTCTATAGTTTCCTCATTTATAAAATGGGGATAATAATAATACAGTTGTTGTGAGGATGAAAAGAATCACACAGGTAAAGTGCACAGAAAGATGCCAGACACCCAAAACAACAAAATAATAATTAATAATAATAACAACAACAATCACATTTACTGCTAGTACCATCAGCAGCACTGTGTGGAGCTGCCCATGGGCAACAAGAGAAACTTTTGGCTTCTAGGGCACTCTAGGTGCTTTCTTTGCATGGGCTCTGCATTTATTTCTTTTCCCTTTCCTAAAGGGGACATAAATTCATGTTCCTTCTGTTTCTCCTCATTCTCTTTGCCAT
The DNA here is from genome assembly GCF_018350195.1 of Panthera tigris. Classification (NCBI taxonomy): domain Eukaryota; kingdom Metazoa; phylum Chordata; class Mammalia; order Carnivora; family Felidae; genus Panthera; species Panthera tigris. Next base: position 94,578,708 of record NC_056662.1, on the reverse strand, counting down.
TGTCTCCTCCTATGTCCATCCTCCAAATGTCGACTCCAAATGGTGATGAGTTCTGCATTATGCCTCTGGAGGTTGGACTCCAAGGAATTTTTGAATCCTTAAGATAGTATGAAGTTGCTATGGGTTGTGTCCTGCAGAAAGGTATGTTGATGTCCTAACCCTCTGTACCTTAAAAGAGAGCTATTATGGATGTATTTAGGTAAGATGAGGTCATACTGGAATAGGGCGGGCCTTTAATTAATGTGACCAGCGTCCTTAGGAGGGATAGCTCCACAGAGAGCAGAACACCACATTAAAACTGAAGCAGAACGATGTAGCTCCCATCCAAAGGATGCCAACGACTGACTGCCACCACAAGAAGGGAGAAACAGGCAAGGAAGGATCTTCCCTTACATGTTTCAGAGGGAGATTGGCCCCCGCCAACACTCTCATTTTCATCTTCTAGCTTCCAGAATCAGGATACAATACATTTCTGCTGTTTTAAGCTATCCACTTTGTGATACCTTGTTACAGAAGCCCTAGGAAACCAACATAGAAATATTTACAAGAATGTGCTTAAAAGGAGAAGAAGAAGAAGAAGAAGAAGAAGAAGAAGAAGAAGAAGCAGATTTCTTAGCTTTCATCAGATTCTCAAAAGGACTTGCAACCCAGGAAAGCTTCAGATCCACTGTTCTCTGCATTCCTTTATGGTGATTCCATTTACTCCTGTGACTTTAACTGGAATCTGGGTATCCCTGTTTCCTTACTCTGTACCCCAATCTATACCTCTGCAGAGTTCTAGATCTTTATGCCTACTTGAAATATCTACTCACTTATCCCATACTAAATGAAGGACATATTGAATTATCATTACCTTCCTCATTTTAGTACATAATGCCACATTCACTTAGCTGCTCAGCCTCAACACTGAGCAGGCCCCCATGATCCGATAATCCAATCCATCAGAAAGACTTGTTAGCTTGACCTCTAAAGTAAGTCATGAATCTTGTCTACTTCTCTTCCCTCTATGCTCCCACCATCCTGGGCATACCACTTCCTTACTTGTCATGGAGTAATGCAATTGCCTCCCTAGCTGGCCTTCCTGCTTCCTCTCCCCCCCCCCCCCCCTTTCTTATTGCAGTGGGTACCTGGACAGATATCAGCATGAAGGCAGCAAAGCACCAAGTTACCTCAGAATCAGCACCTGAAAGCAGTGAAAAAGAATTTTGGAGAAAGAGGCACCGGTTACTCCATTAGCATGACTGAGTCATCTTATTTGGCCAAAGACTTTCCTACTTTTAGCACTGAAAGTTTTTGGGTTTTGGGAAACCCCTCAGTTGTGGGCAAACTGGAACTTGGTTCCAGTTGCTGGTCACACTAGCTGTGATGAATTCAAAACAAGATCTCAGCTGATCCCATGGGGACCTACAAAGTTGGGATAGTCCTTCAAAATTGGGTCTGCAGTGTTACTGTCCATCTTTAGGATGAGAGAGTTTAGTCTTACTGACCTTGCTTTAGACACAGGTTGTTTATGGAAGGTGACAGCCTTGTGTAAGGCAGCTCTCTGCATCAGGAGGTAATTTCTTAGGAGGGCTGACAGCTTGGAGGTCTGTCATCCAGTACCACTCTCAGGTGAGGGAATAAATCTTGAAGGCCTCACAGAAGTGAGAAGTGAGAAGTCTGGGTGGTTTAACACAGTGTGTACTATAAATATTGATAAATATGAACATGATGTATGCAGAAAAATGCAAGCAATTCCTGTTCTAGAGCAGCTTAAGGTACAGGTGGGGAATGAAAGACATGATGTTAAAGGGACACAGGCAAGAGCCAGATCATCAGGGTTCTTTTATTAGGGTAAAGAAAATAAGCTTGACCATGAAATCTGCATGGGACCATTTTTTTTCCTTTTTATTTTACTGTGATCATTGTGATTACTGCAATAGAGGCAATAAAACACATTTAAAAAAATTTAACATCATTTCATGCTAGTGACTCAGCAAACTAGTACAAGGAACTTCCTAAACCTGAAAAGGGCATCTATAATAAACCTATAGCTGATATCTTACTTAAAGGTAATAGACTAAATGCTTTCTCCTTAACAAGAACAAGACAAAGATGACTACATTCATCACTCTTATTCACTACCATAATAGATGTCCTAGCCAGTGCAATAAAGCAAGAAAAAGAAAGTAATAAGATAGAATCAAAAGACATAAATAAAATTATTTCTACTCAAATAAAACATAGTTGTCTTTTAGATCTAATAAATGAGTTTGGTAGGTCACAAGATACAAGGCTAATTCACAGACACATAGACACACACACACACACACACACAAATTGCATTTCTATGCAACAATGAACATGTGAAAGTAGAAATTCTTTTAAGTACTATTTAAAATAGTAGCAAAATAAAATACCTAGGTATAAATCTAATGAAATTCATACAAGATCTATATGTTGAAAACTGATGAGAAATTTAAAAAGATCTAAATAAATTGATAGATATACTTTACTCATGGACTAGAAGTCTCAATAATATTAATATGCCAGTTGTCCCAGATAGATCCATAGATTCAACATAATCCCAAACTGAATTCCAGCAAAAATCTTTTTATTAAATAAAAAATATGATTCAAAAAATCATATATGAAGCAAAGGAACTCAAATATCCAAAACAATATGAAAAAAACTGGAATATTAACACTGTCTAATTTCAAGATTTATTACAAAGATAGAATAATCAATACAGTGTGGTAATCAAAGTACAAGACACATAGATCACTAGCAGAGAACATATTGCATAAATAGACCCTCATATATATGATCAATTGATTTTTGTCTAAGGTGCAAAGGCAATTTAATGGTGAAAGCATAATCTTTCTAAGAGAATTCTGGCACAAATAGACATCTTTATGTAAAACCTTGATACCTACACTTTGCTGATAATCAAAAATTAGCTCAACGTGAAATAAAGACCCAAATGTAAAACCTAAAACTGAAAAACTTCTAGGAAAAACAGGATAAAACTGATGTGCCCTTGGGTTAGGGAAAGGTTTATTAAACACAGAACTCAAACTATGATCTATGAAATAATTAAAATCAATAAACTGAAATTCACCAAAATAAAAATATCTTCCCTTTGAAAGATGCTGGAAACAGAGGACATCCTCCAGCTGTGGAGGCTTTAGGATCCACCACAGCTTTCAGGCCAAAGACAGGCTTCCCCCAACCAGTATCACCAATAACTGATGCCCAACTGTTTCTCCTCAATGAATAACTCCTCTAAAGGGGAATTTTGGCAATAGAATCCCCCACTGGGATGCTTAGGGTCGTCAGGCTCTCTCTACCCTACCCTCCTTCTCCCCTCTTATTCCTCCTCTTGTTCCCTTTCCCTTTTATCTTTCATATATGCAACCCCTGGTAAACATTTTTCCATTTCAAACTCCGGAGGACCCAACCTGGTACATTAAGTTACGCCCCAATCATACATGGCATTGTAAGCCATGGAGAATTTGGAGATGTATCCCCTGAAGAAACAGTGTTCTTATATACTTTAAATTACACCCATCAGCATTTCAATTATAAAAAGTACTTTTTACAAGTTAAATGCTATGGAAAAAGTAATTTTTGTAAAGGCCAATTTGATATCATAGATTATGGTGAGTCCTTAAACGAAGATGATAGAAGCAATTAGGTACTTGAAAAATCTGAAAAGTGATGCTATTTTGTAAGTTTGAGTTATCTCCTTATAATTTCTCAATTTTTCGAGTAAGAAGTTTCATTGGGGGGTGGGGGGGGGGGACACACACACACACACACACCAGGAAATCCAATTACCATACTAGAAAAGTACAATTTTCTACTAACATTCTTAGCTTTCTTTTCCTAGAAGAGTATCTTGGTATTTACAATTCACATAATAGCACTGCTTTTTTTAAAGCCAAGAGGGGCAGCTGCAATGTCAATAAAAGATTTTAAATACATCAGCACTTTTCTTCCTTAAATGTGTAATGTAACTGCTGTTCATTTAGCACAGGCACTTCAATTCACTTATTGAAAAGAAACTTTAAGAACTTTCAGGGAACTAATACATTGTTTGAACACTGAATGAAATAAAATAAATGTGGTAAGTCTGGGAGAATTAACATTGCATTAAGTCAAGTGAAATTTAATAGAGCATGTTTTCAGTTACTAGGAACAATTTAAATTATTTCTAAGCAGAAAAAAATGTTTAAAATTAAGATGAGAAAATTGTTTCCAATATGCAAAAATGAAGATTATGACAAAAGGCTAATTTAGCAACAATCCAAAGAAACCATATTCTTGATTCTAATATAATCACTTTTGAATATTATAGAAGTAAAAACCAGAGAATACAGAAAGAGGTTTACTGAGTTGTCTTTTTGGGAAAGGAGTAGTAAGAACATTTAAGGCTAAAAACCATGTACCTGCAGAAAGAAGAAAATGAAGAAATACAGGAGGAAAAGAATCCCAAGTTTAGCAGAATGAATGAGCAGAATGGATTAGTAAAAAGATGTTCTTTGGTGATCAAAATGAGAGCAATATGCATTCAAATGATGGTAAAGGAAGATGGCCAGGAGGGTTGAGGGATGAAGGTAGCCAAGGAGAGAGGGTAAATGCATGCTGCTGTAATAGGACATTTGGTTGTGAAGAAAAGCAGAGAGCTTTGGAGTGAACTAGGTGTGACTCAGTAAGGGAGTTTTGTTTTAGGATAATGAATGCTTGATCATGTCAGCTGCTAGAAGCAAGTGTACAGATGAGAAGGCTACTTGCCAGTCACCTTGATTCAGACCTTAGTATGTATCTATTATGTGGTGAACTTGGGAGAAAAATGAAAATGTGGTATAAGCTATCCAGAGATGCTGTAATCTTCAAGCAAGAGGACAGGGGCTGCTTTTAGAGAAGAGTCACCTCCATGAGGTGACTAGGTTTTCCACTAAGGCCCAACCCGGGAAAGGAAGCAAAGCAGAAAGTAAGCACAGGATGCTGGGGCAGTCAGTGGAGTCCTGAGATACAGAGGACTTGGGATGGTGCCTTCTGTTTGCTCAGGATGACAGGAAAGTAAAAATCATCTGTGCACAGTGAAGGGATGAAGGGGTTCAGGAGAGGCTCCTTCCTCCACCCCCACCCTGAATGCACCACTCTGGCATATGGATTATTTTGAGCTGAAAGCACTTGAGACCCTATGGGCTCAAGGGAAACTTTTCTACCACCTTTAACCAAACAGAAAAATCTAACTTGGGGGTCTTTCCCAGAATAAGGGTTATTAACAGAGACAAATTTTATCTGAGTGACCCATCTGTATGGTAGGTCGAACATCTAATTACCAAACATTTGCTCCTCTTAAGGGCCTATAAAGTGCATTCCTTTTCTCTTTAATCCCAGACCACTACCTCCTTCTTCCTAGTTCAGGATGACATACGTGCCTCATTTTTCCTATCTTTGGATTTTCCATGTCTATGTGGATTTCCTATACATAGATGCCTGTTAAATTGGATTTTCTCCTATTAATCTGTCTCATGTCAACTTAATCCCTAATTTAGCTAGAAGGACCTTTGAGGGTACAGAAACTCTTGCTCCCCAAGAGGGACACAAAGGACCCCAAACAGGGGCTAGAAGAGTTCCAATCATCATTCTCTTTTAGCAAGGATGCTACAGGAAGTTACTCAGATCAGAGGGCTGAAAGCTACTGGCAGAAGGGAGGAAGTGGAAGGGACAAAAGCAGGGAAGAAATGTGTTTTGTTTTGCAAACATACAGTTCTGGCCAAGGAGACACCCAGCTAGGTATTTCACCTGACTGTCCTTCACATGAGTCAGTTTGAGCTGGTTTGGAGCTCAGGACCTCATTGGGCCCCCACATTGTCTTAACATTACCCTTAGCTCATTATAATACTAAGATCTCCTATGGGAGTTATCTGCAATTTTTTTGAACTTAGTATGCACTATACAGGGCACTTTCAGGCAAACAGGATTGAGGGATGGAATGTAGAAAGGGCCCATAGTGACCACCTGGCTGAATACAGACAGGCCCATCAGGCATCAGGCAAAACATCCATAGTCATTTCAAAATATCCATAGTCACTTCAAAATATCCATAGTCCCTAACTAACCAATGGGCTACTTATAATCAGGCACAATAACCAAAAAAGGGAGATTTCTACCTATATGTCACCATATCTCCTCATCTTCCCCCTTTAAAAACAACCCTCACCCACTGCCTCCTTGCAGACAGCCTCTTCTCTGCTGTCCTGCCCATGCTCCCTTGCAGTGTATTCAAAGACTTCAATCTCTTTTGATTTGCCTCAGGTGAATTCTCTTACCTCCAGTACCACTGGCTTCCTCCTCATCGTTGCCTCACATTCGGGGGCCCCCATCTGATCGAAAGACACTCCATTTAGACACCACATGCACTAGCATGCTAGGCACCCCACAACTGAACGAAAGTGCCTAAAAGAATATGTGTAAGTTCATTAATGTGTATGCAAGCTCCCTACCCCACCAATGCACTGAATAAAAGCTTCCTGTACTAACCCCATGGGGAGACAGTGCTTTGAGAGCTATCTCCCGGTCTCCTTACTTAGAACAAATAATAGTAAGTTCTTTGCTTTGAACACTTACTTGGGTTGCATTCGATTTAATGCTCTCCAAGTGGTGAAGCCCTCTCATTCCTCCCAGGAACTACTGCGATCTATCACTTCCCTCCTCAATAGCAGATAACTCATCCTCTATTAATAACCCTGCAACAGTTATTTCTTCCCTTACCTAGATGCCTGCACAAGCCCTTTAAAACTTGCAGCATTCCCACACCCTCCAAAATGTCTGCTACATTGCCCCCAAAGCCATCGAACTGAAAGGCAAATATGCTCCCTCACTTTCTCATGTAAAAGCCTCAATAACTGTAAGAAGTCAACATCACTAAAAAATTGACACACAAAGGGCATGTGGCCTTAATAAGTGGCCTAGTTCCCACTCAGTGCCCATAAGAATCAATTAGCTATGACAACATGTCATCTGAATACATGTGCAGTAGGAGTGATACATAACTAAAGATTTTAATAGGAGCAGGAAAGAATTTATATTGACTTTACATGGAACACTGATAAGGAAAAGACATGCTCAAATGATCATTTTTAACCTAGAGGTCTCTGAAAATTATGGGCTGTTCCATCTTTTCTTGCCATCTTATCACCTCTGAATACTCTTCATTGTTGGAAAAATACAGCACTCCGCAGAGAAGTCTTACCAGAATTAATCTCACAAAGATGCTCATTACTGTGCTATTGTTACTCAGGCATGCTACTTGGTGAGGAGGAGATCTCATTCTCAGGCTTATCAGACAATCATCCAAGGCCTCTTCCTGACTGCAATTGATCCTTCCAGTTTCTTCTACACCATATTACAGAATGCATTTTATGCTCAATTAATAGTGTACTTCTCATGAAACATTATCCTCCCTAGCCCTGTTCGTCATGCGGATCTCACCCCTCTCTTTTCCAATGGCTCAGCTCATTCTGACTCTTCCAGACTCCACAAGAGTCCTCTCCCTTTACATGGTTTCCCCACACTTCTGCTGCTTTAAACTGAGACTTCTGAGGCATTCTTGGAATTTCCTTAAATTGGTTATTTTTTTTAATGTTTATTTATTTTTGAGAGAGAGAGAGAGAGAGAGGCAGAGAGACAGAGAGAGCGTGAGCAGAGGAGGGGCGAGAGAGGGAGACACAGATTCTGAAGCAGGCTCCAGGCTGTTAGCACAGAGCCCGAAGGGGGGCCCCTGGAACTCACAAACTGTTTCACATGACCTGAGCTGAAGTTGGATGCAATCAGCTGACTGAGTCACCCAGCCACCCTCCTTAAATCAGCTTTAAAATTGATCCTTTCCCTACTATCCCAAAAGTGCTTTAACTTGTGTCCAAAAATTTTTTGACAATGATGTCTTTAATGATGTCTTAACTTATGCACAAGTTTTCCTTATTTTATTCTTTAGAAAAAAAAAAAGAGTTGGTTATAATCCTTAGGATAATCTATTCCCTTTTCATGACATGGATTAAAATCAGACTACAAATTCCACTGAAATTGCCCCACTCTGGCTCTTAACTTCAAGATGTGTCTCAACCTTGAAGTACAAAAAAAGTTGGTCAATGCTGCCAGAGACAATTCAACTACTGCAAATAATAACTATATATTTTCTTTAAGTATGTTCCTATTGCTATAATTCTTTTCATTTTACTCAACAAGCCTTCCCCAAAACAAAACAAACAAAAACTCCCGCACCCAAAAAAACAGTGTATAAACATAATAAAATATGATCGTGTAACTGTGATTCTGCTCAAAACAGACCAAAATCATCTATTGTTTTTCTTCATCTGGTAGATTTTTTTCTAGCAGTTCAGTACATGTTAATAAATTGCATACTTTCTTGGGATTTAAAAAGCTGCCAATTTATGAAACAGTTTCTGTGAGGACTGAATAGACACTATAAGAGAAAAAAATATACTGAAAAAAATCAGGAGAGTAAAAGAAAATTTTTTTCCTAAATTTGGAAACATTATTGCAGTTTTTAAGTGGCTTTTGGAAGGAAATAAGCATTTCTGATATTTTTCAATTTATTTATTTTTAAGAGAGAGAGAGAGTGAGACAGAGACAGAGCATGAGTGGCAGAGGGGCAGAGAGAGAGGGACACACAGAATCTGAAGCAGGCTCTAGGCTCCAAGCTGTCAGCACAGAGCCCAATGCAGGGCTCACACCCACAGACTACAAGATTATGACCTAAGCCAATGTAGGATGCTTAACTGGGCCACCCAGCCACCCCTTGATAATTTTTTAAACACCTTTTTGATAACAGATTTAAAACTTGGTCTGGGAAACAGGTAATCAAGTTACCATATGGCCAGTTGCCCCTTAGTCAAGAGTCTAGTAATCTTTATCCAGATTTTCATTTTATTTTTGAATCAGTCTAACAATTATTATCTAGTCTCTTCCCTATGCTATAAAATATGCCTACCAAGAATAGTTCTTTGAATTAGCCAGAGTTTTCTCTGGCATGTAAATTGTAACAAAACTTAGATATATGCTTGGAACCAAACTGTCTGATGTTTTCTCTAGCAAGAACAACTGAATTCTAAGGGACCATAGTTCAAGGCACTTATCAAGCATCTATTATCATTGCAAAAAAGAATATAAATGAAGAAGAAGAACTTAAAATCAACTATGGGGGAAGGAAATAATTCAAGGGAGGTTTAACTGAAAATAATGTTAACAGTATAGAATGTAAAATTTTCCATGAAAAAGACAGTATAAATACTAATCTAATAACACTATTACCAATAAAGCATGCATTTTTATCATTACATTATATGTAATATTGAATTCATACAGAACCTAGTTTGGTATAGCTTTTAAGTTTTCAAATGTTTCAAAGCTATTACCCCATTTATCTCACCTCATCTAGTTGGTTTTAAAACATAATTATTTTCTTATTGATGCACATTAAGAACAGAAAGAGGAAAGAAAAGATAATAGACTTAAAAGTAATTTAAAAACCACTTTGTCACCCAAAATGACAAGACATACATAGGACCACATGAAAAGTCATGTAACAAAGATATTTTACCAAACAAGTAATCTTCGAGCTCTGTCTCTCCTGCCAACATTTGAGACTCCTTGCTTTACCCTCTATCCCCAACTACTCCTGTACTGATAGTCTTCATTAGCATTTTCTTCAAACCCTCTGAGGGTAGTAAAAGACCCATAATCCAGCTGCTTAACAGGAACAGTGTGGGCCAGAAGCAGTTCAGTCACTCAGTAACACTGGGTGTAATTCAGTCCAAGAATATGAGTGGCCAGGGCTCCAGGACGGATCACAAAATAAGCAAAAGTAAAATTTGGTGGGTTACCTGGCTGGCTCAGTCAGTAGAGCATAGGACTCTTGATCTCAGGGTCATGAGTTCAAGCCCCATGCTGGGTATAGAGCTTACTTAAAAAAAAAAAAAAAAAAGTAAAATTTGGCACACTAGACTAAAATCACTCAATGATCTGACAACCCATTACCTATTTAGCAACATATTTGTTTTCTTGAAGTAATTAATTCCTGTAGTTCCACTCTGTGACTAGAGGAAGAAATATTCCATGTGAAAAGCTGACTGGTGTTTCAGTAACCTATATTTAAGATGTTATCCCTTTGCACCTGGAAAAAAAGTCCCTTAGGAAATCTGTGACCTATTTCCAAGCTATGTACTATAATCTCTGCTGCCAGATGTGATAATTTAGAACAGAACTTGTTCCAATACTTATTAGCATTTACTATGAAAGATACTCAATCTAATTAGCTTTTGATGATAACAATAATAAAAACTAATATTTACTGAGCACCATTTTTAGATGCCAGGCACAATTCTTGCTGTGCTGGCAGTGCTGACCCTAGTTGGGATTCTCTCTCCCTCTCTCTCTGCCTCTACCCCACTCGAATGCATGCAGTCTCTCTCTCTCCTCTCTCTCTCTCATAGATAAACAAAAAAAAAATTGTAAAGGAAAAGAGAAACATGGTGTAGATAAAACCAACCCAATGGTGTGTTTTCAAGCTGATTCCTACAGTGAGGATTTGGGACTCGATACTGTTGGGAACCTTTGCAAATACATGTAGAATGCAAGTCATTATTGTCTGGCCAAGGCGGAGAAAAAGAGCACTTATCCATTGAGTCTAGTGCCTCTATTTGTCAAGGGGCATCAAGGACTTGGAACTCAAGCCTTATACATGACTAAGAAGGCCTAGATGGCTTCCCCCAAGAGTTGTGAAAGCCTGGGGCAGAAGTGTTCCCTAAGGCAGAAAGCAAGAGGAAGTAAATGCAGCTAAGCCACCCACTGTTAGGTTACATATGTAGGAAGCTGGCTACCACAAAGGTTGAAGAATATTAGTTTGGGCACAAGAGATATCCAATACACTCTCCTGTCCTGTTTGAAAACAATCCGCCACCTCAAATAAGTTGAAAAACAGAAAAACCATTCTCAAACCCTTTCCAGCTTCTCTAAAGAACTTATAATTAGTAAATAAACAGTCCACTCTTGCCTTTCCTGGGACAAAAAGCACAAATCTGGATGTAAGGCATTGCTGGGTTAAAATATCTTTACAGGTCCCCTAATATGTTAATCTAGAAGCAACAATATTTTTCAACATTCCAAGGACTAGTTTATTTAAGTCCATTTCCTTAACCCTTTTTTACCATTTCTAAATGAGCTGAGCTTTTCTGACCAGATGCAAACAATCAATGGTCAGCATCACATAACCAAATAATAATTAGCTACAGCTGCCAAGCAAACAAGCAGTCTGCTGACTGCAATTTGATTTCCACAGGCAAGTTATCAGAAAATGTACAGACTACTCAATACTTCTTCTCTTCCAACCTAAGCTTCAGTGTGCTCTTGCCCCTCCTTCCTTGCATCTATCTTGCCTGCTGTCTCTTTCAGCAGGTGGAAGGAACCTGTCTTTGGCACCTGCTGGATGGCTCCCCTCAACCCCCCAAGACCCTAACCAGTCCTTTATAAGAGAGAAGCCACCATTAATCTGTGCCGACTCTTGCTGGCATTTCCTTTATTTTTCCATTTTAGAGATGTATTGTGGAGGTTGTGACAAGTAGAGGTAAAACTAATTGCAAAAGAGAATCAATGGGGGAGTCAGTTTTCATTCAAAGAGGGAATCAGAATCAAATTATAGGTGAAAGTGCATGTATTTAAATGAAGTGAACAACACACACACACACACACACACACACACACACACACACACAAAGGGAACATTTAATCCTCAGTGTTTAGCATAAGCATGGCACATGGTAAGCAGCAGAAACCCAGCCTTTTCTTTCATGATGTAAATCCCAAGTCTCCCCAAAATTCTTCAAGTTCTTGAACTTTCCAAAGTACTTTAGAACCTCTTGTAAAAACATTATCTTTCTGAATTTGAGTTCCAATCATCACACAAGTTCTCTCATGCCTTTTATTTGAGAGAGTAATGACATTTAGCAAAATCTACAATGTTGACATAAATCAGAGTTTAATCCACATGGGGATGTGAAGTTCCACAGGAAACAACCCTGTGCTATGTCTGAAAAACTGTATCAGTCATTTGGCCTTTCCGACCATGATTATTTCTCCTTTACTACCCAGTTCCACATCCCTGAACTTTTCCCTGCTAAGAAAAACTGGCATTATTCCATCATTCCATAGAGTAAGTTATTACCATGACTACTGACCTACATCTGTGTCTGAGATGTTGCTTTCTTTATGACAGATGAAAAAAAATATGTTTTCATAATGATCACTACCTTAACCCTGTGGAAAAATAGATTAAATATAGTTTATAAAATGAAAGGAATATGCTAATGTGACATTAAGACTGTGAATTTGAGGCTCCTTTCGGTTCAATCATGCTAAACAATTTTAAGAAAAAAATTTAAAAGCTACAGTAATATTTCTCTTGCTCTCTCCTTTTCTAAGCTTCATATTTGTTCCAGAGACCTATCAGCCCAACTAAGGCCTCCAAATCCTTGTTATGTATGGTAAAACAGTGGGGGCTTTAAATTTCTGCCAGCTTTATAGGTTGTACAAAATGAGATTATTATACAATATCTTCCACATGGCTTATTTTTCCATGCCTTTCTGGACAATAAGGCAAGGAGAGCTCTTAGAGGAACAACCCTCAAGCTATACCAAGAAGGTCCCTTTTCAGTATGTCTCTGTGGAGACCAGCTCTATACAAGGTCAATACTACAGGAAACAGCTGGTTATGAGATTAAGGGAAGTCTGGCAGGAGACAGGATTAAAGCACCTAGACCCATATTTAGGAATATATTCATATAGTATTTAGATACACTTGAGCACATATCAGTAAAGGGGAAATGAGGCTGGCAGGGTTAAAAATAAGGTCTGAGATTACATTGAAATTGGAATTGGAATTGAAAGGCGAGACCCCCAAATAGCCTTCCGTTGCCAAAACCACAGGCAGGAGCTGCCTAGATGTGTTCCTTGCTTCTTCCAATCTCAAAGGACTAGATTGCAAATGTGGGCTGTGGCTCACAAGAGGCAACAAGGTGAGAGCATGAAAATGGATAATGTAACTGACATTCATCCACTTTCCTTCAAGAATAAATCAGATTGCCTGTTTTCAATGCTGTCACGCCAACTTTGCCCTTATCATCTTGGAAGATTCAGAGATTCACTGAGGATTCCAATCCACTGCTTTTAATTTTTAGGGAGTGAAAACAAATGACAGCACTGTCCTGGGAAGAATCTGCTTAGTAAAATGCTTTGCTTTAGAAAGACATCCTGAAAGTCCTATTCAGAATTCCCATCTCTAGGAATTCTTGTTGGTGCTTTCAAACTTGCTTTCATTTTTAGATATTTTCTGTCTCTTCTGTTTAGTGATACAGAGTTCTTTTGAGTCACTTTTGAAGTCTCAGTTTGGTCACATAATTTGATACCTCATGTTAACTTGCTACTCTTTCAAGCCTGACTTTCTTTTCATTACAAAAAGTTTGCCTTGTTATATACATTAGTTGATTTTTACCAGAACCTTCTTTACCCCAGGGCTTCATCTCCTATTCTGCTTCTGTGTTACAAAGATTTTGTATTTTCAAATAAAAATTGTAGGAAATCAAAAAAGAGAAAAAAAAATGTCCTGTTATACCATTAGAAGGTTCTGATAGCTTTGGAATGTCTATGGAGGATTGAAAGTCCAGGATCCACCAGAACACCAACAACTGTGTTCTTGACATGAAGCTCAGCATAATGACAAAACCACTAGGGTGGGAATCTGAAAACTAGGAGGATAGTATCATCTTGTTTTGAGCCTGTTTCCTGATCTGGAACCATAAGAGTTGAACTAGACCAATGGTTCAGAATCCTTTGCAAGTCTAGTTAAAACACAGACTGCTGAGTCCCACCCCAGAGCATCTGGTTCAGCAGGCTTTGGGTGGGGTAGAGAATATACATTCTTAATCAAGTTCCCAGCTAATACTGATGCTCCAGGCCTTGGGATCACACTTTGAGGTCTGCCAGACTAGACTAGTTAATGACAAAGATTTCCTTCCTTTCAGGGAACTATATATATCAGAAAAAGGACATATTAGTATCGGTGAGACAGAATGCAGAAACCCTTTATGTAAATAGTGCAAATATAAATAAAAATAAATGATTAAGGATGTTTTCTTTAATGAAGTCCACACCGGAAAACAGTGACCCTAAAGCATCTACTAAACTAATTTTTGCAAATAAGGAAAGTAGAACATATTTAATTCAAACTTTTAAAAAAATGTGTAACTCCTCAGCACAAATTCTTTCTGGAAATTAAGATTTCAATGTATACACACAAGAAAAACAGGCAGTTTTTCCTGTTGGGTTAAGGTATTCTTTCTTGGGTAAGTCTCCCTTTAAACAAGAGAAACAAAAACACTATCACCTCCTTTTAGACAAACCACCTGGGCCTGGTGTGCTAGGCCTCTGCTGGCCTCCCTAGTTTCTATCACATCTTATCAGTCCTCTAACCTGAGTTTATGCTAGATGACCACATAGTTACTTCCTTATTCTAGTCCCTCAAATATTTTGTGGTATAAAACCAGGAAGTCCAGGGGCACCTAGATGACTCAGTCAGTTAAGCATCCAACTCTTGATTTTAACTCATGTCAGGATCTCACAGTTTAGTTCATGAAACCCAGCCCCACTTTGGGCTGGGTGCTGACAGCACAGAGCCTGCTTGGGATTCTAGGTCCCTATCTCTCTGCCCCTCCCCTGCTTACACATGCACTCTCTCGCAAAATAAACTTAAACACACACACACACACACACACACACACACGCAAGAAGTCCCTTTCATACCACTCTGGCATTAATAGCTGATATCAATAATGCTTTATACTTTTGATACCTTGTTTGCATTTTGAAAGGTATCTTTTAAAGACATAATGTATTACCCTAATGAGAATTTTGGCATCAAAGATGGAATCAGAAGAGGAAGAAGGCCCTTCTTTAGAGGCACATCACACTGAAAGTGATCGATGTAATATGCATCACTGGACTGCGAACCTCACGAGTCACATTCATCTCATCCCCTGCTATTACTATCCAGGACAGCTAACTCAGTACTCCAGGGCAGGGTGGGAATAAAAGAAAACCTGGGTGGATTGCATGTTTTGTTTAGTATATAGAGGCAAGAAGCTTACATTTGCTTAGTAGCCCACTTTGATTATAATAAAGCTATTTCTCATTACCTAACTGATGCCACTGTATGCATCTTTCTTCCCAACACGATTCCCTTACTCGGCTTGAAACCCTGGGCCTGCCAAAGGCCATCCAGCTCTGACCACATGTCCAGCAGGTCCCACTTCCCAGTAGGCTCCACCTCTGGCTTGTTGGTTCCTGCTGTCCCTCGTGTCTCTTTAAGGCAATCTAATACACACCAAGTCTGGAGCTAGTTATCACTATGTGCGTGTGTTCGTTTTCTTTTGTTTTTTCTTCTGGTTTTTTGCCGGGATAGGGGAAGCATATATCTATAAGTTTATCACCAACCTGGGCATAGTTTAAGCATTTTTAAATAGTTGCTGATGGGATTATAATATCAAAATCTTTCTTAAGTTCCAGAAAGATCCCATACCTAATTTTCTTCCTATTTTACAAGGTCTGGTTCTATCCTTGCAGTGGTGAGAAGGGCCCCTGTCCAGGATCCCTTTAGAGGGCCTCGAAAATCACAAACACACACACAAAATAAATGTATTAAAGAACAGATGGGCATCCCTGTCACTTGGGATCTGGTGTTCAGTGCTGACACAGTGGAACATATAACCCTAAGTAGACTTTTTTTAGAGCCCAGAGAAACCCTTTCCCTATTATTCAATGTCGAAATGAAAGGCAATTTTGCCCACATGCTAAGAACTCTTGTGTGTTGTTAGAAACAAATACTTCTCTTGAGAGCAAGGATATTTGAAGGAGAGTATTTATTTCACTAATAAGATAAATTAATTAACATATCCTTCCCCTGAGATAGCATTAATGCAATAGATTCTTACACAGAGAAGCATTCTTTCATAACTACGTTGAATGTCTATTTTTTGCTGCTCTTCCTGTTTCAAATTGTGGTTCTGAGTCACACACAAAATATCACAGTATTTGCATCAGTTGCATATGGGACAGAGAAATACAATATTACAGCATTTAAATAAAAAAGAAATAACAAGTGTTAGCAAGGGTGTGGAGAAAAAGGAACCTTCATACACTGCTGATGGGAATGTAAATTGGTGTAAACATTATAGGAACAAGTATGGAGATGCCTCAAAAACTTAAAAATAGAAATACAATCCAGGGTGCCTAGGTGGTTCAGTTGGTTGAGTGTCCAAATCTCATTTTGGCTCAGGTCATGGTCTCATGGCCGTGGGATCCAGCCCTGATTCAGGCTCTGCCCATGCTGAATGTGGAGCCTGCTTGGGATTCTCTCTCTCTCTCTCTCTCTCTCTCTCTCTCTCTCTCTCTCTCTCTCTGTCTCTACCATTCCCTCACTCAAGTTCTCCCTCTCTCTCTCTCAAAATAAATAAACATTAAAAAAAAGAAATATGATTCAGTATTTCTGAATAGTAATTCAACTACTAGGCATTTACCCAAGGAAAACAAAAACACTCATTAAAAAGATAATGTGCATTCCGATGCTTATTACAGCATTATTTACAATAGCTGAGATATGGAAACAACCCAAGTGTCCCTCAATAGATGAATGGATAAAGAACATGTGGTACCTACATACAATGGAATATTACTCAGCCATAAAAAAGAATGAAATCTTGCCATTTGTGATAACATGAATGTACCTGGAGGGCATTACGCTAAGTGAAATAAGTCTGACAGAGAAAGACAAATACCACATGATTTCACTTATACGTGGAATCTAAAAAACAAAGTAAACAAAAAACAAATTCTTAAATACAGAGAACTGGTGGTTGCCAGATGTGTCTGAAAGGAGATACAATCTCTGCCTTCTAAGGATGCAAGCAAACTTACCCTTGGGTCCAAAGGGAGATGCCATCTTTATTTCCAAGGCTGTTTACTATATAAAAGTCTGATACAAAGGGCACTCAGGAGCTCTGTTCACAAGATGTGCAGAAGTATGAGAAACCCATGGAGAACTGTCTGTCATTACAAGGCCAATGAGAGTAGGAAGCATGTTAATCATGTACAAGACTACATTCCTAGAGCTAGGAAAACAGGCCAGATATGAGCATTTTTTTTTTTTGCTAAATAAAAGAATTATAATAGCATACATTTACATCTACAACTACACTGTGTAAAAATGTGCCATTATTTAATTTTATTTAAATCTGGCTCTTAAAAAATGTAATTGTGAATTCAGGAGACCACTCCTCTCCACTCCCTCTTTAGAATTACAAACAATACGGGTGTCTTTACCACACCTGAAAAGGGGCTTCTGGCATAAGGTCAAGAATGATGCCAGTTCATGGTTCACATCACACACGATCCCTTACTTCACATGGGCCTACATCTTTACAAATGCTGGGAATCTGAAGCAGTGAGGAACACCTTGAGGCCACGTCCCTTTGTGGTCCTGCTAAGGCATGGTCACTGGCTTGGTCTTTCTAGGGAGCACATTCCTCTGTTTGCTTCTCAGGAGAGTACTCCTTTCTACTTCCTCTTCTCAAAGGTACTACTCTTCCTCTTTTTTTGTTTCCTCCCCATCATTATGATCCCTTAAAGGAGTATATGTTTTCATAAAAAAAAAAAAAAAAAAGAAAAAAAATTCCTCATCGCTAAGTAATCACACTACTCCTGAAGAAACCACAGAGGTCTAATCACTTTGTGAGAGAAGATACAAGCAGAATGAAACAAATATTAATATCTCAAAACATCATCCTGACCCATTAGCATTGTTGACATAACTCTATAAGCAAGCACCATTTCTTTATTTTACAAAACTTTGGGAATTCAGAGGAAGAAATCAGAGGTAAAAAGGACCATTTGAAGAAATTTAGGACAGGGATGGGAAAAAGAACCCAGGTTTAACTCTGGGGTCTCTATGACTTCATGAGATTCTTATGTGTCCACAGCCCAAACTATGACCTTCTCACCATTAATACCCTAATATCCAGTGAAAACCAATGAACAGATCTCTGATGTCCTATTATATGTCTAATGATTAAGTTTGAGGCTGAAATATTAAATAGTTTTCAATTCTACCAGTAATTGTATTGGGCTAATTTTAAGCCTCTGCCCAATGGATATTTTGTAAACAATGAATCAAAGTATGATATTTGCAGATTTGCATTAATTCAAAATAGAAGTCTCATTCAATTCTTAGAAAATACATATATAAAAGGCTTAATCAATCAGGTCCAGCCAGTATCCATTCTCTAAATTTTAAATGAACTGCTAAATATTTCACAATGTCTACTTCTTAGAAACAAGTCAAATAAAAATAAGTTTTTAGTCCTATTTTTAATGTCTTATATACAAGTGGTTAATATGTCTTATATTGCATATTAACAGGTCGTAGTAATTAATGATCTGACATTAGAGGCATTAAAAGTCATCACAAGAGGGGCACCTGGGTGGCTCAGTCGGTTAAGCGTCCGACTTCAGCTCAGGTCACGATCTCGCGGTCCGTGAGTTCGAGCCCCGCGTCGGGCTCTGGGCTGATGGCTCAGAGCCTGGAGCCTGCTTCCGATTCTGTGTCTCCCTCTCTCTCTGCCCCTCCCCCGTTCATGCTCTGTCTCTCTCTGTCTCAAAAATAAATAAACGTTAAAAAAAAATTAAAAAAAAAAAGTCATCACAAGAATGATTGGAGCAATGAACTCTTATCTCAATCAAAACTGGAGGCTGAAGAAGTAACAAAAGACCTGTTGATGGGTACAGTGATAGCTAACAGATAGTTCTATTTACAGTTTACCTGGTTCCAGTAATAAATCTCTGGTCTTACAAACGGATTCCTAAACAATTTCATTAAAAAGTCACACCCAAACTGTGTTTCTAGCATTACACTGAAGTGACTTTCAAAGGATGCTTGAAGGTCATTTATTTAATCAACAGTTATTATGCCTCAGTTTACTACTCTCCTTCTACAAATGCTACCTACGATATTGCATCCACTGTTGATTTTGGCTACTGCTGATATGCAGAGGTCTACAAAAACTCGATTTACCATTCTCATTTGTATTCTCTGATCCAGAAGTACATTTTCCCATATGTAGACATTCACTGAGGAGCCTTTTTATCTTCTCAGGTGATCCCTTCTCTCTAACTGGCTTCCTTCCTCCCAGGAATTTAAATTCCCACCTTTTCAACACAGACTGCCAAATCTGCATGTCTAGCCCAAACAGCTTTTGAGCTCCAGGGCCCTGGGCCTATTGGGGCATCTCTGTCTGGATGCTCAAGAAGCATATCAAATGCCACATCTTCAAACATTACTCTGCCACCTTCCCAGAAGCTCCATCTCTCGCTTCACAAAGTCTTGGTAGATGGCTCCAGAATTCAAGGCTGGCCAAAACAGAAGCTTCTATTTCCCAATCATCCTCACTCCCCATTTCCACTCACCACATGCTTTTAATTCCTACCATAACAAAGTGCATGTTTGCCCTTTTCTGCATCACCACTGCAGCCATAGACGCAACCCTCATTCATCACTTTTTACCTAGACTATTGAACAGACAGACCCCTTAGTGTTTGTCGTGCCTCCTGTCTTCCTCACCCTCCCCTAAGCCCCCCCAGGGATGCATCCTTCATTATGTTGCAAGAAAGGCTCTGCTAACATGCAAAATCAGGTCACTGTCCTGCTCAGAAATTATTTAAATGTGCTCATAAGCCACATGCTACCAAGTAAACTCCTTAACTATGGCTACAACATCCTTTGTGATTTTACCTTCATGCTCCTGATGAGCCTCGTCTCTTGCCATTCTCCCTCTGGCACTTTAAAATCTGGCACACTCCAGGGGCACCTGGGTGTCTCAGTCGGTTGAACGTCCAACTTCAGCTCAGGTCATGATCTCACAGCTCGTGAGTTCGAGCCCCGCGTCAGGCTCTGTGCTGACAGCCCAGAGCCTGGAGCCTGCTTCTGATTCTGTGTCTCCCTCTCTCTCTGCCCTTAATCCACTTGCATTCTGTCTCTGTCTCTCTCAAAAATAAATAAATATCAAAAAAAAATTTTAATCTGGCACACTCCTCATTCCCTGATACTTTGTGCCTTCTCAAATTCCTCAGCTTTTTAAAATGTTGTTCTGATTTTTTTTTTTACATGTAGATAAGATCTATTGAATATGGACAAAGTAAGGCTACAAAATGAGTTTGAGTCCAGATGGGCTGGGATGCAACCCATGTCTATATTCAAAAGGGTGTTGATATCTGGAAACTTTGACCATGTATGCTCTTATACCCTGGTCACTGAGGTGTGTGCAGGCATGCTTCCATATATACATTACGGCCCTCTTATGTCAGTGATTATCTCAAAGCTGAGATGATTTTAAGGAATATTTTAAGGAGGTTGTCTAATTTGTTATTGGTATTATTGGTTTATTATTCTTAGAAATCGCAATGAGATTTCAATACGAGAGAGGAGCATAGAAGCAGGATAGAGTTACTTTCTATAGGAGATAATGCCAAAACATGTGGAGGGATAGAGTCTGGCAGGTAATTTGATGTCTTGAAGAAGAAGATGGACACCTGATGGTGAGAAAGCAAAATTCCACAGTGGGTACAGAGTTCAGAAGCAGGAGGGATCAAATTTCTTTGGTGATGATGGGTTGTGGGATGGAGGAATAGTGAGAAATTAAAATTAATAGGTGAGCAAAAGGGGTCTAGTTGGAGAGTTGTTTTAAGAAACTTACTGGGAAACATGCTACTAAGTATCACAATCAAACATCTACAGGACGTTATCCCTCTGGGAAGTTCTCTGGTGTTGTGTAAAACAGGTACCTCTTGGCTGGCAACCTTAGTGTATTCATAAGGTAGCTAAGGAGAGTCTTCCATTATAATAATTAAAGCGTGGTCTTCATCTGCCAACTTTTTTGGGGAACAAATGCCTAGTTCTTCCATGCCTTCAAGAGAAAAAAAATCTTAATTTATTACCTCTACAAAGTGAAAATAAGCTGGATGTATCAACAGTAAATCTTAAAGTAGGGTGTGTTTAATTATATTTTATATAATTATATCTTATATAATTAATTTATATTTATATTATGTGTATTAAATGTTTTAAAAAACAATTTTCCAGATGAAAATATGCCAACGGAGGCTCTGTATTTAGGACCAAAAATAAAACTTATAACCCAATGAAATTATGCTTTCTACCTCTGCTAATCTCAGTGAATAAAATTAAAGACAGCAATCCATGCTTACTTGTTGTTCTCTGTTCTGCTTTTCTACTTAAATATGGTTTCATAGTCACATGGTCATCTGTTTTTCACAGGCAGTAAATCATACAGAAACACTTGCTAGTGCTTTTCAGATATTTTCATATTTCAACACAGTGGGATAAGATGTCTTCCATCAGTAGCAATATATTTCCTTGTAGAATGTGCACAGAAATACTCCTCACAGGTGTCGGAGATCTTCTATCCCTAGCCCCCCATTTAGAAGCATCTAGCTGAGTTCTTCCTTTAGTTAAGCATTTGTGTAAGACAACTGAATAGAGCGTGTCAACAATATCATGCAAGTTGCTATTTTGATTTTTTTTTTTTTTTTTTTTTTTGCTTTGGGATATACTCACAGCATTAGCAATACCAGGTCTGGGATCACTGAAGTATTGTAGCTCTTTTCACACAGAGCACCTGTCCCACATTTGCTTTAATGTATTCAGCAAATATTCACAGAGGTCCAGCTATGTGCCAGGCCTCCTCCAGACACTAAAGATTCAGGAAGAAATCTGCTAGATGAACACACACCACAAATCCTTACCCTCATGGATCAGACACTTTAGAAAGATAGAAACATAATAAACAAATTAAAAATATAGGGGTGCCTGGGTGGCTCAGTCGGTTGAGCGTCCGACTTCGGCTCAGGTCATGATCTCACAGCTCGTGAGTTCAAGCCCCGCATCGGCTCTGTGCTGACAGCTCAGAGCCTGGAGCCTGCTTCTGTTTCTGTGTCTCCCTCTCTCTCTGTCCCTAACTCACTCGCATTCTGTCTATATATATATATATATATATATATATATATATATATATTTATATATATATATTTATATATATATATATATATATATATATATATATAAATATATATATATAATTTATCCTATGGTATTATTTCTGTAAGAAAACTATAGGTAGATTAAGGCGGCTGGGAAGTGGCAGGAGTGATACTGTATACAGGATGGTCACAGAAGGCCTCACTGGTAAGGAAACGCTGGAGCAGAGAACAGAAGAAGTTGAATATGTACAGGGATGGAGCCCTTAAGGTAAGGAAGCAAGACAGCAGAAATGTCCCGAGGCAGAGTAGAGGTGAGCATTAAGGAATGTCAGGCCAGGGTGACTGAGGCCCCCTGAGAAAGGGAAAAAGACAAAGTGCAACTAAGAAAGTTTGGGGCAATGGATCATATGGGGGCTTTGCAAGGCCTTTGGCTTTAGTTTGAGAATAACAGAAAGCCCTGGGGGGCTTCTGAACAAAAATGATATAAACTGAGTAACATATTAAAAAGATCACTGTAGCCAGAGTGTACGAGAGCAAGGGAGTCAGACAGGAGGCCACTTCCAGGATCTGGTCAAGAAATGATGGTGTTTGGACTAGAAAGGAAACGGTGCCTGCCCATATTATTTTTATAGAAATATCATATTGAAAGGGTTTAGAACAAGCCTCCCCAAATGTGTCACCTTGGCATGTGGATTATTTTGAACTAAAGACAATAAAGGCCCAAAAGATTCAGGAGGAGTTGTTTTTTGTTTTTTGATTTTTTTTTTTTTTTTGTTTTTAACCTCCCCTAAATTCCTCTAAAAATTTAGAGAGGGAGCACTATTACCAAAGATAACCACTAAAAGTCTAGGACAGGTGTAGTAAACATTTGTTTACCAAACATTTGGTTTTCCCATCTTCCTGTGAATTATTTTCCTTCCCTTTTAAAGCTCAGACCTCTTGCCCCTTCTCCTTAACTTAGGATGGCATGTAAGCTTCAATTGCCTGACTATATTGGAGACTCCCATACACACAAAATTTGTTTTCTCTGTTGATCTGTTTTATGTCAATTTAATTAACAGCTAAAAGACCATAGGAAGAAGGAAACATTTTTCCACCCCTACAATATATTAAAGTATCATATAGAGAAATATACATATCACATATAGCTTGATAAATTACCACAAACTAAACATCTGGAAACCCCTTCCAGTCACTAACCTTCAAGGGCAATCTGATTTCTAATAGCATAGGTTAGTTTTGCCTGTTTTTGTACTTTATACAGATAAAATATACAGGTTATGTACCTATGTATCTGGCTTCTTTCAATATTGTATTTTGTGAGATTTATCCATACTGTTACTATAGATGTATTGGTTTATTTTCATTGCTCCATAAATGCCAAGTGTGAATCCATCATATTTTGCATATAAATTCTGGATATATTTTGAAAGTAAAGCCAACAGAGTTTGAGACAGAAGGGATGTGGGGTATTAGAGAGAATAGTGTAATATAACTCCAAATATGATCTGAGAAATTGGAACTACAAAAAAGCAAACTGGAGGAAGATGACCAGGTTTGGGGCAAAAACCCAGAATTTGGTTTTGAACATACTAAGCTTAAGAAGGGCTTAAGGGTGCCTGGGTGGCTCAGTCGGTTAAACGTCCAACTTCGGTTCAGGTCATGATCTCACGCTCCGTGAGTTCAAGCCCCGTGTTAGGCTCTGTGCTGACAGCTCAGCCTGGAGCCTGTTTCAGATTCTGTGTCTCCCTCTCTCTCTGACCCTCCCCCTTCTCATGCTCTGTCTCTCTCTGTCTCAAAAACAAATACATGTTCAAATAAATAAATAAATAAATAAATAAATAAATAAATAAAAAGAAGTCTATCAGTTATCCCAATACAGTTTTCTAGTAAACTGTTGAATATAGGAGTCTGTAGTTCTAGGGAGAGATACAGGCCATAGATATAAATAGAGTTGCCTTGTAGAGCCGATACATAAAGCCATGTGATCAAATCAATTACCTGGGGAGTAAGTTAACTAGAGAAGCTTGTATGGTCATGACTGCTCTGGAACACTGCAGCCCTTAAGGTTGAGGAGATAAATCAACTTTAACTTAGAGGTATTTGAATGTCTAGGTCTTTAAAACCAGCCTGCGGAAGGAATATAAACATTTGGCAGCATAAAGCCAGCTCCAGTTTTGTTTCCGTGTGTGTTTCTCAGGCTTAGCCACTGGCAAGGAGAGAAGACGGGGAGATGTAGGTGCCATCGTCAATCAGCAGGCACACTGTTTGCTAAGTGACATTCCTGTCCACATAAACGCTGATGTATTCCATTCACTTACTTCAATATGTGCAGAAGAAAGATTGCATCTCCACTCTAATGTAATCACAAAGCTAAAATACAGTTGCTTAACATTATTAGAACTTTAAAATATGTTTCTTTTTGACAATCACTGCCATTAAACACACAAAGACTCAATAAATGTTGAAAGAAGAATTCCATATACTGTTCATGAGTATTTAGTGACTACTGTAGGAGTTGCACTGTGATAGAGCTGTAAAAGTTTAAAAAAATCATCTAGTTGGGAGAATAAACAAATTATATTAAATGCATTGAGAAAAGCTTGTTCTGTCTATGTGTGTTTTAGGCAGGGGGATACACTTCTTACCTGGGGAAGTGGCCTATCTCTCGGGACTGTAATCACAAAATCGTAAGTAAAATGGTAAATCCTAAAAAGGCTGAGGGTAGAAATCATGCTCTCCTGTGTCCATCACAGAAGGGTCCATTATCTCTAAGAGGGGGCTCGGGCTCTAAGCTGCTGTTTATCTCTGTTTGCAGGTTAGAAAGCAAGGGACTTAGGCCAGGAACTGTAAAGTGGAGGCATTTTTTTTTTTTTTTTTTTTTTTTTAATAAGTGTGTGATTGGCTCAAATTTTGGAAAGTCTTTTTTTTTCCCCTCATATTATCTTGTTGTTCTCCCTTAGTGTTTATTTAATTCACTGTGTGGAAGGAAGGAAGGAAGGGAGGAAAAAATAAAGAAAAAGGCTGCTTATGGTTGGTAGAGGAAGAAATGGAGGAAGATGGCAGGGGGGGTAAGGGGTAAAGGGAATGCGGTCCTGTACACAACCATGGTAGTGTTGGCAACCATTAAGTTAAAAAAAGGGGGGCATACAAGGGTCCCCAGTCTTTTTCTTGCTTCAATGTTTGGATTGAACAGACCCAGGGACACCCCTTCTTCCAGACTCCAACTGATGAGAGAGCATAAAGCAAGCTGAGTGCAAAGTACAGGCTAACAGCACTCCCTCCACCTTTCAGTAGAATAGGTGTGATATTCCTCAGACACTCCTGGCTACCCAAGAACAAAGGAAAGGGGTTTAAGTGTTTGTCATGGTAATGTGGGAAACTAAAGCAAACACAAAATTAAATTCTCTTACTGCCCAAGGCCCAGTGACAAGTGCTTCAAACAGGCAGAGTGACTTTACTCTAGGATCTCAGCTGCCTGGATGATAACACTGTGAGGGGCAAAAGGGAATCTTGGCTTAACATTATCCTGACCCTCCTCCCCCCCCCCCCCCCCCCCCCGGCCCCAGGGACCAGTGAGTCTACTTTAACATATAAAAATTCCTTTGGAAACTTCCTTTATCTCAACTCCCCTAGGAGATATGCTGGCAATCATACTCCAAGCTTATGGCTCCCTGATATACATCTGAAGGGTCTCACGACTGAAGTTTTACCAAATAGTAATAAATAGTGTTTTCCTAACACAGCTAGCCCCTCAAGGTCTTCCAAACCTTGCTTCCAAAATACCTAAGAGACTTACTCTATCTCTGACCCCCTCCCAACCTGAGGGTATATAATCAGTTGCACAACCCCGGTGCAACTCCTTCTGCCCACGAGTTCTGTCCCCATGCTTTAATAAAATCACCTTTTTGCACCAAAGATGTCTTTAAGAATTCTTTCTTGGCCGTCGGCTCCGAACCACCCCACTATCACCCCAAAACCCCATCACTACCACCCTTGGGGAACAGTCCACACCAGACTTTGAGCTTAGCTCCTTACTGCCTACCCCCATGAGCTCCCAGATTCATCAGAATTGTTCCACAGAGATAGAAGCCACCATCAACTACCTGGTCAACATGCATCTATGAGCCTCCTACACCTACCTCTTTCTGGACTTCTACATCTACTACCATGATGCAGCTGTGGAGGTTGAGGGCCACTTCGAGCCAGAGTGCCCAGCATCTCTTTAAGATGAAAACCAGTGGTGGCAGCCCACTCTCTTCCAGGACATGCAGAAACCATCCCAAGATGAGTGGACACTACAGAAGCCAACATGGATCTAGAGAAGAAACTGAACGAGGCCCTTTCGGATCTGCATGCCTTGGTTTCTGCCTGTGCAGACTCCCTGAGTGCCTGGAGAACCACTTCCTAGATAAGGAGGGGAAACTCATCTAGAAGATGGTGACCACCTGACTTACTTCCACAGGCTGTGGGCTGGGCGAGGATCTCCCTGAAAGGCTCATCCACAAGCACAACTAGGAGCCTTAGAAGGTCTCTCTGGTATCTTCTTGGTGTCCGAGCTTCTGCCTAATCCCTCCCTGCAGCTACCAGGCAGCTTTTTAACCACCCTGGAGCCCTTGCCCAAGCTGTGGATCAAAAGGAAATAATAAAGCTTTTTGCAGGTGGAAAAAAAAAGATGTAAGTGAAATTTAGGAGATAAGAGGGTAAGCCATTCTTCACATGCAGGATTCTCCTGCAGGGTTTAATAGAAGGAATGCCACAGGATTACAAGGTTATGTGTGATGAGTTGCCAAGTATAAAGAATAGAATTCACAGAAGTGCTGAGAAGAGAGAAAGAAATTTATACTGAGGAGGTTTAAGAGGGCTTTCTGGAAAAGGTGAATTTAAGAGAAGCCCTGCATTCTTACCCATGGTAGAGATTTCACTGCTGTTAACTGGACACACTGGTAAAAAGCCTCCAGCCTGGGAATGTGTGGCTAATTTTTCCTGCAATTGGCTGAGTCACAAAGGTCGTATGACTAAATCAAATTAACTAGAAAGCTCTGCGAGCCTACATTCTATCCCAGGCCTCCATCCGCACAGAGCTGCCAGCCCAAGGCAGCCCAGTGGTTTCCCTCAGCGCCTCTTTCTTCTCTCAGCATATTAAAGAACTTCCCTCACCTCGCACAGAGGGACCAAAATGTCAAGATTAATTCCAGAGATGGAACAGAAAACTCTGGTTGACAGCTGACTTGAAATCGCAAATTACTCAACACAATAGCAGACAATTAGGGGAATTAACTGGAAAAGAGGGAGGGAAACTGGCAGAAAAGACAAAGACTAACCCTGTGAAGATCAGAGGAGGAAGGAAACACTGGAAGTTATGACAGGGTGATTTGAGCTGAGTGAGAATGGCTGTGGGGGCAAAGCCAGGTTTGCTAGAAGACCCACTGGGTGTAGACCACCAATCCCTTCTCTCCCTGGCAACTGAGTTTGCATTTTTCCTGCCAGGCCCCACACTGGTGTGCAGTTGAGTTTATGCCTTCCAACAGCTGCTACATTTTACCCTAGAGGTAGTTGCATTTCATTGTTAGGCAAAGTGATTCTTCTGTAGAGAATGAACAATTAAGTGCTTAGGCATCCAGCCCGTGAAGGAAGACAAGTATTACCACCAGGCATTTGTGGGGGAAGAGAAAAAATTTCCTCTGCTGCAAAATTACTTGAAAAAAGAAAATCTTCCTGCTGCGAGTACATTTAAAGGAAGGCAAGCAACAGGGCGTTAAGCTAACCTCTTTGAAAAGTTCCTTGTTAATTTTTATTTTATGTGTAAATTTAAGCATAGAGAATTATTTTTAACATATCCTAAGGATATACCCTTTAGAAATTTGGCAAGCAGCTAATGCTAAATACAAACTTCATGCCACTAAACTAGAAAATAATTTATTCTCTCACTTGCAGCACTATAAGTCCCAAAGAAAGTCTTTTCCTCTTAAATAGAGGAATTTTAAAAGTAAAGGATTTGGTGACATCGTTCTAATTAATTTTAGATTCCCATTAAAATGATAGAGTAAACAAGAAAGAAGAGACAGTACTTTACAGTTCTTATTGTACCGTTTAAATTGCTTAAATTGGGTCTTCCAGCTCTACTGGATATCATAAATTTGGGAATGTATCATTTCAGACTAAATAGTGTCTGTTTTGCCTTGAAATGTAGCCATTTCAGAACTGTTACTGATTTCACCTATGCACGCACTTGAGCCCATGGACAACATTTGTCCAATTTTCCTTAAATTTGAATTCTGTGGAAAGCTGCTTTCTTTTATTCTTTCTTTGTTTAGCTACAATTCAGAGACTTTTACACACATAAAGCATTTTTGGATCTCCCAAAAGGTGAAATATAAAAAAATCAATTACATTGTATTTAAGAAACCATTAATTAGTGTCACCAAATATGAACATATCTTTTCTTGCTTTTGGTAAATGTAATGTATACGAAAGCTTCTAGGACATCTCTATTACTTTTCTGTGTTTAAATTTTTTTTAATGTTTATTTATTTTTGAGAGAGAGACAGAGAGAGAGCAAGTGTGGGAGACACAGAATCTGAAGGAGGCTCCAGGCTGAGCTGTCAGCACAGAGCCTGACGCAGGCCTGGAACCCATGAACCACAAGATCATGACTTGAGCTGAAGTCAGCTGCTTAACCCACTGAGCCACCCAGGCGCCCCAATTTTTCTCTGTTTAAAAATTGTTTTTAGGGGTGCCTTAGTGGCTCAGTCAGTTGAGCATCTGAACTTTGGCTCAGGTCATGATCTCAGGGTTCCTAAATTCAAGCTCCACATCAGCTCCCTGCTGATGTCAGCAAAGAGCCCACTTCCTATCCTCTGTCCCCCTCTCTCTGCCCCTCCCCTGCTTGCTGTCTCTTAAAAATAAATAAAACACTAAAAAATAATAAAAAATAAAAGTTGTTTTTATAAGTTGGTGCTTAAAAAAGAGAAAATGCTACCTTTAAATCCTTTCTGAGGTGCCTAAAACTGTGGGTTGAAATCTGTATTATAGTTGTATATACAAATAAAAACTTAAATGTGGGCAAGTGTAAGTTGTATGAATTTTATGAAGTGAAAAAACATTTCTCTAGTTAATACTAAGTGCAGCAATTCAAAATAACTCATATTAGACAGCATTATCTCCCTATCTGAACTAAGAGAAGGCCTTGCCTGGGCACATGTCTTAACTTCCTCAGACCATTTAGAGAATTAAACCAGACCAGACATAGCCAACCTGGGTTCCAAAAATGAGAGTTCAAAGGAAGTCCATGAAACCCTGAAATTGTATGTAATATGTTTGAAAGTGTGTTATGTTTTTTTTACGTTTGTGTGAGGAAGGCCATCTTTAGGTCTTATCAGTACCTCAGAGGGATTTGTGTTCCCCATATAAGATTTTAAACTGCTGAGATTCTCCAGGGTTCTTTGAAATCCCCCAAGTTTGTCACATGTCTAAGAGTCAAACTGATCCATCAGGTCAGTGTGAACTTTGAAATTCATCTTTCGTCTGCGCTTCTCTGAATGACTGCCATCTGGTAATTTCCTATGCTGGACAAGATAGCCATGGTGATTATGAGTACAATGGACATTATAAGGAAGTCCGGCCCATTAGGACTGTCTGTCACACACACACAAAATTCCACCTCAATTTCTGTCTTTTCACCTTGTTTCACAGAGGGTAATAGCAGGGAAAGAAGAAGAAAACACTGAAGTCAAATTAATGAAGGCAGGAAAAGAGAAAGAAACATGCCCATTTGCCCATCTGCTCCTTTTATATACTGTAGTCAGACACTATATTTGTCTCGGGCCACCACACTTTCCCTGGGTACCTGCTACCAGGTTCAGTCCTGCCCTCACTTCCTCTCCCTGGCAGAAACAACTAAGGGACAAAGAGCCCTTGCAAAGTTCCTGTGGCCCGTCACCCTTGAATACTGCAAGAGGCTTCTTTGACATTGAGTGTCAAAAGCATTTGAGAGGTCTTCTTCCCAAAACACAGCTCTAACCTCAAGATTACTTTTCTCCCATTGAAAATATTTTTCAAATTACAAGTCAATCAGATAGAAAAAGAATATATTTTCACATACAAATATCTGTTTCTCTTTTCAAAATGTGGTGAATGAGGAAATGAGGCTACTTGTCTTCTTTGTAAAAGGAATGCTGTATCCCCTGGTCTCTGGAGACTTTACAGGGGTAATGGCCATTTAATAACAATGGCTAGACCCATGTCACTCATCACATACCAACATAAACACAGAGTAGGTTACTTGCCATTCTAAATGTCTAGTTTGGCACATCAGCCTGCCTCTGGCTGAAATTAACTGATTTTTCTAACCAAAGGAATGGCCCTATATCTTAGGGACAGTCCCCTAAAATAGGAATAAGTATACCCAATGGGCCAAATCCTGCCTGCCACTTGTTTTTGTTTTGTTTCGTTTTAGAGAGAGACAGAGAGAGCAAGCAAGCGGGGTAGAGGGACAAAGAGAGGGACAGAAAGAGAGAGAGAGAGAGAGAGAGAGAGAAAGGGAGAGAGAGAATCTTAAGCAGACTCCACACTCAGCACGGAGCCCCATGTGGGACTCAATCCCACAACTGTAGGATCTTGACCTGAGCCGAAATCAAGAGCCAGATGCTTAACCAACTGAGCCACCCAGGCACTACTCCCACCCTGCCCCGAGCCACTTGTTTTATAGTGCCCACAAGCTAAGAATGTTTTTTACATTTTTAAAATGGTTGTATAAGTACCTATATAATAACCTTGATTTTCCCTCTTAGTCCATAAAACTTAAATTATTTCTCACTCTTTATAGAAAAATGTTTTTCTACCCCTTGTCTGAGAGATATAAATCACAGTAAAAGAGAGAAAAAGAGAGAGAAGTACAGGAAAGTAAATTTATTCTAATTTACATATCAATATAGGTACAAACATCTTTAAATATTAACAAGTAAAATGTCTCAAAGTATTTAAAAATATTTATTCATCATGACCAAGTAGGTTTTATCCCCCCAGGAATTCAAATATGGTTCAACATCAGACTTTTAGCAATATAATTACCATATTAAGAGATTAAATGAGAAAAACTAGAAGCATACAGAAAAAAGCACCAAATGATATAATGGAATATAAAACTGATGAATATGACGCTACTGTGAACAACAAGACACAACTGTTTGATTTACACAGATCTGGTGATCACACATCATTTGCTTTATTGGGGTTTTTACAAAATCATCCCCTTTTATTCTTGTCTGTAGCAAAATAAGGACAAAAACAAATTAATTTATGTCTGGTAGACTTTAGCTACCTGGGCATTTCTTCTTTGCAAATTATCTATCTTCATTTTTGTTATTTTTCCACCAACTCATTTGGAGAAGCATGGTGGGTTAAAAATGAGTACATTAATTTTCTGCTTGGTATGGGAAAAATAAGTTTGCTATCAGAGAACTCATTAAATAAAATAAGGACTGATTCTCACACTTCTTTTTTCCCTCAACTTTATTGAGCATAACTGACAAAATTAGAAGTGATTACAATCACATTGTAGTGATTTGATATCTGTATACATTCTAAAGGGATTCCTACTAGTTAACACATCCAACACTTCACATATTAATCTTTTTTTTGGGGGGTGAGAACATTTAAGTTCTACTCTCAGGAAATTTCCATGATATAATACAGTGTTATTGACTATCACGTCTTACATTAGATCCTTAGACCATATTTTATAGCTGAAAGTTTAGACCCTTATACCAACAACCTCCCCTTGTTGCCCCCACCACACACACTTCTTTTTGGGAAGCTGGGTCTTAAGATTTCTTTCTTTCTCTTTTTTAAATGTTTATTTATTTTTGAGAGAGAGAGAGAGAGAGAGAAAGCTGGGGAGGGGCAGAGAGAGAAAGAGAGAGAGATCAAGGATCTGAAGTGGGCTCTGTGCTGACAGCAGTAAGCCCCAGGGACTTGAACTCAGTAACTTCAAGATCATGACCTGAGCCTATGTGAGGCACTCAACCCATTGAACCACCCGGGTGCACCGGGAAGCTGTGTCTTAATTCTACATTTCATGCTCACCCCTTAGGTGTTCTGCACAATGAAGTAGCCTCTCTACTGGACATAGAACAATGTAATGATCAAGTGAGGAGGTCCTGGAAGCATACTGCCTGCTTCAGAATGCTTTTCCTAGTAATTATTAAACTATGACCTTGGTAAATCACTTTGCTCCTACAAGCTCTAGTTTTCTCCGTTATGAATCATGGATAATAATAGTACCTTACTCATAATGTGGTAGGGAATAGAAATTAATGTGTGTGTGCATTTTCATACATGAGTATATATACACACATACATACATGTGTGCAAACACATAAAAATTTCCTGGCATAGGCTAAGGGCTCAGTAAATACTGGCTATTCCTATAGTGGAGAAATCATTCAGTTATTGACAGACTGCTTTTATTGTAGATCTTTTTCCAGGTAGGGGCCCACGAGGCACAGCTATAGAGTAAGTAGTTTCTGCTTTTAGATTCTTATGAATTCTATTCTAGAATTAAGATAAATCTCCTCCCACCCCAACCCTATCAGCTGGTTTGTGTGTGGCTTGAGTATCTAACAACAAAGCTCTGGTTGGAAAGTTGGGCCACTGGCTACAAGACATATTTACCCCAGCTGATGCTCAAGCAGGTCTCCCATCTAGAAGTCAGGCCAGCCTGCATAAATAAAGTTGTGAACTAGTTCCAAGGGAACATTTTCATTATTTGTAAAAGGCCACTCACAGAATATGCTCTTAGCTTTCCATAAAGAAACAATTAGAAATTATACCAATGTGACTGGGCTCTTTAACAAACTCCATGAGGCTTTGGCTCAAGTAACTAAAAGAATTGGAGATTAAGCTAATTCTTTTATCTCCTAGGCTACATAATGGGGAAATATATTATCTGTGGAATATAAGAACAGCCATCTGTCCTCAATTAAAAAATATATAATATCATTACAGAAATGTGATGTCATTGTTTCATTGTTTTTGAAATATGAGTAACAAACTGGTAAAAGATAAGATATTCATTTGAATTTTAGAATTATTCTATGATATATGGATTAAGTTCCTGGATATACAGATATATTTGGTAATGATTCTATCTCAATTGAGCTGATGATAGTTCCTAATTGTCTGAGTGATTGCTTTTCAGTGAGTCTTAGGCTTTCAATGTAGCTTTTCAACATATAAAAGTTTGGCAAGCCTTTTGTTATAATGAAGATAACTGTTTCTATGGTAATTATTTTGGTGGTGCCCAGACATCATCATGGCAAGAAGAATCACATAGTACCTTTCTATTTTTGTATCTTGGCCATTCATTATTTATTTTTAAAAATTACCAACACTTGAATCAATTAACAGAATTTGTTAGGTACTCAACTCAAACATATATACACAAAACAAAATAAAACAAAACCCATTCCTCACCATTAAGAAACCTCGTAAATAGCAAGAACTGTTCTATGAAGTCAGGGAGGGGTCTGAGTAGAGAGGGCAGTGGTTGTAGGTAAGATAATTTTAAGTATTTAAAAACTCCATTTAAACAATAAGTTTTTTGGCCTTCATTACTGTGTGCCTGAACACCTCTCTTTCTGCTCAAATAAACTTTTTGGGCTTTATCCAAATTTGCAGCTCACAGAACAGGAATATAATCATTTGACTCTTGACTATTTGTAACTAATGAGTGACTCCCAGCATAAACATTTTGATGAGTTTTCTCTTACTCGTACCCTTACTAATGCTTGAGAGTAGTTTGAGTTTAGAGTTCAAGTACTTCCTAATCTTCACAGTTAGAAGGATAATTTATAAGATTTACCTAAAAAATTCAGAAATATTACAAAGAAGTAAAGGTCTCATTACAATTCTAGAGTGGCATTTGGCTAGTGCTAGAAGGCGGTGAGGGGAAACGTAGTATGTAACATCAGCAAGAAACTCAAAGGCAATCTTTACAAAAGAAAATGACACTTCTGTTTGTTTTTAAAATATGAGAAATGGGGACACCTGGGTGGCTCAGTTGGTTAAACACCAGACTTTGACTCAGATCACGATCTGGCTTGTGGTTTGGGAGTTCCAGCCCTGCATAGGGCTCTGTGCTGTCAGCACAGGGCCCTCTTTGGATCCCCTGTCTCCCTCTCTCTCTGCCCCTCCCTGTTCGTATTCTCTCTCCCTCTCTCTCTCTCTCCAAAATAAATATTTAAAAAATATATGAAAAATATCCTATAGTTTCTATGTTTCCACATGCCTTCTACTTCACTGTTGTATCTTTTTTTTTCAAGTTGACTTATTTATTTTGAGAGAGAGAGTGAGAGCTGGGGGTGGGGGTGGGCAGAGAGGGCGGAGAGCAGAGAGGGAGAGAGGAAGAGAGAGAGGGAAAAAGAGAATCCCACGCTGTCATCTTGGAGCCCTAAACAGGGCTCACTCTCATGAACTGTGAGATCATGACCTGAGCCGAAATCCAGAGTCGGACCCTCGACTGGCAGAGCCACCAAGGTACCCCTTCACTGTTGTACCTTAATGGGCTCAGTTTTTATTTTTAAAAATGCTAGAGCTTATTTGAGTTCCTCCTAAATTCCCATACTCTTTGATCATTTCCTCCAATACTCTTACGTGTAACCTCTTGAGAAATGTTAATACCGATGGTGAAAAATATTCTAAACAAATCATTATATATGGTAGCATATCTAAAAGAAACATTTTAAAATAGAGATCAAATAAAACATTTAAAAAGACATAAAAGTCTGCATCCTCTACAACCACAACACCATAAAAATGCAGAATCTTTAAACCAGAACATAAAAAGATCCAGGGCTTTCATTGCTTCTACCAGAACTGCTTTCTAAACTGTCATTCATGCCTTGTCGACCATACCAAATGGCAGAAACCCAACACCGTCCATCTGTCAGCAGCTGCTGCCATTGTTAAGTCTTTCCTATGAGCATTACCCCCTCCCTAAGCAGGGCTTCAACTAGATGAGCTCAGCAGTATTAAAGGCATAGTCCAATCACAAATGGATAGCTTTAAAATATTCATTCATGATAGACATCACCTGTAATGTTCCTGATGCAAGCTGAATTATAGGAATAATTCATCTTTTAAAGTGATAAATGTCCAAGGTAAGAGGAAATGTTTCTCCATGCCACTAAAGCTTTTGAATCTATCCCTTCACTAGTGAATAGAATGAAAATGAAGGAGAGAATAGACTCAGAACACCTGATATTGGGCTGGAGTGTTTACATAAATTGAATATTATTTTGTTTGGTGCATTCCAAAAAGATCATCTAAAAGCCCTATTTTGTGGATATTCAATGATTTAATATACAGTTTTTAGTTCAATCTTATTACCTTGTTTGCTTATAACCAAGCCTTCTTCTCCGAGCCATTTCCCAAAGCTCTCTTAAGAATGGTTTCTTCAGGGTGCCAGGGTGGATCAGTCGGTTAAGCATCTGACTTCAGTTCAGGTCATAATCTCACAGTTTGTGGGTTTGAGCCCTGCATTGGGCTCTGTGCTGACAGCTCAGAGACTGGGGCCTACTTCTGTCTGTCTGTCTGTCTCTCTCTCTCTCTCTGTCCCACCCCTCCTTGCACTCTGCCTCTCTCTCTCTCTCAAAAATAAATAAACATAAAAAAAAAAAGAATAGTTTCCTCAGGGTGCCTGGGTGGCTCAGACAGTTAAGTGCCTGACTCTTGATTTCAGCTCAGGCAAAGATCTCATAGTTTGTGGGACTCAGCCCTGCTTTGGGCTCTGCACTGACAGTAGAGTACAGAGCTTACTTAGAATTCTCTCTTCCTCTTTCTCTGTCTGTCCCCTGCTCACACATGGGCTCATTCTCTCTCTCTCTCTCTCTCTCTCTCTCTCTCTCAACACAAACAAACAAACAAACAAAAGAAAAGAATGGTGTCTTCAACCAATACTGTTCACAGGTGATTATCCACGGAGCTGCCATGTTTCTCTGTACTCTATCCCTGGCACACAATGACTAGAATAAAACTGTCACAGTTACCTATTGCTGTATTACAAAACAAACAAAACAAACAACAGCAACAACAACGAACCACATCCAAACTCAAGGACCTATGAAACCATTTATTATTTGCCATAACTTGGAAGTAAGGAGTCCTTTGAACTTACCATATAGGCACATCCAACTACAGGATGAGCTGGGCTAGAAGGCGGAAAATGGCTCATTCACATTTAGTAATTGGCACTGGCTCTGGGCTGTAGGCTAGGATCACCTACAATGGCTACACTTCTTTTCTATTTAGTTTTTACCTGGGAGTCTTCATGCCTTGGTTCTCTCAGGTCAGCATTACAATAGTGCAGTACCAAAAGCTGCAAAGCTTCTTGAAACCTGGGTGCAAAACTCACTCTGACATGTATGCCACAATCTGTTAGCCAAAGCAAGTCATAAGCAAGTCCAGATGCAAGGGGTAGAGAAATAGATACCACTTCTATCTGCTCCCGAAGAGAGGAGCAGTGGAAGCACCCTGCAAAGGAGCATGAGAGGACTTGAGACAGCCATGCTTGAAAACAATCTACCAAAAAGGGTGGAAATTTTACCCACGATATTTTTTTTCAATTTTTTTTAATGTTTATTTATTATTGAAAGACAGGGAGAGATAGAGCATGAGCATGGGAGGGGCAGGGAGACACAGAATCCGAAGCAGGCTCCAGGCTCTGAGCTGTCAGCACAGAGCCCGACACGGGGCTCAAACCCACAAACTGCGAGATCATGACCTGAGTTGAGGTCGGACGCTCCACTGACTGAGCCACCCAGGCGCCCCTACCCACAATATTCTTTATGAAAGCAGTTCAGATTCATTCCTAGCTCACACTAACTAGTGGATTAACTATGGCTTTCTCTGGTTGAAATGCATATTGGATTGGTATCCATCTAGTGTTTTACAGCCAAAAAACAAAAGATGGTTACCAGCATGAAAAATGCTTGGCACACAGGAAGGGGCAGAGCTGAGATATAGAGACTCATGGCATTTCAATCCTTGTTTCCAGCTTTCTCTGAGGCTTCTCAGTGGGTGCCCTAAGTTACTTCTTATTCATAAAATACCTTCCTCTTTTGCTTAAGTTAATTTGGGCTAGATTCTGTCACCTGAACCTTAAAAAGTCTTAACTCACACAGATGTGTGTATGTGTGTGTGTGTGTTTATGATCATTATAAAATAGTGGTTTTCAATTGATGCTTTGATGCTGTTCACTACAATTCTTCTAATTTTCATGGCTGTTTTCACATTACTGGATGCCTTTTTAAATGTTCCATTTTACTTTCTGGAAGTAAATGGAGTTGGAAGACTTATGGGAAATAAAATTACAAACAAGCAAGCTCTAAACGCAACTAATCCCAAAATGAGACAAAATTCCTACAGAGTGAAATAAGTTCCTAAAATAGTACTTTAAGTTTGATAGGCCAACTAAAAATGCTACATTTACTGGGGTGCCTGGGTGGCTCAGTCGGTTGAGCTTCCGGCTTCGGCTCAGGTCATGATCTCACAGTCTGTGAGTTCGAGCCCCGCGTCAGGCTCTGTGCTGATAGCCTGGAGCCTGCTTCAGATTCTGTGCCCCCCTCTCTCTCTTCCCCTCCCCCACTCATGCTCTGTCTCTCTGTCTCAGAAATATATAAAGATTAAAAAAATAATAATAATAAATGCTACATTTAGGTTTTTGAACATTAAAAAAAAATTCCTATGTTACTGATGGCCTAGTATGAGTCAAGCATGGTACTATTTATTGGGTACAAAAAATGAGCAAATATTCCCTGTTGTCATGATGCTTACGGTCAAGGCAGGGTGACAGGTGTAAGCATCAAAAACAGGTATGTTTGTCAAAAACAGGTATGCAGCTGGTCGGTATGGCCCATAGGTTTTTCTCTTCCTTCCTTTGAGAGAATATTACCTGGATACATGGCCAACCAGCCAAAGATTTCATTTCCCAGCCTCTTTTGCCATTAGTATAACCCTGTGATGAAGTTCTGAACAATGGCATGTGAGTAGCAGTGATGTGTGCCCCTAAGACTAAGGGGTCTGGGTTCCCCTGGCTATCGTACATCATTCTACTAGCTGAGAGTTGATTAAAAAAAATGGAGCAGCCACCTTGGATCAATAAGTATAAGCCATGTGCCAAGGATGACGAGCTGACCAGATCTCAGCCAGTCATCTACCTCTGGACTGTCACTTGAGAAAGCAAGAAGCCATCTTGCTGCCTTGTTTAGGGCACTGAATTTTTGCATCTTTTTGTTACAGCAACCTAACAACCAAACAAATAGATAAATAATAAATTCATACAACATACTGTATATATAGCATATATTTATATATAATGTATATATATATATATATATATACAGAAACTACTTCATATTGTATGTATATATGTATACACACACACACACACACACACACACACACACTCACATACACACACAAACCACTTTGATAGGAATTAACAATTAACCAGCTGTGAGAATGCAGACACCTAAGGTTTGATTCTTCAGGTAAGAGAGTTAGGGTATAATGTGAACTGGTAAATATAGTTTCTTTAACATCAAACTAATTAAGGCTCCTACCTATTCCCTTTGTATCCCCAGGGCTTAGCTTAGCATCTGAAATCCTATAGGTAGTTAATAAATATTAGTGAAAGGAAAGAAGGAAGGAAGAGAGGAGGGAAGGACAATGGACAGAACAGTTAGAAATGAATCCACCACCTCAAACTATAGCAAATCTTCTCTGACCCCAAACTACCCCTCCATGAAATTAAAATTACTAACTCAGACAAGAGCTCACTATAACACAAAACACATGAAATTGTTACCTCTGCTAACAGAGGACTTTTATAAGGATGCGATCATGTTCATAAAACTTTTTTGTCATAAAACTCTTATTATACATAATTAGTTTATGTGAAAAAAAGGCTCAAAAAGAAATACTAGCTTGGAAGAGTACTGTGAATCAACAAGTAAGATAATAATTCCCAGAATACATAATATTTTTATGTTTTATAGTTCTACCAGCTTAATGAATTCTGACTTTTTAGTATAGTTCTAATTTTGATGCCATGTAGAAGGAGTAAGTTTGCATAAGAAGGTAAAATTTTAAAACTAAATGCAGTTACACACTCCTTGATATTTACCCACAGAATCTGAAAACTTATATCCACACCATACCTTGCACAAAGATGTTTATAGCAAGTTTACTCATAAATGACAAAACTTGGAAGCAACCAAGATTTCCTTCAGTAGGTGAATGAATGAATAAACTGTGGTACATCCAGACAATGGAATATCACTTAGGCTAAAAAGAAAAGAGCCATCAAGCCATGAAAAGACATAGAGGAACCTTAACTTAAATGGAAGAAATCAACCTGCAAAGTCTACATACTGTATGACTCCAACTATATGACATTCTGGAAAAGGAAAAGCTATGGAGACAATAAAATGTTAAGTGGTTGTGGGGGGTACAGAAAAGAGATGAATAGGCAGAGTATAGAGAATTTTCAGGGCCTTTAAATACTCAGTATGATATTATGATGATGGATATGTATCATTATACATTTGTCCAAACACAAAGAATGTACAACACCAAGAGTGAAACCTAATATAAACTATGGACTTTGGGTGACTATTATGTGTCATGTAGGTTCATCTTTGGTGAAAATAATGTACCACTCTGGTGAGTGATGTTGACATGAGGGGAGGATATGCATGTATATAAGGACAGAAAGTAACTGAAAAGTCTGTACTTTCCCCTCAATTTTGTCATAAACCTACAACTGCTTTAAAAATTTCTTATAAAAAATAAGTACAACCCACGAATTTTCCCACCATGATTCACCACATACTAGATAGTTTGATTTGGAAAAACAAAACAAAACAAATCAGTCTTATCTTTCAATGACAAGAAGTAGGTTATGATTAGAAATTTCATGGGGTTAGCTGTTCAGCTCCATGTGGATTCTAATTCCTGCCTTGCCACTAATCAGTGTGTTACTTGGTAATTCTCCTAAACTTTCTACAATGGTTTCTTCAACTAAAAATATAACAAGGACAATTGTTTACAAGTTAGGTATATATTTCGCCCACTGTGGAGTTATAACTGCATTTGCAACTGGGTTTGCTGGTGAGTAGCTGTCATAACTCAGGCTGTTCTGTTCCCTGAGAACTTGCCACTCTGCACCATAAAATGAGGAAAACATTACTTAACTGAGTGTAGAAAAGAGCAAATATATCTGCCTTGGTAATCAGAAATGCAATGAATAATGTTTTATATTTCTTGTTCTCTATAGATTTAAACATAGGTTGCATGTTTTAAAAATGCTAAATATTCATATTTTCCTTAATAATATGAAGCCATTTTAAGAACACTGCATATGCTTCACTGTGTGCAGTGTGAATGGTACGCTTTTGCATCTTACTGCTATCTTTTCCTTGTCTTAGTTTACTGCTTTAGTAAGCTTACAAAGACTATTACTTTCATCATACATGTCTCCTAAGTACTTGACTGCATATTCTTGTTTAAAAATGAGGCACTTTAAGTTTCCCATTAGTGTTGGCCTGTTGGTCTCTTATTCCAGTTCATTTTTCTGCAGTTTTGAGGCCATTAAGCAAAGAACATACATATGGTACAGTGTTAGGCACTGAGAGGAGGAAGTCACCTTCTCTAAAAAAATCTTAGAATTGAGACAGGGTTTCTCAAACTCAGAACTATTGACATTTGGGGCCACATCACTGTATGTTGTAAGAGGCTGCAGATATGTCATATATGTGCTAATATGTATCCTACAATGGATGTTCAATAGTATCCCTGATTTCTACCTGCTAGATGATCATAGCACAGCTCTCCAATTGTGATGATCAAAAATGTCTCCAGACATTGTCAAACGCCCCCTGGAGGGAAGGGGCAAAACTGTCCACCTTTTAGATCTATACTGTCCAAAAAACTATTTAAAATTAAGCATAATTAAATGAAATTAAGAATTTAGTTCCTCATCACACTTGTCACATTTTAACTGTTCAATGACCACATGCAGCTAAGTGTCTAATATATTAGCACAGATATGGAATATTTCCATTATTGCAGACAGTCTTATTGGACAGAACTGCTTAAAATCAAACAATATGATAAAAATGTAATGATAACAAAGGAAATAACAATAATGGTAGCAGTCCAGGATATCCTCCATTGTGGAACTCCTAATTATCCAGATCAGTTCAAATTTAATTTCTTCTGTAAAAACTTTCCTAATACATGTGCTAAATTTTTCTAAGAATTTCTAGAGGCTTGTACCTAGTAGTTCAAAATGTAACTAACGCTTAAGGATAATTGCAAAACAAGTAATTACTGAATAGGCATAATGATAGGGCTGGGGTGTTAATCTCCATTGATAGCTAAATTTAAAAAAGTAGTGTGAAAAGAATCTTAAACAGGTATATATAATTCAGGAGGTCTAGAGACTTGATCTGGCTGAAGACCCCATTGTTAAAACAACCACAATTTCAAAATATCAATTGACCTATGGAGGGTTTCACTTCAACAAAACCGGAAGTGGCTCGCAGAGCCATCCAGCTTTGAGCATGTTAGTCCTTTGGGGATGGTAACCATCTGGCCCAAGGGAAATTCATTGATTAAAGGACTCTCCTTGCTTCAAGATCAAATGTGCCCTCAACTTGTTGAGGTGTCAACATGAGGCCACCTTTAATAATCAAGAGGCCCAGGACAAACCTAAGTCAAGACTTTTGGAATTTTTGTAAGTGAAAAAAAATTAGGATCCTATGAAAGAAACTTTAAGAACATTCATACAACCTGCTTCTAGCTTCACAAAAGCCTGAGGAGACCTCTTACTGGCTATAGTGCCAGTGTGTGTGTGTGTGTGTGTGTGTGTGTGTGAGAGAGAGAGAGAGAGAGAGGGAGGGAGAGAGAGAGAGCGCACTGGAGAGGGCACCTTTGTGTATATAAAGCTTCATATT
Source organism: Panthera tigris (assembly GCF_018350195.1). Lineage (NCBI taxonomy): Eukaryota > Metazoa > Chordata > Mammalia > Carnivora > Felidae > Panthera > Panthera tigris. The sequence goes on along the minus strand of NC_056662.1, from coordinate 94,536,523 downwards.
TAATAAACCTTTTGAAAACACCATTAATGTTCTGTCTCAAATATTAATCCCTAAACTGAAGAAACAACACTTTCTCTGACATTTGACAGTTTTAGGCATGTGATGGTATTGCAGACATACTGATTCAGAAGGTGGTTTTGAATATCTACTATGTTCTGCTTTAAGGTGAGAAGGCTGAATAAGATCCCAGTAATGAATTCACTTTAAAAACTAAGATCCTATTAAATGCAATGTATATACTGGGCATTGAAGATGTACACAAATAGGGTGCCTGGGTGGCTCAATCTGTTAAGCATCTGACTTTGGTTCAGGTCATGATATCACAGTTCATGGGTTAGAGCCCTGCCTCAGGCTCTGTGCTGATAGCTCAGAGCCTGGAGGCTGCTTCAGATTCTGTGTCTCCCTCTCTCTCTGTCCCTCACCTGCTCACGCTCTCTCTGTCTCTCTCTCTCTCTCAAAAATAAACATTAATTTTTTTTAAAAAAAGAAAATGTACACAAACAAACATCCTCAGAATAATTATAATCTGGGGAAAGCTACAAGGACAGAATGAGAAAGTATTCAAGTTAACACCAATACCAAACAGGATAGAATGTAAAGGCTGTACAAAAAGCAAAGGATCACATCTCATCACAGAAATTCATAAGGTTTTCTACAGATGGCCTTTAAACTACATGTTGAGGATTAGGTAGGATTTTGCCTATACCTGAGGGAAGAAATGTTATTTCCGTTAAAGACAACCTTTAATGCAGAGGAGATGGGTGTTATGTTCTGAAGGGCACGGTACATGCAGGGATGCAGGGCTAGATCTCCATCTCTCCATCTCAATCCCTGTCTCTGTCTCTTTATTTTTTTTAGGTTTATTTATTTATTTTGAGAGAAAGTGAGCATGAGTTGGGTAGGGGCAGAGAGAGAGAGATAAAGAATTCCAAGCAGGCTCCATGCTGTCAGAGCAGAGCCCAACTCGGGACTCAAACTCATGAACCATGAGATCATGACCTGAGCTGAGCTCATGAGTCGGACGTTTAACCAGCTGAGGCCTGCCCCACTTTCAAACAAAAGAATCTTATACAATGTGCTTAGGAGATCTATATTGTAACAAGCTCCGCAGGCAATTTTAATACATAATGCAGTCTGAAAACCACTTAAGCAAAAGAATATTTGAAAATATGAAGTCAGAAAATACAGCTAATTTAAATGGTTTGGGAGAAAATGTATTAGTGATTCATATCTCCAAAAATGTCTAACAAATAAAGCAGAGTCTTTTCTTCTCCTATAATTGTTAAAGAGGATAATCATTTTAACAAATGATCAAAAAATGTTTATGAGACAAACACTGAGCTAGGTACTTTCATGTACATTACCCCATTTCATCTTAACCACATTGTGCACAAATGTTTTTGAAGATAAACTAAAAACCTAAGTCTTCTTGTTGAAAGATAATGAAAAATAAGAGGCTGATCCTTAATTTCTAATTCTCCTACTCCTATACCTAACTGCCTAATTATACCTGCTGTTTCTAACCTATATACCCAGTGTATACCATAGTTATCACAAAAGGCCCTTCAAGCAAAACTACCCTGTTATCACCTTGGGTTTTGCACATCTGTTCTTAGCTTGGTGGATGGGTCATAGGTAAGCCTCTCGATTGTCCCTTTGGCTTAGACAAATTCTGTGGTCAGCTCATGCCCTTCCTTCCTGGGACCACATTCTGGTGTTAGCCTATCTTGGGAAGAGGAAGTGAAAAAAAAATTAAGATCCTAGTCCAAAAGTTCCAGAAACAAGTTGTCTAGGCTACTTCTTTCTCCCTTTTCTGGACCACTCTCTGATCTCAAAGCCTATTCTGTGGCCTCCAGAGAACCAATAAGGCTTTTTCTGATGGGCTCTCAAAGTTATTGAAGAATGCAAATCTTGGTTTTCTTTCTTACAGATGAATTATTTTTGTTTCCTAGAGATGCAGTTTGATAGTCTTTCATTTCTATGTTCAATTCATCCAGGCTGAGAGCTGTAAGAAACCACCCGAAACCTCCATAAATTTAACTCATTAAAATTGATTTCACTCTCTTGCCACAATCCAATGAGGGACAAATGTGGAGATGGGGAGACCTGGTTATTTAAGGACTCAGGCTCTTGCATCTTTCATCCTCAGAGTCTTGCACTGGATTCTCTTCATCACTCAACAGGAAAGACAGAAGGTAAAGGATGCCATGGGTATTTTAGAGGCTGAGATTGGAATTGTTACACACCATAGTTTTCAACGTTCTGTTGGCTGGAGCCCATCACATGGTCCTCGTTGACTGCAGAGGAGGGTGGTGAATATAGCTCACTTACATGCCAGGAGGAAACTGCAATAGTTTAGTGAGCAGAGTCTACCACTGTATGTTGTCAGCAATGATAACCACTGTTATGCTTTTTAATTACAAAGCACTGTGTTTTTTGTTTTTGTTTATGTTTTTGTTTTTGTTTTTTTACCCACTGCATCAATTTACTCTGTTGTGGGTTGTTTAAATAACACTAATGATGCATAATTTTTTAACAGTATTTTTGGCCTAAAATTTTCAATTATTAGACTTCAATGTATATGTGAATGCTGCAATTCAGATGTAACTCTCTGCATACTTATTGCTAATGCAGACACATAACATATTTTCTATTGGTTGAACGATACTTCATTAGTTATATGTTGCCTGTAGCTCTGTACCTATTGAAATAACTGGAAACATATGGCTAAATAAGTAAAATGATCTTCAAGTTATCCTTAAATTTAAAAACAGTAGTTTTTAATATGAAACCCTGCTTATTAAATGTAAAGTGATTCATAAATGTCACCAACCAAAATTTGTTATAAATTGTTCAATTAATTCCTCTCCAATTTTTTTATAACAATGAACTTCCCTTTCCTCACTGGAGAGTAGGAATTGGTAGTGTAAATTAAAGTGTCCTTTGTCCTGTCTACGTGGGCCCACTAGGACAGTCACCTGTGTAATGTGCATCACTGAGGATGCCATTGTCCATTTTGTCCTTGACCCATTTCACTATTCCTACTCATCAAAGGAACAGGGAAATAGCTAGAGTGGGGTATTGCCTCAATATGAGCCCTAATGCATTATAAGCACCACACAAGCAACAAAAGCTTTTCAATATAACTCATACCAATTTGATTACTTCGTAGTAAGTAGCACAGAAAGAAGAGTAGCATACCTGAAAACCCACGTTCCAGCCCTGAACGTCCTCTAATGGGTTAGTGGAATCTAATACATCTTAATGAGCAATTTCTCCAAGTCAGACTCCTCATCTTTAGAATGTCAGAAAACAATGCAACCTTCAGATTACTTTTCAGATCAAAAATTATATGACTCTATGACTGTGGCTTTATTATAAAAAAAGATGGATGGTATTATTAGGTCATATTAAGTTTGATGAATAGCACGGAGGAGGAAAAATGATACTGGTATGCAGAGATGGTAGAAAACTATACAAGAAATAGTAAGTGCCTTAGTACTCCCAATGCAAACTGACTTTTTACCTTGCAATGTCCTTTGAAATAAAAGAGAAAGGTAGGATATAAACAGACAATATTGATAGTCAAGGCGAAAAAAAAAGTACAAGTCATAAACACCAAAATAGTTATTTTCTGGATAGAAAAGGCAAGGAGGAAAAGCTTCATGAAAAGAAGCTGGGGATCAAAGTGTGCAATAAATTCAAACCAATTTCTGCTGTGTGAAAGAAAAATATCAGGTCTGTGCAAGATGAAAATAAACTTGAATTATTCAACAAAACCAGGAAATAACACAGCAACATCAATCTTATTTTACACCTAGAAGAATTGGCTTGAGCCTATAACTTTATTTTACTATAGAGAAATACAATTTGAAGATCATAAAGGAAACAGATCAAAATATTAGTGGCATAGGTTTGATTAAGAAAGAAAAAGAAAAGGAGGGGAAGACCAAATAATTGTCTAAAAACAAAGATGGCAATTAATTGGACTGTTTCTATATATCTGAACTATATGAAAACTCATTAGAATAAAACTCCAAATTACTGGGATAGGGCATTTGGGTTAAAGGTACAGTTAACTAATGGTTAACACCGAAAAACAGTTTGTTCCGAGCCTTGAAAGTGTTACTAAAACCCTCTGGCACTCCTGGAGTAGGAAACACTCATTTAGAATCAAAATTAACAACATAAAATTGTGTAGATGTACTAGTTATGGGTAACCGCACTTCATTAGAACTAGATGTAAGAGCATTATTATCAAGCTCACACAACTGCATGTTCTAGGATTTATGTTTTTCTTGAAAGCTAAAATTGGGGGGTAGAAAGATCAGAGTAGAAAGATTCTCAATTATTTTAGTGATTATGTTAATTTTAACTAAAAGAGAACACTATAAATGAAGTATAAATATAAATTAGGAGATGCCAGGTCCTGCCAGAAAGCTGGAAGAAGTAGGTCAATTATCTCCAAACTGTTTGTAATACTTCTTTTATCTTTGTGTTTTAAACTACAGAACTCTCTATGCAAAGCATATCTTATCTAGAATTAAAAACAAAACTAATAAAAGTGAAATCAACTAATTGCTCTCAGATTACAACCCCTAAACAACTTAACAGTCTATTTCCCAATGCTGAAATAAGAGTCAAAAGGGACTTCTACAAGGGGGAAGTGTTTTTCTTGAAAATGCTTATGTCTCGACATTTTTTCCCCACTTTTCTTGGTTTCACTATTAGAATGGAAGCTCTTGGGAATCAATAAAATGAAAAGGCACCCTACAAAATGGGAGAAAATATTTTCAAACCATATATCTGATATGGAGTCAATATCCAAAATATCCAAAGGATTCCTATAACTCAATGGAAAACAAAACAAATAATCTAGTTAAAAAATGGCCAGAGGATATGGATAGACATTTTTCCAAAGAAGACATACAAATGGCCAACAAGCACCGGAAAAGGTGCTCAACGTCACTAATCATCAGGTAAATGGAAATTAAAAACACAATAAGCTATCACTTCACAGCTGTTAGGATATCTTTGACCAAAATGATAAGAGACAGAAAATGTCGGCAATGATGCAGAGAAAAAGGAATCCTTGTGCACTCTTGGTGGACAGTGCACAATGAAAATTGGTATAGCCACTATGGAAAACGGTACTGAGTTTCCGCAAAAAAATTAAAACTAGAACTACCATAAGATGCCCCAATCCCACTTTTGGGTATTTATCCAAAGGAAATAAAGTCACTATCTCATTGAGATATCTGTACTTCCCATGTTCATTACAGCACCATTCACAATAGCTAAGGCATGGAAAAAACCTAAGTGTGCATCAATGGATGAATGGATAAAGAAAAGATGGTATGTGTGTATGTGTGTGTATTATTTTTTAGCCCTAAGAAAAAAAAGAAATCTTGCCATTTGCAGTAACACGGATGGCCCTTGAGGGCACTATGCTAGCTGAAATATATCAGACAGAGGAAGAAATATAGTATATGACCTTAGTTACATGTAGATTCTAAAAAAGCCAAACTCCTAGAAGCAGAAAGTAGATTGATGGTTGCCAGGGGCTAGGGGGTAGGGAAAGGAGGACATACTGGTTAAAGGGTACAAACCTCCTGTTACAAGAGAAGTTCTGGGGATGGCATGTACAACATGGTGGCTATAGGTAACACTGCTGTGTTGTATATTTGACAGTTGCTAAGAGAGTAGATCTGAAATAGTCTCACCACCAAAACAACAATAATAACAAAATTGTAATTATGCGAGGTGAAGGATGTGTTAACTAACTTCATTGTGGCACACATTTTGTTTTAGATATAGATAGATATAGACATAGATATAGATATACACAGACACACATATATACAATAAATACTTTGTACACTTTATACTTCTACAGTGTTATGTGTCAACTATATCTCAATAAAGTTGGAAAAATATTTTTTAAGAAACACAACACAGGGTTGAACACATTCAATCTTAATTCTTCTTCCTCTTCCTTTTGAAAAAATCAAGATAAAAATATATACTTTAATCACATACTAGAGAACATCTAATTTGAACATTTTGTTTCTTATATGAGAACTTAAGACCACCAGTAAAAATAGGCTTGCTCAGAGAAACACAGCTTAATTAGCAGTGAAACTATCTTGCTTCCCTTCCTTTGAGGAAAACAAACAAAATACATTGGAGTTCTCCGGAGATTATTATACTGAGAAGAGCAACCACTTGTGTTATTTAGAGCTTTTGGCATGGAAGGAAGAAATATTAGTTATAATAGTCACATTTATTTTCTAAATATATATTTTTTATTTTTTATTATACATGTGTGTTGTCTTTTTAATTTTATTTATTATTCTTTAAATATAATTTATTGTCAAGTTAGCTAACATACAGTGTATACAGTAGGCTCTTTGTATCAGGAGTAGATTCCCATGATTCACCATTTATATACAACACCCAGTGCTCATCCCAACAAATGCCCTCCTCAATGCCCATCACCCATTTTCTCCACCCACTCCCTTCCACCCTCAGTTTGTCCTCTGTAAATAAATATACATTTTTCTAATGTATTAGGCATTATTTCAGATGACTGCTACCATTTCAATGGAAGCCCATATAGAAATAGGTCAATGTTTTTGTTGCGACATTTAAGAAATTACCAAAGCAGTAAATTCAGAAAGCTCACAATCAGATGTAAACCAATTAGCTTTTCCTTTCTACCTATGCTAAAAGATCATATTCTAATAGATATAAATATTCAGTACTTTTGATCTTTTATACCCTAAATACTCCCATATGAATCTACATCAGTTAACTGTAATATAATTATTATAGGATGTAACAAACATCAAATATAGTGCACATTTTAAGATCTTATACAAAGACAGTGTTATTAAATGCTTTTATATTTTAATTTTTTAATGTTTATTTATTTTTGAGAAAGAGAGAGAGAGTATGAGCAGGGGAGGGGCAGGGAGAGAGGGAGATACAGAATCAGAAGCAGGCTCCAGGCTCTGAGCTGTCAGCACAGAGCCTGATGCGGGGTTCGAACCCACAAATAGTGAGATTGTGACCTGAGCCAAAGTCGGACACTTAACCAACTGAGTCACCAGGCACCCCTAAATGCTTTTATACTTTAAAAAAAGATAATCATACTTGAACACAAATTTCATTCCATCTGTGAGAGCACAAAAGTACAAATAGAAATGGTATAAACACTGAAAATACATCATTTCAATTATATGCATCAATTTACATAGCATTAATTATTTTTAGAAAGGCAAAATAGAAGGCCAGATTGGCTTAATAGCACCAACAAATTTGAGTTATTCCTTGGTTGTTAAAAGTATTTTTAAAAAGTATGACTTCAAATGAATCATGCCAACAGTTCGTTAAATCCTTATGATCATCCACACAGAAATGATAAGAAATGTAAACCTAAAACATAGATTTGACCAAAAAGTGGAAAAATTATCTAAATATTTGCTTAAAATATACAACTCTTGAGCTTATCTTCTAGTTTCATAAAAGAAAACTCAGGCTTTTAAAAGCAATTGAATATCTGCACATTCAGTTTAAAAAGTGGTGCATGTTTTCTCAAATTCTTTCATTCTGGCATTATCTAATTTTTAAATTTTTATGGATTCGATGGGTGTGGCATTATTATTTGACACACAGGAATTCTGACACAAAATGACTGTTTTTCAGTATGTTACAGGTGGCTTTTGGCAGAACTGAAACTCCACTGTCTCCAAAAAATACAAATGAGAACTACAAGAAACCTCCCTTTCAGAGTCTATATAACTCCACGACCTCCATTTGGTAGATTAAAGGTTTTTCGAGAGAAATTCAGTGACAAGTAGCAACCTATTTCCAAAAGCAAGCTCAACGACACTGCACAATATCAGAAAAAGAAAATATGCACTCTCATCTATATGTAATTGTTTCAAAATCACAAAGAATAATTTATCAATTGCTATCCAAAGTGATGGTTAGCTTAAGTGTGTCAAGTTGGCCAGGCTATTATTATTAACTAACAATACCCAGTTACTTAAGCATAATCTAGGTATGCTGTCAAGGTATTTTGTAGATGTGATGAAAATTCTACAGTTACTGTAAGTAAAGGAGATTACCCTGGATAATGTGGTAATGGGCTTCATCTAATCATTTGGAAAGCCTTCAAAGCAAAAACTGAGAATCACTGCAGACAAACACATTCTGCCTCAAGACCACAGCATTAACTTCTATCTGAGTTTCCAGACAACCAGCTTGTCCCAGAGATTTTGGACTTGCTACCTGCCACAGTCTCATGAACTAATCCCTTAAAATAAATCTCTTCATATATATACATATCTTTTATCATTTCGCTTTCTCTGGAGAAATCTGGCTGATAAGATGTATCTATGTTCTCTTTCATTTGGCTTATAGATAAAAAAAAAAAAAGAATAGAGTTCCTACTTTGCTCTTTACAGAGGGGTTAGGAAAGGCCTTTCTGAGCAGGTGTTTTAGAGTAGCATTTATATAATGCTTATTATGTGTCAGTCACTGATTTAAATACCTTGACTATATTAAGAACTATCCCATGAAATGAGTACTATTATTATACCCACCTTACAGATGATGAACCTGAGGTCTATGGGAGATTAAGTGATTTATCTAAAATTACATGGTTAGATATGTTGGAGTCAGGTTTCAAATGTAGGGCATTTAATTCCATAACCTGTGCTCTTAATGATTATGCTGAACTGCTTTAGAATGGATGAGTTTAGGATATATTTTGGAGCTAAGCTGATAAACTTAAATTGTGGCTTTGGAGGTTAGGTATAAGGGATAAAAAAAGAATATAGTATAAATCTCATGCTATTAATGCTATTAACTTAAGCAACTGGGTTGTTAATCCCATTCCTAAATGGGAGAAAAATGAGGAAGGGTATAATTTGGTTTGAGTAGGGGCAAAATTGCATACACTTATCTAAGGGCCAGAGGCAAACATTTTTAAATCTTTGGTATACAGAGTGAGATGATTGATAGAAAAGAAAAGAAAGCCCAGGCCCAAGCCCTAAGACATTCCAATATTTAGAATTCTAAGATGTGTAATTAGAAAGAGGTAGGAGGAAAAGGAGGTAATACAGAAGCCAAGAGAAGTGAGAAAAAAGGGTGACCCAGGGATGAGGGGCAGTTGTCAACTCCATGTAATGCTATGGAGAGGTTGAGTAAAGATGTAGAGGGAGAGAAATGGCCAGATTTGACCAAAGATGAGCCCAATGACTCAGACCAGACCTTGTTTCCAGGGAGTGGTCAACCTGAAAGCCAGAACGGTATGGGTGAAAAAGGGACCATTTTATATGTAGCAAATTTATTTTAAAAACTCACGATGGGGCACCTGGGTAGCTCAGTCGGTTGAGCGTCCACCCTCAACTCAGGTCATGATCTCACAGTCCGTGAGTTCGAGCACTGCGTGGGGCTCTGTGTTGACAGCTCAGAGCCTGGAGCCTGCTTCTGATTCTGTCTCCCTCTCTCTGACCGCCCCCCTTCCCCGTTCATGCTCTGTCTCTCTCTGGTCAAAAATAAAGAAACATTAAAACTCATGAGAGTTTTATGACTCTCATAAACTCATGAGAGTTTTATGAATGGGGTGGGGCACCTGGGTAGCTCAGCTGGTTAAGCATCCAACTTTTGGTTTTGGCTCAGGCCATGATCTCACAGTTCGAGAGTCCAAACCCCACACGGGGCTCTTTGCGGTCAGTGCAGAGCCCACTTTGGATCCTCTGTCCCTTTCTCTCTCTGCACCTCCCCTACTTGTGCTCTTGTGCTCTCTCTCTCTCTCTCAAATAAATAAACATTTAAAAAAACACGATAAACAAACCAAAAATTAACTCATGGGAAACTGCTCTGGTGACACAGCAAGTATTGCAAAGTGGGAATGGTCGCACCAGGTGGTGGTTTTGAAGGTACAGGAATTCCGTATAAAAATTGTTTTTGCTTTGCGGTATGTTTGAACATGTTCATAATAAGATGATGAGGGTAATGCATGGGAAATATGGATACCGAATTCAGGCCTACAGTTCCCTAGCCAAGGTTGGACAGTGGGAGCAGGGAGGGAGGGAAATACAGATGCTGAGGAGTAAGCAGCTTCCACTGTGTTGGCAATATGTGAGTTCTTCAGCAGACGGATCTGCATAACGGTATTCTTGTTACTCCTCATGTTATTCTGTACATATTATATTGCACAATAAAAAGGAAAGAAGTAACATTGGGGTAAGAAAATTTAAGGAGTGAATGTTTGAAAAGTTTTGCTTATTTTTTTTATGTTTATTTATTTTTGAGAGAGACACACAGTGTGAGTGGGGGAGGAGCAGAGAGAGAGAGAGAGAGAGAGGGTGGGGGATGACACAGAATCTGAAGCAGGTTCCAGGCTCTGAGCTGTCAGCACAGAGCCCGATGCAGAGCTCGAACTCACAAACCGCGAGATCACGACCTGAGTCAAAGTCGGACGCTTAACCAACTGAGCCACCCAGGCACCCCTGAAAAGTTTTGTTTAAAAGAAGCAGAAGAATGGTATAGCTGTTTGAGGAAGGTTGTCATTAGGTAGGGTTTTCTGTTTGTTTTAAAGTAAGTTTTTAAGTTTGTTTATCTATTTATTTATTTAGAGATCACATGTGCACAAGAGCCTGGGAGGGGCAGAGAGAAGGAGAGAGAGAATCCCAAGCAGGCTCCACACCATCAGTGCAGAGCCTGATGCAGGGCTCAAACTCACGAACCGTGAGATCACGGCCTGAGCCGAAATCAAGAGTTGGATGCTTAATCAACTGAACTATCCAGGCACCTATTTATTTTTTTAAGTAATTTTTTTAAAGCTCATTTATTTATTTATTTAGAGACAGAAAGAGAGCAAGAGTGGGGGAGAGGCAGAGACAGAGGGAAAGAGACAGAATCAGTTTTCTGGTTGTTTTAATATAGGACATGTTTGCATGTTGTTTGGCCTGTACCAGTAGAAAGGAAGAAACATGCTTCCAAAGTGCGATGATCACCCAAGTTGAATCCTCCAAAAACGAAGTGGAGAAAGGCTTTGGGAGAAGTGGTTCTTCATTCTTTTCTTTTTCTTTTTTTTTTTGTTTACCCATGGGTACATGTGAACAGACATATAGCAGCAAGCATTGGTTCTTGGTTTAAAAAGAGGTCATTCATCTCCTGCCTTTCCTATCTGCCCTTTTCTCTCTATCTTAACATGAAGTCTGTTACCAGCATCTTATGATTAAGATGTCTATCTACTTGGCCTTGCAATGCTTGGAGGGCATCACCATAATTTATTGTAAGGTCTGATTTTTCCATATTGCCGGTAAGTCACTCCAGAGGGCCAGTCCTCTGAGACCTTATATTAGCATTCACTTAGCAAGATTCAGCGTGGTTTTACAAGCTTTTTGCCTTGCCCATTTATTTTCTTTTCAAAAGCAGAATTCGATCTAAAAGCATGCTCACTCAGTCTCAGTTTTAGAGGGGTTGCTGCTAATGATGATGACCTGGGTTGCATCAGGTTGCTGGCATAGATCACAATTAGAGATGTATCAGTAAATCAGCTTCATCTTGGACAATCTTCTCCTGTGGTTTTCAAGATGTTTATGTCAGTTGCAATTTTTACGGAATTACAGACTTAGCTATCAGCGAGGAAATACTTGATGACCAGGTTTCCTTATCTTTATGTGGTAATGTAAAATATTTCCTTTTTGTGCACGGTTGGGATTTGGTGTTTTGTTTAAGGAATTTCCCTTAAAACAAAGTGGAGTTCAAATGAAATGGAGTTGATTTAGTGATCCACCTGATTTTTTTTTTTTAATTTTGTGGTTAAAAATATCGTAATACTTTACATTTACAACTGGTCAGTTAGAAAGCATAAGAGCTCAGTCTTTTGCCCAGTTAGTGCTAGTGCAGTAACAGTAATAATCAATAGTAAAGGCAATACCCACCAAGCTTTTAAATTTTTTTTTCAACGTTTTTTATTTATTTTTGGGACAGAGAGAGACAGAGCATGAACAGGGGAGGGGCAGAGAGAGAGGGAGACAATCGGAAACAGGCTCCAGGCTCCGAGCCATCAGCCCAGAGCCCGACGCGGGGCTCGAACTCACGGACCGCGAGATCGTCACCTGAGCTGAAGTCGGACGCTCAACCGACTGCGCCACCCAGGCGCCCCTAGCCACCAAGCTTTTAGAACCTAGAGTGTGGTAGGTCTGGTGCAAGCACTTTACATGCATCCACCATCTATGCTTCACAACAGTCCTCAAAGTGTATGTCTGATTGGCCTCACTTCACTCATACAAACACAGGTGCAGGGCAGATAAGTAACTTGCCCAAGTCACACAACACAGGCAGCATACGAATTTGCAGAGTTGGAATTTGGCTCTGCGTCCACTACAAAACTGCCCCTCACCATCCCCCTTCATGCTCCTTCTGCTACCTTGCCCACTCTGGGTTGGATACATATACACAGCACAGTATGCCTGATCACTGATGTATATGTGAATTAGCCACTTTTCTGGCTTCTCTCTGGTCCCTGACCTTGTCCTTCTTTCTCCTTTTCCATGGATTTCTATTTCTTTCTTACTATGTCTTGTATATCCTTGTAAGCCTCTTTAAATCTTTTCTGTGAAAGGCAAGAACACTTTTACTTCAGCTTGACAAATAGGGATCTCAATAAAGGGTATTAAAGGAAATAGTCCTGGATTGGCAATCTTCTAAACCAGATTCTGCATTTTATTCATAAAGATGTGTAATTTATCACTCTTTGTAAGTCAGCGTAAGAACAAGAATATTTCAACATCCACACTGTGTTTGTTCTTGCCGTTTTCACTAAGCACATCAGCAGAATGGCCTGTTGTGGTTTTTTCGTTGTTTTTCCTATTGTGCTCAGTTCAATTAATAATGTATCAATATTGGCTCATTAGTTACAAATATACCATAACAATGTTGCATGTTAATGCCAGGTGAAACTTGATGTAGGATATATGGTAATTTTCTGAACTGTCTTTGCAAATTTTCTATAAATTTAAGATTATTCTAAATAAGAAGTTTTATTGTTTTTCTTTAATAGAATAAGGTTAGGTGATTTTGTATAGACATGATTTTTGATATCAGTGGGGTAAACACGAAGGACTGAGACTGAAATATTGTATAACTCTTTGTTTATTTTTTTTTAATTTTAATGTTTATTTTTGAGAAAGAGAGAAAGAGACAGAGCGTGAGCAGGGGAGGGGCAGAGAGAGAGGGAGACACAGAATCCAAAGCAGGCTCCAGGCTCTGAGCTGTCAGCACAGAGCCAACACAGGGCTCAAACTCACAAACCATGAGATCATGACTTGAGCCGAAGTTGGACGCTTAACCGACTGAGCCACCCAGGTGCCCCTAATTTTATTTAAAAAACTGCCAAACTGTCATCCAAAGTGGCTGTATAATTTCTCATCTGAAGAAAGAAGAGCTGTTTCTCATCCTCACCAGCATTTGGTGTTGTCAATTGGGGGATTTTATTGATTCTAGTAGATATACAGTAAAACCTCTTTGTTGTTTTAACTTGCATTTCCCTAATGACAAATGATGCTGAATAATTTTTCCATAGGTTTACTCGACGTCTATATACCTTCTATTCAAGTCTTTGCCCATTTTTGAATCCAGTCATTCCTTTTCTTATTGTTGAATTTTAAGAGTTCTTCATATTTTTTGGGTACAAATCCTTTCACAGATATGTGACTTACAAATATTTTCTTCCCATCTATGGCTTGTCTTCATTCTATTAGCACTGTCTGTCACAGAGCAAAAGTTTTAAATTTTAACTCAACTTGTCAATTTATCTTGCATTCATCATACTTTTGGTTGTTCCATTTTTATTTTCTCTTATTTTTATAATGTTTATTTATTTTTGAGAGAGAGCAAGAGAGACAGAGCCTGAGCAGGGGAGGGGCAGAAAGAGAGGGAGACACCGAACCTGAAGCAGACTCCAGGCTCTGAGCTAACAGCTCAGACACGGGGCAAAACTCAGGAACCACCACAAGATCATGACCTGAGCTGAAGTCAGATGCTTAACCAACTGAGCCACCCAAATGTCCCAACCTTTATTTTTTTTAAATAGATGTACATTTATTTTATTTAAAAAATGTTTATTTATTTGAGAGAGAGAGAGTACAAGCAGGAGAAGGGCAGAGAAGGAGAAGAGAATCCCAAGTAGGTGCTGCACTGTCAGCTCGGAGCCCCACACGGGGCTCGATGCCACAAATTGTGGGACCATGACCTGAGCCGAAATCAAGAATCAGATGCTCAACCAACTGAGCCACCCAGGTGTCCCTGGTTGTTCCATTGTTTTTTAAATTTAATTTGTTTGTTAATTTACATCCAAGTTAGTTAGCATATAGTGCAACAATGATTTCAGGAGTAGATTCCTTAAGGCCCCTTACCCATTTAGCCCACCCCCCTTCCTACAAGCCCTCCAGTAACCCTCTGTTTCTTCTCCATATTTAAGAATCTCTTATGTTTTGTCCCCTACCTGTTTTTATATTATTTTTGCTTCCCTTCCCTTATGTTCATCCGTTTTGTATCTTAAAGTCCTCATATGAGTGAAGTCATATGACATTTGTCTTTCTCTGACTGAGTAATTTCACTTAGCATAATACCCTCTAGTTCCATACTAAGGTCAGGAACAAGACAGGGATGTCTACTCTTGCCACTGTTATTCAACATAGTATTAGAAGTCTTGGCCTTAGCAATCAGACAACACAAAGAAATAAAAGGCATCCAAATCAGCCAGGAGGAGGTCAAACTTTCACTTTTTGCAGATGACTTGACAAAAGATTCCACCAAAAAACTGCTAGAACTGCTAGTATCCAAAATCTATAAAGAACTTATCAAACTCAATACCCAAAAAACAAATAATCCAATGAAGAAATGGGCAAAAGACATGAATAGACACTTCTCCAAAGAAGACATCCAGATGGCCAACTGACACATGAAAAAATGCTCAACGTCACTCATCAGGGAAATACAAATCAAAACCACAATGAGATACCACCCCACACCTATCAGAATGGCTAACATTAACAACTCAGGCAACAACAGATGTTGGCAAGGATGCAGAGAAAGATGTACCTCCTCGTGGGAATGCAAACTGGTGCAGTCACTCTGGAAAACAGTATGGAGGTTCCTAAAAATTAAAAGTAGAACTACCCTACGACCCAGCAATTGCACTACTCGGTATTTATCCAAGGGATACAGGTGTGCTGTTTCGAAGGGACACATGTATCCCAATGTTTATAGCAGCACTATTGACAATAGCTGAAGTATGGAGAGAGCCCAAATGTCCATTGATGGATGAATGGATAAAGAAGATGTGGTATATATATACAATGGAGTATTACTCAGCAATCAAAAAGAATGAAAACTTGCCATTTGCAACTACATGAATCAAACTAGAGGGTGTTATGCTAAGTGGTTGTTCAATTTTTGAATTTCACTTCTACAGCCTGCTTAATTTTTAAATTATTAGCAGTCTCATATCAGAATGTAATATTCTTTCTTACTATTTTTTTTTAAAAATGTGTATTTATTTTGAAAGATCGAGAGAGAGAGTTCAACAGCATGCAGGGGAAGGGCAGATAGAGAGGGATCAAGTCCCAGACAAGCTCCATGCTGTGAGCACAGAGCTGGATGTGGGGCTCGCTCCCACAAACCCATGAGATCATGACCTGAGTTGAAATCCAGAGTCAGACACTTAACTCACTGAACCACCCAGGTGCCCCAGAATGTAATATTCTTATAGGCAGAGAATGTCTGTTTTCTTTCTTTGATATTCTATATTCCCAGCCCCAAAATAGAGGAGGTACATAGTATTAATAAAAATTGGTTGAATTAATTGGTCTAGTCAGTTAATGTATATGGAGATCTTTCAGGATCTATATCATCTCATACAAAATATGGATAAATAATACTTCAAATAACTAACAAAATAATGCTGACAGAATATATACCACGTGTCTTACAAATCGAGTGGCAATAAATAAACAGAAGCTATTGCTTTTATTATTCTTCCTGAAGGATTATAGCATTTTCAAAAGCTTAGAACTCCAAAAAGAGGGATCATATGAAAGAATAATCTGTCCTCATCTCCCAGTATGTTGCAACAACAGCCATACAAGTGGCTCCAGGTTGACATGGGACATTCCTGGGTCCTCAAGTAGGGCAAACTTTGACCTACAAATACATTTTATTTGCCCACATATGCAACAGTTAAAACTACTTCAAATGTTAAAATCTGCATTAAGATAAACCTTAAATTGCATAGCATTTTCATATTTATGCATTTTTCTTCATGATCTTTTCATATCAAACCTATTTTTATTTTTTTTTTTTTTGTCATTGCATGTATCTCTAGGTTTCTTGTATCTGTTTTTCACTTATGATATTAAAGCTTCTGAAAATTAATTTCATTCCTGGATAACATCCTTTCCAACAGAAAAAAAAGAAGACTTACAGTAATTAAAGATGGTATAAAGATGTAGTAAGCTTAGACCATTAGTGATTCCCAAACTTTGGAAGCATAAGATTGGCTACTAGCTGGAAATAAAGATTTCTAATGGTACCCCTGCTGCACTGAATCTAGGTTTGTGGCTAGGCTCAGGAATTTGAATTTTTATAGACATCACCTATCCTCCCATAGGCAATTCTAAAACAAGTGGTCTGTAAACTTCACTGTGAGAAACACCTGTGAAAGAAGCCTCTACAAAGAAGGCAAGGAGGTGCCATGCAAAGGACAGTAAGCAGCAAGAGTGCATGGACACAGCAGGCCATCACCAGATCCATGACTCATCTTCCCTGAGTCTGAGACTGAAGAGACACTTCTCATTCCAAGTTCAAGGTATGCCCTTGTTTCATCTAATAAACATGCACTTTATTACATTACTTGATAATATTAGTTTTTAAGGAAATGGATCTACACTCAGTAAAATCCAAGCTCAAAGAAGCAAGACCCAGAGAGAGAAATGAGTGCTCTTTCCCTCTCTTCTCTAGGATTTGCCTCTTGAATCTCCATTTCTGTCCTAAAATTCTCTTCTTCCCTGAAGATGCTCCATTTCAGTGGAGAGCTGCTTCTCTAGCCATCCAATCATACAGGAGTGAAATCTCACCCCATAACCAATAGGACCCTACATTTAGAACATAGTAACATACCATTCATACAAGGGTAGTCAAGCAGCAGTAAAGAGTCAGCACATAGCACAGGAAAGGAATTCTGATATCTCTAGGATACCAAGTATTCAGGGTACTAAGAATAGAGGCATAAAGCAAGGGATACTTGGAAGAAGTATATTTGGGAGACCATTGTCCTGAGAAAAAAGATAAACTCAGGAGTAGCAGAATCCTTCCAATATCCGCAGCTGTCCTTCTCCTTACAGAGCTGACCTCTCTGAATAGTGCTCCAGGACAGAGCACATTGCCTTGCTCCTTCCCACACTGTGTTGTTTTACCTACTAATAGGGCAAGTAAGGAAGAGGGATAGGACTATCTGACAGTAAAAGCTTCTGGCCTGGGAAATGGTCTTTGACCAGATCTTAGGTAGGGAGTTCACACAGTTGATAACAACTAGAGTTTCTGTTGAACCAGCTCATTCCACGGACATCACACTCCAACAACAAAGGGAATGGGGAAAGAGAAAGTCTAAGTCTTCAGGAGGCAAAAGGTTTCTCTCTTCAGAGATGTGAGGACACCTTTCTCTTTCTCTTTACTACTTTTTCTGCC
The DNA here is from genome assembly GCF_018350195.1 of Panthera tigris. NCBI lineage: Eukaryota > Metazoa > Chordata > Mammalia > Carnivora > Felidae > Panthera > Panthera tigris. The sequence continues at coordinate 94,518,754 of NC_056662.1, read as the reverse complement.
TTGTTCTGTCTGTCTCAGTCCATTGGTCATCAGGTACTCAGTAAATATTGATTAGGTAAAAAAAATTAATGTGATATCACCATAACACTTAACAGTTGAGGTTGTATCCAGACAAAAGCCTGCATGAGCAGTGAATGGTTTGACCATGTCTGATTTAAAAAATGGTTCCATTAAGATGCTACCTCTTTTATCTGTACCTTCTTGTCACTTTGCTCCATGAGATTCCTCTTAAGGTTGGGTGAGGGCCATATACATCTCTATCTATATCCCAGCCTGGCGTATCTCGGTGGTTGGGTCATGTCTTAATTGTTTTTATTTGTTGTAACCACCTAGAAAGTGGACAACCAGAGAATGCTGTTGACTGAAGATAGAAAACCCAAGCAACTGCTCCATGGCCCAAGAGGGTGTGGAAATATAGAAATGGGATGGCATAGAATCAGTTGCTGTGCTACCCATTGAATGGAGCTGCTTAGTGGACAAATATGAAGAAGACTGTCTATCATTAAAAGCACAGCTTTTGGATGTATTTCAAATCACAGAAGATTCATAAAGGCAATATGTGAACATCCCATTGCTAGCAGATGCTAGTACATACCAAATAAACAAATTAAATTTAAAAATCCTTAGACGATTATGCCTGTTATAAATTGGTCTTTTCAGCTGTAGTAACAATCAGTTGTATTCAATCAATAAATCCCTTAGAAACATGAGAGACCCACACAGATGCCAGTAACAGACAAACATTTTTTTTAATCTACAACAGTGATCAAATATTAGATATACATGGTCCATTAAAACCATTTCCTCTTTTGTTCAAAATAATTGAGACAGATTCATCCAATTTACTTTGGTTCTAATCTTTTCTATAAAACCCATTGTTGGGTATATCTCTCCTCTCTACCTTATTTTCTACATAAAGAAATGCTCCTTCTGCATTATCTCATACAACCAACCTGAGCTTTCCCCCTTGTATCTACAACTGCTCTCACCAATGGCTCTCTCTCTTTGTATATGCTATGATACTTCGGATTTGGGCTGAACAGAATAAGGAAGAAGTAGACAATCATATTCTTTGCTTGTCCTTAATATTTTCTCCAGCCACTCTTCTATTTTTCTCCTTCCAGACTGTGATAATCTTTGGAATCACACCATAAGTGCTCACTGTATGCTAGACATTGTGCCAGGCTCCAGAGATACACAAAATAATGCTAACATATGGTCCCTCACCTGAGTACCAGACTACCCACAGAAGCAAAAATTCAATGATGTACATAGTGCAATGATGACCAAAGAAGAGTGTGGTGAGCTTTCTTGCCTACATCCAATACTTCACCATCTAGTCTCTTCCTTCAGCTTCCTGAAAATAAACTTTTAAATGAAATTAATGACACCTTTTAGCAAAACCAAGGCATGCTCTCATTACTTATCCTCCATGACCTCAGAAGAATTTGACTTAACTGCAACAGCATTCCATAGTCTAGATCACTGTCTCCTTTGCAAAAGATTCTACTCCTTTGAATTTCAGGATTCTGTATTATCTTTGCTGTACGATCACATTTCAGAGCATGCCTTTCCTCTCTATTTCTATCCTATCTTCTAATCCTAACTGAACCTTCCATCCAAAACTAAGCCTACATCCTTCTATTCTTCTCTCTATATCTATTGGCAAGTACTCAAAGAAAGGTGTCTGAAAGCTTCAATTATCAACTCAAAATATGTCCAAATTTCTCTGTTTCTCCAAAATTCCATTCCCAAAGCATGAACCATCTGCTAGGCAATTCCTTTCATCCATTCATCAATGTTTAAAATCAAGTCAGTCCTGTCTCCCCATTCCTATCACCCCTTAGGTCTCCCAAATAAGTTGTCTAGAGCCAAAAATAAATATTGACTCTTCTTTCTTCCTCTCAATGAATGGAAAATATTTTATTCTTTTTCACGGTTTGTAACATCTAGTTTCTTATTTCTGTTCTTATTGCCACCACTTCAATCCTAGAACCTCAAAGTATTTTTGTTTTGTCTTCTCTGCAATACTGTAATACTGTCTAAGCAATCTGAATCCAATCTTTCTCTGCTTTCGTCAACTTTTCATGAAGTTGCTAAAATAATCCACTAAAATATCACTTAAGTAAGTAGGAACCAATCAGTTAGCTTTCTTCCTTCCTTCCAATCTTTCTTCCAACATGTTGTCTATACACAGCCTAGTTCCTAAATGTTTCCCACAGTGGTCCCTTCCTATCATCTTACCATATTTCTAACTATGCCTAAATATGAAACTTCTCATCAAATTAGGGCTTTTCTATCCATCCCCCAATTATCAACGTCATTCTTATCTCTTCACCTTTAAAATTCAGGTTGTTTAAACCTGAAATGCTTACTCTGTTATCCATGAACAAATTTTTAAGCCATGCTCAGCTTAAACATACTTTCCTTCTTGCACATTCTGGCTTCATGGCTTTCTTTTCCAACAGCAATTTAAATATTAACCGTCCTATAGATTTGGCTCCCTAGTGCATACTTAATGCATATTCTCTGAGTGCCTATAGAAGGTTAGGCATTATAAGACATCATTTTATATAGAATATCAGGCTGTTCCTCCTATGCAAATTTCACCTCTCTAACTCTATGTAAACTACAAGCTCACAGGCCTTCTAAAATGAGTGACTTCCATCCATTATCTAATGTGAAACACTAGCTGACTAATAGGGGTTGATGAGTCATCCAAGTGGAGACACTGGGCAAGAAGTGAATTAGTCACCTGGGGAACTTTATAAACCTTGATGCCTGGGTCCTACTTGACAGTTTCTGACTTAATTCATGAGAGTAAGGCCTATCCACCAAGATTTTGAAGTTTCCCAGGTGATATTAATATTCACTGAAATTTAAGAACCCCAGACTGGTCCATAGTTCAGAAAGAGTTTCCAGTCCAGGAGGGTCTTGGTGGTAAACATTAAAATATTTTGGCATTCTCTGTTCCAAGCTTGCTTTGGCCCAGAGCTTCAATATAAAGACATGATTGGAATAACTCCCTTTGCTTTCCTCATTAGGAGCTTTTCTACATATGGTTCACTGGCTGCACAAATATTAAATCACACAGTTTTCTAGGACCACATACAGCTACCACCGACTCCAAGCCACACTGAGCTACGTGATCCTCTTCTGGGAGACTACTAGATGCTGATTCACCTCTACAGCATCCTGATACGATGCTACACTGATGCTACATCAGTGATAGGAAGGGGAGCTATTGCCATAAGTATCACAGATTGATTTGATAAATTATAATTAATTAATAAATATACTCAGGGGTGGATATTTGTTAGATGGCTCAGTCAGTTAAGCATATGACTCTTGATCTCGGCTCAGGTCATGGTCTTGTGGTTAGTGGGATCGAGCCCTGCTTTGGGGTCTGTGCTGTCAGCACAGAGCCTGCTTGGGATTCTCTCTCTCCGTCTCTCTCTTTCTCTGCCCCTCCCCTGTTCCTGTGCATGTGCATGCTCTCTCAAAACAAATAAATAAACTTTAATTAATTAATTAATCAATTAAAATGCTTATTTATTTTTGAGAGACAGAGTCAGAGTGTGAGCAGGAGAGGGGCAGAGAGAGAGGGAGACACAGAATTTGAAGCAGGCCCCAGGCTCTGAGCTGTTAGCAGCACAGAGCCTGATATGGGTCTCAAACTCACAAACAGTGAGATCATGACCTGAGCTGAAGTCTGACATTTAACCGACTGACCACCCAGGTGCCCCAATAAATAAGGTTTTAAAATAATTAATAAATATGCTATGACATCTATATAGCGTTTAATTTTTTAAAAAATCTTTGTGACTTCATTATGTTAAACAACCCAGTGAGGAAAATGTAACAATTACTCTCTGTATTTGAAAAATGGAGAAATTGAGCCTTCAAATGGTTAACTGACTTAGCTTAAATCATATAGTTTTTGGCCAAAGTAACATTAGAAATCTGGTATCTTAACCAAACATCTGGTATTCTGTTGACTTGCAAGGCTGCTTTGCTGACATGAGAGCCTCCTTCCCCCCGAGTATCACCTGCAATGTGCTAGAGTGACCATGTTAGGTACTTTAGGAGTAGAAAGGAATATATACACATCATTGTTCCTATCCTGATGAAGTTTAAACTTAATTTAGGAAGAAAATATACATATATGTAATTCCTTTAGCTATGATAACACACACACACACACACACACACACACACACACACACCCAAATATCCCATATTTACCTAAGTCTAAAATATCAGATTTCTAGATTTTGAGCACAATGATTTATCTCCTTTATTATATTTTGATGCTTTATTTTTGTTACTTGTTTTTAACATAAATCCTATTATAAGTGTACTCAAATACTTCTTTTTGTGGGTTAGAACTTAAAAGTACAGGAAAGTCTTCTACTGGAATATTCTAGGGAAGAACATTGTCACATTCATACTAGGTACTTTTAAGACTCTGGCATGCAGAGTAGTTAATTAAAAGCCTAGTTGATTTTTCAAATGATAAAGAAATTCAAGGGCACCTGGGTGGTTCAGTTGGTTAAGGGTCCATCTTCCACTCAGGTCATGATCTCACGGTTCATGGGTTTAGGCCCCACATTGGGCTCTGTGCTGACAGCTCAGAGACTGGAGCCTGCTTCAAATTATGTGTCTCCCTCTCTTGCTTTGCCCCTCTCCCTCTAGCACTCTGTCTGTCTCTCTCTCAAAAATAAACATTAAAAAAAATAAAAAAATAAAAAGAAATTCAAACAACACTAAGTCTAGCCACATGGGAAACAATACTGGCATTAGTTGATAATTTCATATATAATCTTGCCAGATTACAGTGATTACAATCATGAATGTAGTGAAATCAAAAAAAAGGAAATGGTTCTGTATTAAAAATTTGAAAATGAGTTGTACAATATTAAAACTTTTGGCATTGACTCATGCTGAAATTTTTTTTTTTTAGAAAGTGGCAGCACTTCTGATCATTTGATTTAAAAAAGCAAAAACAATTCAATAGTAAAAGATTACCTCAAATAGATTTAGTTCTAAACTACATATCATTTGACAAGTGAGCAGATATAGACACTAGGGCCACTTTAGAGGAGGATATTATTTCTCAGTGTCAGGATTTCCATAATTTATGAATTTATGAATATGATGGAAGGAAAGATACTATGTTTCAAAGTTTCCAATAACTAAATAGTCCTCTAATACTTAAGCATTCCCCTCGATCTCCTTACCCTCTCTGAAAATTCACTCAGGCTCTCATTTGTGAATAAAATCTGGGTATAAGGACAACAGGAAAATGGGCAAAGCCAGATAGGCTACAGGGATTATACACTAAGACTGAGAAGGGGCAGAGAGAAGGCAGGAGAGCCCATGGGCGCAGGCATGTAAGGAGAGAGCTCGAGGACTTCATTGTCAGGGATGAGAGGCATCTCTCACACATGACAGGCATCTGAAGTCTATTTGACAGTGAGTGATATTTGATAATGAGAGAAACAGAAAAAAGAAAACTTCTGAAGCTTTTGACTATAAAATGTTTGTTATTTTGCAGACTATAGCACTGTTTCCTTAAATTTGACACTGTTCAGCAGAAGGGACATGTGGTAGCTGAGCTTTATACAATTAACACATAGGCATCATTTCTGAGGCATAATTTTTCTATAATAAGAAATGGATAATATACAGAAAGTTTAAAATACCCTCTGTGAGATCCACCACTGTAAGCTGTCCTAAACTAGCATCTTTAAAAGTTCTCACTCTCATATCCCTTGGACAGGCTGGCCAAGAACCATGTTCGTTATTATATCATATCCAAAAAAAATAGCATTTCTTATATAAGCTTTGAGAAAACTGAAATATTAATTTATACAGAATGTGTGAAAACTCAATTGCAAGGAAAAAATAAGGGAAAACTAAGAGACTGTTGAGAAATCTAAAAGGAAAAATATATCACCATGCAAGATAAATGCTTTGAGAAACCATCCTAGGAACCAATCAATCAAAACTCTTTCTACCAGGCATAGGTTTCACTATCCTGAGTGTGGGAATAGTTTTACAGCGTACACATTTGCCAAAACTTATACAATTGTGCACTCTAAATGCATGCAATTTATTATATGGCAATCATCCTTAAAAAAAGTAAACAAACAAGCAAACAAACAAAAAAAGCCAAAAAACAAAGAAACAAACAAAAAATCCAAAAAAGTACCCAGGCTGTGCATGCATGAAAACAAACAGTGTACATTTGCAATTCAGAAGGAATACTAGTCTTCAACAGCACTTGAAAATTTGAAAGCTTTCATGTTGTTAAAGCACATATATAAATATATTCCATCCACATTAGATGAAATATGTAAAATTTAACATTTTATATTAAATAACAATTCACATTAGTGTATGTAAATGAAATTAACTTTTAGCAGGGAGAAGATGGGGAAGAAGATGGCAGCATGAGAAATGGTAGTGGTGTAGAAGGAGGGTTGGGTATTTCCGGGAACTAAATACCCATCTGTGCATTTTAAAAAGTGGCAGGTTTACAAGAAGAAAAGGGATAGAGCATTTATTCCTCTATTGCTTCATTTATTCAACAAATATTTGTTGAAGTCTAATGACTACTAAGAACCACAGATCATGCAACGGTCAAAGAGACATGGTCTGGTCTTGATCTTTATTCATTTGTAGTGTGGCAGGGTAGAAAGTTATCAATCAAGTTACTCCACAGATATTAAACTCTCCTATGCAAAAAGCCACAGAAAAGTAAGACAGGAGTGTCAGGAAAGCATTCCCTGGGACAGGGAATGTGCAGAATGAGCCATCCGTAACTGTAACTGTGTAAAAGAAGACAGCATGTATAAAGGCCCAGGGGCAGGTAAAACATGGTGCTTTTGAATAATTAAGAGAGAGATTGGTCCATTTAAGAGATATTCTCGAGTTAAAAATCTATGTGACTTTGCAATAGACTATATTTGGAAAGAGAGAGCAATAACAATGATGATATCAAGATTTCTGCAATATGTAACTGGATACATATGTAGAGCTCTTACTGAGGTAAGAAATGCAGGAGGGAGGCCAGGCTGGGGGGTAATCTGTTCTGCTTTCACAGTGCCTTAGCATTTCAACCCAAGAGTCTGAATAGGACACATGAAAATTAAAATCTGTGTATCAAAGAATATAATCAACAGAATGAAAAAGGTAACCTACAGAAAGGGACAACATGTTTGTAAAACACTATTGTATAAGAGGTTCATATCTGAAATGTATAAAGAATGCTCACAAGTCAACAACAATGCAACCTGATTTTAAAATAGGCAAAGGACATGAATAGACCTTTCTCCAAAGAAAAACAAATGGCCAGGAAGCATATGAAAAGATGCCCAATATAAGTAGTCATTAGAAAAATGCTAGTCAAAACCACAGTGAGGGGTGCCTGGGTGGCTCAGTCAGTTAAGCATCTGACTCAATTTAGCCTCAGGTCATGATCTCACAGTTTCGTGAATTTGAGCCTGGTGTAGGGCTCTGTGCCGACACTGCAGAGCCTGCTTGGGATTCTCTGTTTCCCTCTCTGTCTGCGCCTCCCCAACTTGCACTGTCTCTGTCTCTCTCAAAATAAATAAGCGAACTTAAAAAAACACAATAAGCTATCACCTCATGTCCATTATGAAGACTATAAAAAAGGAAACAAGTGCTGGCAAGGATATGGATAAATTGGAACTCTTGTGCACTGTTGGTAGAAAAGTAAAAAGGTGCCTTTGCTATGGAAAACAGTAAGGAGGTTCTTCCAAAAATTAAAAATAGAATTACCATATAATCCAATAATTCCACCTCGAGGTATATACCCGAAAGAACTAAAATAAAGAGATATTTGTATATTCATGTTCATAGCAGAATTGTTCACAATAGCCAAAAGGTGAAATAAACACAAATGTCTATCAGTGGATGAAGAGATAAAGAAAATGTACTATATACATATACTAGAATATTTTCAATCCTAAAAATGAAGGAAATTCTGACCCATGCTCCAACATGGATGAACCATGAGGACATTATGCTAAGTGAAATAAGCCAGTCACACATACACACACAAATACTGAATGATCCCACTTATATAATGTATCTAGAGTCATTAAATTCATAGAAAAGGAAAGTAGAATACGCGTTTCCACAGGCTAGGGCAATGAGGAAATGAAGAAGTGTTGTTTTGTAGGTATAGAGTTTCAGTGTTATAAAATGAAAAAGTTCTGGAGATTGGCTACTCAACAATGTGAATATACTTAACACTACTAACTATACACTTATAAAAAGGTTAAAATGGTACACTTTATGTTACTTGTACCACAGTGAAAAAATTTAAATATGCTGAAAACAATTGCATTATAGCTAACTAGCTAGCTATATAATTGATTGATCCATGGATAGCTAGCTAGCTGTGAACTGAAAATGTAAATTTGGAAATCGTACAGAGCAACAGTAATTTTATTACACTGCTTTACAATCTCTCCTCCCTCATCTTTAAAATCCAGGGTTCCCAGTGACTGTGTATGTATGAGGTTTTCTCATCCTGTCCTCTCTAGAGCCTAAGTTTAACACAAGAGTCTGTGTTCATCTGACAAGAGAAAACAACTGGAAAATTTGGAAGGAACACAGACAGGAAGCGTTTGTAGCTGTGCCATGCTGCCACAACAGAAAACATATCTACTTGTTTATGCACCTAATTTCAGCAAATATAAAAAATGACAAGCGCAGATACTGAGGAAACACATAACACACTCCCCTGAGCAAATATGCATTGATTCTAGAGATAAACCCATTGTTTGCACATAAATATATATCCCTCTTGAACAATATTAGTCTTCCTACCTTGTTTGCGTACGTCCTCTACAGCAGCGACCAATTCTTCTTTGAGATCTTGACTCTCCTTAGCGATCTGTTCACCCTTATCCAGGAAATTCTGAGTGGCTTGCTCTACAGATGCAGCCAGCACGTGGGCTTTCTTTGACCTCCCTTTCTTTTTACCAGATGGGCCTTTGTTGCTTGTGTTGACAAGGGTGGTCACCTTAAATATGAAAGAAAAACTGTAAAACTACTCTGCACAATTGTCTAGAAGCATCATATCATCATCTCATCATTTTTAAATACCCCTTGTTTATTGAATCATGAATGCACAGCACATCACCTAAACTGAAGGAAAGGAAGTAATTATATGGATTAGCATAGAAATAAAGAGCCATTTATTTCATAGAGAAACAAACAAAAAAAAGTATGTGAATAAGTTAGAAGAGTAGACCCTCTGGTAGCTCGGTTTCCAGTTCACTGAAGGTTGTGCTTTCACAGATGGAGAAGACAGTGCACACGGGAGTAACCAGCTTCAGGGAGGCAAGAAAAGGAGAGCCAATGTTCAACTGCCTTTGAGCACTGACTCAAGGGAACCAACAGCTAGTCCTGAGTCCCAAAAGTCAGGGCAGAAAGGAAAGAGCAGTTAATAAAGGCCATTGATGGCCATCAATACCCATTACTTACATGTCACTTACCAAGGACTTTGAAGAGCTTTGCTATTTCTGATCTTATCTTATAAAAACAAAATGGTAAGTTTGATCTGAGGGAACCAAATGATTCAGTCTCAACATTTGGTTAACCAGCTAAAATCTCCAGACTTGAAATTAGATTTTCATTATCACTCCTTTTCTAAGTATCATAATTTGTATATATATATCTCAACTGCCAAACTTCTTTCAGCACATTACTAGAGCCATTTAATTTGCTAGAAAAACTTTTAGTATCTTTTAAACAACTTATCTCCTATAAATTTCTGATCCTTTGCTTTCTACCAGAGTGAGAAGTTTTGGAGTGAAATGAATACAACTGGTTCCATATTCTGTTCAGTGAGGTTGAGAGTCATCTTGGCCTCTGTATTTTTTATCAGCTTCATAAGAATGTGGGCACTGTGGTTTATTTTCACTGACATTTGCCCTGGTTAGCAGATTCAAGATTTTGCTGGAGATTATCAAGAAATCTAGACCAGGGGCACCTGGGTGGTGCCTCGGTTAAGCGTCCAACTCTTGGTGTTGGCTCAGGTCATGATCTCACAGTTTCGTGGGTTCAAGCCCTGCATTGGGCTCCATGCTGACAGTGCAGAGCCTGCTTGGAATTCTCTCTCCCTCTCTCTCTCTGCTCCTCTCCTCCTCCCCCACTCATGCTGTCTCTCTAGCAACATAAAAAAAATAATAAAAAAATTTTAAAAACTTAAAAAAAAACAAAGAAAGCTTGATGAGAGAAAAGTTCCAAATGCTTGTTTCTGCTATTTTACTCCAATCCAAGAGCAAACAAAGTGATTAGTCAAAGTCACAGTTAAAGTCCAGTAACTTTATAGGGCAAGAGATAACACCAGAAGGAAAAAAAATATCGAATAAATGTGAGCTAAGATGATGAAAACGAGTAGAACCAATACTTAAGACGTGGTGAAGGTAGCATTGGGAACTGTCATCCTTAGCTCTCTCTAGATTGCTGAATAATTAGATATGGTGAATTGAAGAGAAACTCTATAAGGACATTTAAGTACAAACACTGGACAAAAAAAGAAAGGTAACCTCATTAAGAATAGGACTGTCAGATAACGATAGTTAGCTTTAAAATGTGTACGTAGCCCATAAAACATTATAGTCTTTTCAGTTCCACCCACACTGAGGCGAACTTCAGAGGAAAGATGGCCTGTCACAAAAGTTACTATTTAGTGTTCTCCTTAATAAGGATACACTCTAACACAGTAACACGCTACTTTTCCAGGACCCTCAACTTCCCAACAGCCAATACTGGACATAAACACAGAAGCCCCTGAGCAAATACTGCAAACACCTCAAAAATTTGAATTAGGCGAGGCTCATTATCAGAGGAAAATCCTCCTGTTCTCACTCCTATTTTAATTTTACATGCAATTCTGAGTTTTGTGATCTATGTCTTTAGTCTTCTCAAATTAAAAACAACAGAGGGGCTAAGGAGCTGTTAACTTTAGCTATATTGACAATTTGGGGGAACAGAGGCTGATAGTGAATCTATCAAAAGCTAAATGACTATATCATCGATTCATCCTCTATAAAGGTAAACAAATTTCAATTCTCCTGTTATCGCATGATACATTACTGCATAAACATAGTTTAGGCATGCTCATAATAACAAGTCGGTATAAAGTGTTACTTCTATGGTAAATAAAAGAAACATGGAACATTTCCAGGAAGTTCCCAAGAAAAAATGCGATTACTTTCAAATGAAGCAAATTAATTCAGTCCAAAGCTTTCATTTGCTCATGAGTAGAAGACCATGATGAGATGAAAGAGAAAAATACAGGGGAAGTGATGGGTTCCATAAATTCTCATGTCTTAACTTAGTTTAGAGTAAAGAAAAATTGTCAACTCTCCCCATTGTTATTTGGTGTTTTATTGGAGGACAATGTCAACAAATTGGATTAAAAAAAAAAGAAAAAGAAAAGATACAAATGTTAGAAAGGTAAACACTAAATTATGCTACTACCTACAGATAATATGGCTATATCAAGAAAACATAAAAGAATTAAAAGATCAACTATTAGAATTACTCTAAGAGCAAAGGACAAGGTGGCTAAATACTAGATAAACAATAAAAAAATCTAATATTACAGCAGTAACAAATAAAAAAATGTAGTTTTAAATATCCTATTCACAATAATCATAAATTGGTTTTTTAAATATTTATTTATTTTGAGAGAGAGAGACAGCACAAGCAGGGGAGGGGCAGAGAGAGAGAGACACACAGAATCTGAAACAGGCTCCAGGCTCTGAGTTATCAGCACAGAGCCCAATGTGAGTTGTGAGATCATGACCTGAGCCGAAGTCGGCTGCTTAACTTACTGAGTCACCCAGAAGCCCCTAATCATAACTTGATATTATCAGAAATAACCATAATACAAAACGTAGATGGAAAAAATGGTAAACAATTTTAGTGAAGAACATAAAAGGCAACTTGAATAATAGTGAGACATACCATTTTCTTGGGTGGAAAAACAAAAATGTTAAGATGTCATTTATTCTTATATTATTCTACCAGTGGAACTCCAGATATACAGTAAGTCAGCCAGAAATCCAAGACAATTCCTCTTCATTCAGTTCAGTTCCCTTTCCAAATGAAAGTCAAAATGCTTATATTAAATTGGATAGAAAAGTTATTTAGGGTGTGCATATGCAGGATGCTCACTGCTCACTTTTTGGCCAGTATATCACATGTTTGGGATGGAAACAACAAAAGTAGTTTAGATCTAACAGTACATAAGAAGGCGAAGGCTACCCTTTTAAGGATTATACTATTCTTGGGAATTTTCAGCCTAGCCACACTATGCAAACTCTCTGATTCAGTCCTACTCTCCTACTAGATGACTGTTCTCTCTTAATTGCCTCCCCCCGCCCCCCGCAGCTGCCTCCTGCCCACTAAGAATCTATGGCACGCTACACTATTGCATTTTTCTTTTCTCCTACTTGAAGCTGTCGTTTTTCACCTTGATGTTATACGCTTTTATTCTTCTTGACCTGTACATATATTTACACTTAAAATTGTGAAAGTTAAAGCCCATCTATGTCGGTTCTACTCTGGTATTTTACAGATGAGGAAATTAGGCTTAGAGATGCATCATGATAGGAAAAATAACTTCCTCAAGTTCACATAAAATTAAAGGCTAAATTATTCCTGTTCTCGACACTAAATCTTTAGAACTTTATTTATTTTTATTTTTTTAATGTTTGTTTATTTCTGAGAGAGAGAGAGCGTGAGTGGGGGAGGAGCAGAGAGAGAGAGGCAGACCCAGAATCTGAAGTAGGCTCCAGGCTCCAAGCTATCAGCACAGAGCTCTATGCGGGGTTCAAATTCACAAATCGCGAGATCATGATCTGAGCCAAAAGTTTAATTGACTGAGCCACCCAGGTGCTCCTATCTTTAGAACTTTAGAACTCAGTAGTTTCTTCTAGTCTTTATAACTGAATGAGAGGCTGTTAAAGAATAAAATAATCTTAAAATATATTTATTTTCTCTATTTGTCTCGATATTGTCCACGTGTGTTATTTGTATCCTACTGTTATCTTTTCATTCAATTGCATTATTTAAATATCTTAATATAAAAATGTATTCATCAATGTTAGGGAAATGTTAACAAATGATTTTATCCTACCATTCTGCAATGCCTTATGACATCTGATGTATTCAAGGGTCTCAAAGCTGAATAAACATGCCAGGACTTTTTGTATCAGATTAGTATAAAGGGAAGACAAAAGTATTGTAAATGTATTGTAATTAACAAAATCGCAGGGCTTAGGGTTTCCATATAATGGCATTCTTCTATGATTAAAATAAGAAGAATAAAGGAATTTATTGCTTACTCATGAAGAACTGATATATACTAAAGAACAAGAATCAGAAAGTTTTTAATGAACACAAGTACTATTTAATCTCACAGATGCCTCCACTACCACTCCAGTAAGTTGGGGAGTATCCAAACGACCAATGCAAGCCAATGCTGCATTCAGTTTCAATGTAAGAATGTAATGGAATCTGTGACTGGATGCCTTAGAGAGGTCAGAAGCAGCAGGGACACATTCTGGTCAAAAGGTGGTGATCACAGAGGAAGCCCAATGACCTCTGAGGCTGCAGGTATCTGTCCGATATCCAGACTGAAACTAGGTCTTGAGTAGCTGATACTTACCAACTATTAAGTGTCTAGGGAAATCTTTTAAGAGATGGCTATTTTATGGAAATTCCTGTTAAACGTTATACCTCCTTCTACCCCGACCAGGCACTCTCTCTAATCCCCACACCAACTTTATCCAAGCCAAGAGTCATATAAGATCCCAAATCTCTCCTTTCCTTTCTAACAATTTGTGAGTACATTTCTTGTGCAACAGAAAGAAGAAAACAGAAGAAAAGAAAACAAAAGAAAATAAAACAAAAGAAAAAAACATAAAGTTCTATCCAGCAACAGAGACTAGGAGTAATAGCATGAATATTGACACATATAGAATTGGAATGTTTCCAAGGTAGTAAAAAGACCAGTCCTCCTTGGGAAAAAAAAGTTGTGTATGAATGATATAGGAAGTAAAGTTAGACAGATGTGGTGGAACAAACTTTGAAAGACTTTGAAAGCCAAGCTAGAGAGTTGAGATTTTATTAGTCACTCCCAATTTTTGGAGCATATATTTAAAGTGTTCGTTTTTCTCTTTCCATTCATTTCTCAGCCCACTAACTTTTGCTTTTATTCCCACACCTCCTGTAGCAGAGTCCTCTTAAACTGATCTCTTGCTAAGGTAATCAATAAGTTGCCAAAATATAATCATTTTTATTGAATCATACCATTCTGCCACATTTAGTGCTATTGACTTAATTTTCCTTCCTCCTGGAAATATCTCTTGGCTAATTCTCTTAGCAATAATCTTCTCCAAATTTCAGTAGCTTTAAAAAGGACCTTATCATTAAACTTATTTCTCTCTGCACCTATCTTCATCTCCCTCCCTCCTATGTTAGGAAAGGTATTCTACCACCATTCCTATAACTCGTCTTTTGGATACATCCAGAAGGCCTTTCTGTAGGGTATTCAACCTTAGCCTAGAAGGATAACTCAATTTCTCTCTAGCCCTACTTACAATGTTTCTTTAATGTTCTTGCCTCTCATTAGAGGAGAGAAGAAATCCTTCAGCTGGTACATAAGGATATAGTGGTCAAAGCTCCTATGACCTTGACATAATGATGGTCCCGATGGACCCTGGCCAATGGAAAACATTAGCAACAGCCAGTGGATGGGCACCATTATTTCCAGATGTGTTGATGGTATGATCTGAGTATAAAACCATGAGAGCCAGGCTTGTATAGGCTGCTCATCATCCAATGTCCTGAAAGTAGGCCCTCCATTCCTGCATTTTAACAAGATTCCCGAGTAATTTATATGCACATTAAAATCTGAGAAGCACTGAATTTTAGGACAACAATTCTCAGACTTGATCATGCCTAAGAATCACCAATATGCCTGATAGAAGGCAAATGTTTAGATTTTACAGTGTTTCTGCTCAGGGAGGTCTGGGATAGGGAATTTTGCATTCACCACATGAAATTATGATATATATGGATTATGGACCTTACTTTCAGAAACAGTAGTCTATTTGAAGCAAAAAAAAGTGAGAGGTGAAGGAATGACTTGCAACAGGTAAACTCTTTCCCCTATTTTGCCTGCCATGATATACCACGAGTCCTCAAAAACAGCTTGTCAATGAATTGACCAACTGACTCTTGATTGAAAGGTGATCTCTATTGCATAAGCACAAGGAACTTGGAAAAGTAAGATTATACAAATATGAATACTAGGAATCAAACAATCGTTGGAACTCTCCAGAAAACCAATAAGACTGAACCAAGAGCTGGAAATAAAAATGTCAACTTGAACATTGTTTTGCTGGATTCATGCACTTTGCAGATAGGAGTAGTAAGTCTTTGTGAATTCTACTGTTGCCATCTCTCCGGAGTACTTCACTGGTCATAATTACTCAGCTACAGTAAAAGAGGGCTGTGATGACTACTGTAGCTTAAAAAAAATCAATTTAAGCCACTCTGACTGGTATGAGGTGATATCTCAGTGTGGTTTTGATTCGTATTTCCCTGATGAGGAGTGACGTTGAGCATCTGTTCCTGTGCCTGTTGGCCATCTGGATGTCTTCCGTAGAGAAGTGTTTATTCATGTCTTCTGTCCATTTCTTCACTAGATTATTTGTTTTCCAGGTGTGGAGTTTGGTGAGTTCTTTATAGATTTTGAATACTAGCCCTTTGTCCAATATGTCTTTGCCAATATCTTTTCCCATTTCGTCAGTTGCCTTTTAGTTTTGCTGATTGTTTCCTTTACAGTGCAGAAGCTTTTTATCTTCATTAGCTCCCAATAGTTCATTTTTGCTTTTAATTCCCTTGCCTTTGGTGATGTGTCAAGTAAGAAATTGTTGCGGCTGAGGTCAGAGAGGTTTTTTCCTGCTTTCTCCTCTGGGGTTTTGATGGTTTCCTGTCTCACATTCAGGTCTTTAATCCATTTTGAGTTTATTTTTGTGAATGGTGTAAGAAAGTGGTCTAGCTTCATTCTGCATGTTGCATGTTGCTGTCCAGTTGTCCCAGCACCATTTGTTAAAGAGACTGTCTTTTTTCCATTGGATATTCTTTTCTGCTTTGTCAAAGATTAGTTGGCCATACATTTGTTGGTTCAATTCTGGAGTCTCTATTCTATTCCATTGGTCTATGAGACTATAGATGCCGGAAAGGATGTGGAGAAACGGGAACCCTCTTGCACTGTTGGTGGGAATACAAAATGGTGCAGCCGCTCTGGAAAACAGTGTGGAGGTTCCTCAAAAAATTAAAAATAGATCTACCCTATGACCCAGCAATAGCACTGCTAGGAATTTACCCAAGGGATACAGGAGTGCTGATGCATAGGGGCACTTGTACCCCAATGTTTATAGCAGCACTCTCAACAATAGCCAAATTATGGAAAGAGTCTAAATGACCATCAACTGATGAATGGATAAAGAAGTTGTGGTTTATATACACAATGGAATACTACATGGCAATGAGAAAGAATGAAATACGGCCTTTTGTAGCAAGGTGGATGGAACTGGAGAGTGTTATGCTAAGTGAAATAAGTCATACAGAGAAAGACAGATACCATATGTTTTCACTCTTATGTGGATCCTGAGAAACTTAACAGAAGACCATGGAGGAGGGGAAGGGGAAAAAAAGTTACAGAGAGGGAAGGAGGCAAACCATAACAGACTCTTAAAAACTGAGAATAAACTGAGGGTTGATGGGGTGTGGGAGGGAGGGGAAAGTGGGTGATGGGCATTGAAGAGGGCACCTGTTGGGATGAGCACTGGGTATTGTACGGAAACCAATTTGAACAATACATTTCATATTAAAAAAATCAAGAACTTTGTGAGGCAAAATGTTTGAAAACAAAATTATCAAAAACAAATTATTTATTCCAGGAGCAACTGAAAATAAATGAAAAATTCTTAAAAGAAAAAAACCTAACTTAAGATAGGAGAAAGTTGGGGTGACTGGATGACTCAGTTGGGCATCTGACTTCAGCTCAGGTCAAGATCTCATGGTTTGTGGGTTTGAGCCCCACTTCAGGCTCTGCTGACAGATGAGAGCCTGGAGCCTGCTTTGGATTTTGTGAGTCTCTCTCTCACTGTCCCTTCCCTGATCGTTCTCTCTCTCTCTCTCTCTTTCTCTCTCTCTCTCTCTCTCTCTCTCAAAAATAAATAAACATTTAAAAAAAATTTTTAAAAGATAGGAGCAAGTTAAACGTGCAAATGGTAATATATTTGATAACATGAATCTTCTCAGAGAAATCTTATATCAGGTTTTAAGAACTGCCAACTAATGAGTCAAAATGGCATTTTCTCTGAATTATTCCTTCATAACCTGGCTTATTATTAATTTAACAATTATAGAGTAAGCCTAAATATGGCTTATGCTTTTCCTTATAAAATATATGAAAAGATATATGGTCACCTTGTGGTATACTCTATTAGAAGTTATTTCTTAGCACAGAATCTCCACAACATGTAAGGTATGTGGACATTATGCACATTGGAGAGAAAGAGAGCCCAGCAAAGTGAGATTAGTTCTGGGGAAAAAGACCTTGATAATATAGGACTTATTGTAGCCATGTAATATCTACAGTAATATTTTCGTGTCTTAGAAACTATTACACTAGAATTTCTTGTTGAAGCGGTCTTTCTTCCCCAAAACAACTCTAAACCCCATTTTAGAGAAATATAATTAAATCATAAAAACCAGTTATTGATAATTCCACAGCTTCAAAAGTCAGAATCCAAAATGACAATCTTTAACAATACACGAACAATTTATGTAAAATAGAGAATTATTGTCTGTTTTTGAAATTTCCCCACTGTTATTTGATATTGACAATGCAGAATTCAGATACACATTCACTGATACTGACACCTGGAAACAAGCATTCTTAAACTTGGAAGATAAGAATTTATTAATTTACTCTGAAAGAGACCTGAACCACTACTAGTTAATTATTGCTATAAAGACAGCCTATATAATGTGTTCCATTTAAATTACTGTTTGTAGACTCACCTTCAACCTTTAAATAAAATCACAAGGCAAACCTTCTCACTCGGTTGCTTTGGCACACATTTCCTCAATATTTTATTTTCAAGTATGTGATACCAAAAAGTAGAATCAGATATTAACCCCAAAACAGACATTCTATAGTAGCGTGTCAGGTATTTTTAGAACCAAAATATCCCTATATTACACTTTTTTCTAGACTTCAGTGGCTGCTATTTATAAAGTAATACAATTGAGTGCTAGCTAGATCATCCATTCATCTTGTACTTAAGTAATTCAAACTTTTTCTAAGAAGTATCTCAGTAGTGTCTGTAAGCCAAGATGAAATAGGGTAGTCTTCTCTTTTGGTATATGTTCTTCATGAAAAACTCAATTTTCTTTAAAGGATGTTAAACTAACATTTTCCCCACTCTCTATTAAAGGCATGCTGTTTCATATTTAAGTAGGAGCCCAGGGGAGCTCCATTTCTCATAACCTCTGGGGAGTATGGTCTAGATTCACTGCCTTCCAAAAACTTGTCTGAGAGAAATAGCATCTAGTTTGCTTGAAGGAACTTCTGTCCATTCTCTCTCCACCTATAATAAAATCACAACCATTCTAAATTAAAGCAGAAAAGCAAAGAGAGAAATTGTACTATACTGGAGACTGGTAGAATTGTTTTTACTGCATTGGGGTGATATCACGTACCTCGATGGGGAAATACTACCATGAAGAGTTTTAGGAACTCACTTTGTATACGCAGGGTTATTGATGGAAGATATTCTCCATACTATACAGAAACTTCTGTATGACTCTAGTACCAAGAATATTGCAGTTTCTCCTTAAAAACTGGCTTGACTTTATTTTATGGGCATTAAGTTATACAATAAATTAATGTTACCATTTTGCTTTGGCATCAAAAAGTTAAATCCAAATTTGTGGTCCTTGCTAGAAGAAATATGACTTGATAATTATTATTACTGTATTATTCCGAGGCTTTGCTCTTATTTGTACTTATATCTACATTGCTTTTTTAAAAAATCACTTTCCTTTAAGGTATATTAACCTTCAATTACCTTATTATCCTGTGAAGTCTCCTTGTATCTTTGCTTAAATATTGCATTCTGTTGATTCTAATATGCCTGTTTTCCCACACTTTTACAATATCAGAAACAAGGATGAGTCCTACAATCTATGTCACTTTAAAAGACATATTGATAGTATTTTATTTCTTTTCTTAGAAGCACTTAAATATATATCTTTTAATTAATGGTATCTTTGATTTGATAAAATATGATAAAGCAAATAATCACAAGATACAAAATTATTTAAAGGATCTACTCCTAGAAACTGCAAAACTTTCAGTGTCTATTTACAGCCAATGAAAAACGAAGCTCAAAATTAAGGCACTGAAACAATGCCAGACATTCACTGAAAGAGCATCAGAGTTGGGGATTTTGAGTAAGAAGGCATTTCTGTTTTTAAAAGTCCTAAATGTTTTAACTATCGTTATCCATCTGAGGAAATCCCATGCTGTTTTGAATGTCACCAAAAATAAAAGAATGACTAAACTATGTCCATGATTCATTACTTTGCATTTGCAAAGGTTAAAATAAAATGAAACAAAATGAAACTAGACTGTTCCAAGACAGAGTAGAAACACATCTGAAACCACAATAGACAAAAAATATTTTTCAGTCAACAGTATGTTAGCTAAAGGAGTCAGCTGACCAAAACCTCCATTCCCTCTAAATCCATCGTCTTTTTACTACAGTCTTTGATTGACAAAGACATTTGATTCCATATTTTCTTTCTTTAAGATTAGTAGACTCCAACAATGTCCACAGTCTATAGGGAATGATGGACAAAAAGTGGGATGCAAGAAAACTATCAGGACTCTATATTGTTTTTTGTCTAAAAGTATTTTTTTATTTAAATTCAAGTTAGTTAGCATACAGTGTAGTCTTGGCTTCAGGAGTAGAACCCAGTGATTCATCTCTTACAAATGACACCGGGAAAAGGGTTCATCGGGAAAAGTGCCCTCCTTAAGGAGGCTCATCAGCCATTTAACCCATCCCCCCCCCCAGCCACCTCCCTCCAGCACCCTCAGCTTGTTCTCTGTACTTAAGAGTATTTTATGGCTTCCCTTCCTCTCTATCATATTTTTCCTTCAAAATGAAGCCAGATTAATGTTTCGTATAAGGACTTACACTAGCACCGCTACCCATCCATCCATCAGATGGTCTTGAGCCACGTTTGATAAATGGGTTATCTTGAGGGAAGGATAGGGGTTCACAAATCCAAGGAATTGGTATTAGTAGCCTTTCATTTTTTTTTAACATTTATTTATTTTTGAGACCGAGAGAGACAGAGCATGAACAGGGGAGGGGCAGAGAGAGAGGGAGACACAGAATCTGAAACAGGCTCCAGGTTCTGAGCTGTCAGCACAGAGCCCGACGCGGGGCTCGAACTCACAGACCGTGAGATCATGACCTGAGCCGAAGTCGGACGCTTAACCGACCGAGCCACCCAGGCGCCCCAGGTAGCCTTTCATTTTAATGTAAACCTGGTGAGATTTGAGGATTGTATTAACTGATTTTCAAACACACACACACACACACACACACACAAAATGCACCAGAGACTTACAAAGACTCTTACAAAGAAACCAGAGCTTGAGATAGTACTAAAAATGCAAGCATGAGTGAATTATAAGAAAATAAAGAGCTGACCCTCCCCCTACTCTTAATACTAGATTTCTGTCAGCTACATATGAGCCTGAGGAAAAGACAATCACATCAGAGCTGCAAGTTAAATCATATGCATTTACATCTGTCATTGCTAATGATGAATCTCATCCCAGTTTCCTTGAGATATTAGCTAATGATGGTCTAAAGCAAATGTGATTTGCAAAACTTTTTTAAAAAGTTAAGCTTACAGTATATTTAGCCATTTTGATTATATATTATATATGTATTTTTAGTGAGAAATAATATGATTTATATATTATTTTTATCATTGTTAATGGAGAAGACTGATAGGTGCTTCCAAACCTATTTCTCTTTTCTCTGGTCACAAGATGACACTGTTTCACAGCTTCCCTTGGATTTGATGTGGTCAGTTGAATTCTAGACAAAAGAATGTGAGAATCAGTGGTGTGTGCTCTTCTCAGTCTGCTCTGCTAAAATCCTCCTCCAGGTTTATTCCCCCAGTCGACAATGTTCAAACCAGGTTTTGAAGAAGGATAAAGCCACAAGATGGGAGGAACCAAGGAATGTAAGTTTGCCCTTGGAGGAGAGAGACCCATGGAACAGAAAGATCCGTTGGGTCTTATGTAATGAGATGAAAACTTCTATTACATTTAGCCTCTGAGATTTTTTAAGGTTGATCTGTTACAGCAGCTAATACTAACTATAACACCATATTATTTATAGTTAAAATAAAATGTTGTTTTTACAAGTTTACATCGTTATTTTAAAAAAATCTGGTTATGTATATTTTATAATACATGTATTATATTAGTTTAGGAATGCACATTTATTTAGAAAAATAAATAACATACACTATAAATATATACATACACACAGACACATACACATACAAATGTGTGTGTGTGTGTGTGTATACTGTTTTTGGATACTGTTACAACATTTCTGCTTAAACATTTTGTAGATAAAACTTTAGGTTTCAGTCTTATGCTTTTCATGCAGTTTTTTTACATACTTCTTTCTTTGAATTGTGGGATACAAGTTCCCATTTTCCATACGAGAAAGTTTGGCTTAGTCAGTTAACATCCAACTTTTGATTTCGGCTCAGGTCCTGATCTCACATGGTCTACACTGAGCATTGAGCCTGGTTGAGATTCTCTGCCCCTCCCCGACTCTCTTTATCAAAAAAAATTAAGTAATTAATTAATTGATTACTTAATTAAAAGAGCCAAGTTCTTTTTCTTCTACAGTTCTGAGAAGCCATTCTTCAAAACATTTCAATGACCTAGGAATAACTAAATTGACTCTCAATGGTATATTTCTCATAGCAGAAAACAGCACAGACATTAAAATCACATATGTAAAGTTTTTCAAGTCAGTGCTCAAAGTTTTTCTCAGGTTAAGATCCAACTTGAGTGAATCAAAGAATTATTAAATATGAAATTTCAAGGAAGCCAATTAATGCCTTTAATAAACTGTGACATTAGCACAGATATCATTAAATAAGTCTATAGATATAGGTACATATAATCATTAGTTTTGTAACCCACTGTGTCTACAAAGACTCTCATTAAATGCTCCTTGTCAACTTTACTCTTACATGATTTAAGGAGGAGGCAGGTATATCTGTTACCTGTGAGAACTTCATCTGAATATTTTGTTTAGCTCTTAAAGAAGTAAACTACATTTGGTGGTGAATAACTGGAACAAAGTTATAAGACAAATATTTGCCCTCCTACTTTTCAATTTGAAAGCACTTTAAGGAAGTACTGTCCATTTGCTTGAAGATATCCCAAATGTCAGGATATTTTCTTCAGTACCTCTTGCCCCAGTGCACCTCACTGTCAGCCAGACTTTCTACCTACTAAAATTTGCACCAAGCTCCCGCCAAGATGCATCTTCTTCTGTCGCTCACAAGCATCTTAAATTATCTCTTTCCTTTAGACCAAATGATAAGCAAAACCCACTGTACATCTGAACACAAAACACCACCGCACAGATAGGTCTGATGGTTAGACACAAGCTACTACACCTGTCACTGTCACTGAATCAACACTCTGGACATTTGGGGGGAGTGTCAATCAGCTTGAATACTCAGTACAGAAAAACACAGTAATGAGTTTGAGAAATCAGAAAAAGTTATTCAGAAATAGATTAACCACGCACAGAAAATATTGGAGATGACAAAAAAGATAACAGGATTCCTGGACTCAACACTTCTAATGAGGAAGTCTAAGAGCATCAGTGAAATCAAAGTTGCAACACAGGTGATTTGATTACTCTATCAACATACTCTGTCTCTTCTTATTTCATATGCTAAACTTAATAGTTGTCCCGGAAGCAACTTTCAAAATTAATAATGCAAAAACAAAGAAATCTTGCAGTAAACTAAAAAAATGAAAAACCCAAATTCTAACATAGACCAGGAGATTTTAGCATAAATTATAATGATATTCAGTTAACAATAAAAAAAGAAGAGAATCATATGATCAGGCTATTCAGAAGCAAACATACATAGTATTAATTTCTTTATTTTTACTTAATACTTTAAATGTGTTTAAATAAATTTCTCCAGCAAGAAAGTAGGGATATAAATTCATCTTATGAAATAAAAATGATTTGTACATTTCCTCAAACTTTTTGTAATAGCCATTAAATTTATCCGTTCTTTCTCTCTCACCCCTCTGCATTCTTTTTTCCTGCATGCACACACACACACACACACACACACACACAGAAAATAAAATGTAGGCTACGATTCCTACCATGCTACCTTGATTTTTATAGTTTTGTCATGTGACATATGTTTTAAAAATACTGTATCAAATTCTAGATCCTGGTAACTTTGATATATTTAAAATGTAAATTTCAAGCTATCTTTTGTAACTACTGATAAACATTCTTGGTAAACTAAAAAATATAATATTTGGAATTAACACTAAAATGAAAAAAATACATAAGCCATTAGTTTTTCTTGGAACAGAACCAACATTAGTAGTCTCATATAAAGTGATTGATACACACAAGCCCCTGGGGGATAATACATTTACTACAAAACCTTCTGAGTTCTACGGAAATAATGTTGCCCCACTAGCATATTTTAAAACAGCTTCTTCCAAAAACAAAAAGCAAAATAATCCCACCAAAATCTCATTTTTTATAGTTGATTAGTTTCTAGAATCAAAACAAATCATGATTAATAATGCCACCTTGTTCTTTCCTTAACAGAACCCTAAACAAGTGCTCTCTAGATATGCCCAGCTTTTTACACACATAGAATATGTCCATGAAAATGAGGAAATGAAAGTAGCATCTTTATTATGCAGAAAAGGACACTGAAGCACTGAGAAATTTGCCTGCCAGAGGTCATAAAGCCCAATGAAGAAGAAGAATTCTCATTTTAATTTGTCTGACATTGGCAGTTATTCCCCTAAAATAATGTTCGACACATATCTGCCTCATTTTATATACAGTATAAAATTCTAAAAGCAAAATCAACTGTCTTTTATACCTAGAAAATAAATGTTGCCATACAATTTCATTGTGGTATGCATGGCATCCCCTTTTTGAAAATGTTCCCTTCTTTTTCAAAGAAATAATTATATCATCTAATGACATTTTCTAATTTTATCATGTAAGTATATATTATTATTCTCCCATTAAACTAAAAATCACTGGTACAATGCCAATGATTTGAAAAAGAGCCACACTGACATTTTCCTGTAGGGTCCTGTCTCTATGGATAGAATGCCAGCCTTCCACCTGAATGCACTGCTACACTGTCTAGCTGCAGTTCTGAAGCATCACTTCTAAAAGACTTCAAGGTTCTAGGGACTTGTAGATTAAATAAAGGGGAAAATGAGCAGGATGTAATTATCCTGTCAAGATTCTTCTTGTAAACCTTTATTTGGGCAATTTACAAGAAAGAAAGGAGCTCATTTTCTAATTCAGAATACTATTTCTCTTTAAAAAGTGTATTAGCATTTTTGAAATTGCAGAATGGGGTCTAGATGATCAGTACTAAAGCAATACTGCAGAATGAAATGTCATCAAAGGCAGCGGCATGAGGCAGTGGAAAGAATACAGGTTTTGGAGACTGCCATTCCTTTGGGTGAGAAATCACTAAATCAGAGACTCTGCTTCCTATTTTTAAAATTGAAGGTAATAATATACACCTCATAGGAATGTGGTGAGATTTACATATGATACTTATTTAAGGCACTTATCTCAGTAACAAAGGAGATGCTCCAAAAAAAAAAAAAATAGTGAAAACACAACCACGATGGGAAAGTCTCGGATATGAGGTCAGACTACTTGAACTTGAGCCCAGACCAATCACTTATTAGTTTGTAATAATGAGGTCAATTAATTTCTTTGGAACTCTTTTTTTCAGCTCTAAATGAAAAATTATCCCTAAGTTATTTTTAAACTCTTACATTCTATATGCTAATAAATTAAAGTTTTTAACTTGTAGTTCATGATGAGCTTTATATATAAATATTTGAAATGTATTCCCTGTATCCACTGAGATAGACTAAATAAATGGACGAATATTAATTTAATATTAATGTTGATCCCCAGGTGACAACTCCAGTCTTTTACTGAAGTAGTTTATGAAATTTCTTATAATTTTCTTTAGCTATTCCCCTTTTTTTCTCATAATATGTTTTCATAAACTTCCAAACTGAATATACCTGCAGAATACCATTAAATGACTTAATTTCTGTCTGATTTTTTCATTTTAAGAAAGCATAGTTCACATTTCTCTTTACTTTTTCATACAGTATAGGAAATAGTTCAATAGTTTTTTTTTTTTTTTTAATGTTTATTTTTGACAGACAGAGAGAGAGAGAGAGAAAGAGAGAGACTGAGCATGAGCGGGGGAGGGGCAGAGAGAGAGGGAGACACAGAAAGGGAAGCAGACTCCAGGCTCTGAGCTGTCAGCACAGAGCCCGATGCTGGGCTGGAACTCACAGACCGCGAGATCATGACCTGAGCCGAAGTCCGATGCTCAACCGACTGAGCCACCCAGGCGCCCCTCAATAGTTTTTAAATTAAATATTTACCTTTCAAAAAATTATATTTTTAGCAATGTGCTGGTGATTTTGAGGAGCCAAGACCTTGCTGAGCCAGAAAGTCTTAAGCAGGTGTTGAATTGGACTAATTAAGCAACATGTAATCACTTCCGGTTTTCCATTTGCTCTTTGTGAATGCAGATAAGCAACACAACTGATTGCCTAATTAGACTATTTAAAACAGACTCACTTTTTATAGCTAAGGAATTTTTTTAACCCACAATTACAAACTCAAAACATAAAATGTGTTCTGAAGTCTTACATATTTTTCTTCTTTTTCTACCCACCACTTTTATAATTTAATTTTTTTTTCATATTACTTTAACAACATGAACATAGGGGATAAGAATAATAATATGCCCCCACATATAAAGGACATAAAACACTACATGGTTTACTGCCCTTACAGTTTTTTCTTAGCAAGAATAAGATGTATCTTCTCTTGCCTGACTCATTCTGAATAAAAATCAATATATTTAGTTGGCCTAGGGATCAAATCTGAGAGATGGGCCTCATTACCACTATAACCACTTAAATCAACTAGCCATGTACCTCTCGTGGTTATCAAACTTTAGATGGAAAAGGGCAAAACATATTCTTCTTTTTTTTCATCCTTCTTGTCCCCATACCTGTAGACAATAAGGATGTCCCCAAAGTTCAGTTATAGATCACTAGACAAAACATAACAAATCCAAGTCCATTTAGAGTTCTTCAAGGTACTGTTTATATGCTCTTAAGTAATGTGTGTATAAATTAGGGATTGTGTATATATACACACACACACACATACATATATATATATATATATATATATATATACACACACACATATGTATATATATGTATATATAATAAGTACATTACATAATAGAACATGTAATAGAATATGAATACATATATATATATATATATATATATATATATTCATTCTAACATCAAACTGCTGGCTAAATTTTATATGGTTTGTGTACCTAAGCCCAAATAAGCACAGTCTCATAGCCCTGTACTTGGAGACCCACAGACCCACATCACCAGGCACATGGAGATATGCCCAGGCAGCTGGATTCACGATCACTCTGTTAGCAACATCAGCGGCCTCTCATTATTCAGTTACTGTATTGCAACTGCTTCCTTCTGGACTGAAAGAGCATTTCCCAGGCAGCACAGAAGAAAGAGGAACCATAAATGATGTGTTGTAAATCTATGGGTCAAAGAAATTTTTTAGAAAAGAATAGGAGAGACTCTCCAAGGCATTTAGGGGAGAAGGTGTTTCATAATACAGTGCATTGACAAAGAGAAAAAAAAGCGAAAAAAAATGAAAAGATAAATGACAGAAGACAGTCTTTTATAATAGTTAGATGATAAGTATAGCTATAAGGTCTTACGAGAAGCTCTCAGACCTTATCCAATGCCAAGTTTTATGTTATCTTTTTATTACTAACATTAAGATATTAGAAAAATATAAATGCATATTCACCAACTGGCCCTTCTGCCAGTAAGGCAAGGGAAGTACATTCTTGGGTAAGTTGCCCAGAAAAGGTTTGGGTATTTACAATGCCTTCTCTCAAACAGCCTGTACAACTATACTGAAAAATGATATAAACTGTTTGCCAAAGAGAAGTAACATCAGATGGATTCTTGCTTAAAATCACATGGAAGTCAGTGGGCATAGCCAGGGTTTGCAGCCAGACCTGACTCTAGTCATCATTCGAGCCTGATCATCCTTTATTTTATGTTTGAATAGCAAGATGGATCCTAACAATTTAGACAGAGATGTTTTCTTTTATGATACAAATTCAGATAAAATTCGTGTAAAGTGAACATTATGGCATGCTAAATATGAAAGACATGTATCATTGTGGAAGTGGAATCATAATTTCTAATTACAATGAAAGCTTCTACAACTCACATTCCAGGCCTAAATTCCCTGAAATACAAAATGTAAGCAATGAGAGTATTGGACAAAGGCTTCTCTATGGCCCCTTCTAGCTATGATGTGCTATTAAACAGGCTATGTGCCACATAGCAGGAGAAAGCCAGGCAGGGCAGCACGACGACCAGAGAGTGGGTACTGCAGGGTAGCTGTGTTGCAAAGACAAACTATGCATTCATAACTGAATCATTAATTCTTTAAAGTGGTGCTAGCATTAAGCAGGAATGTTTTCAGTAAACAACACAGAGTTGACTCCATCCCTTTAAACCTTGAGAAATGCAGAAGTTCCTCTTATTCCCACAAAGGTTTCTTGGGGAGCCACCAAGAAAACAAAGGAAAACAGAAAAGCAAGAAAACAAAGGGGAATATCTCCTGGGATTCTTAAGGCCTCAAGCCCTAACACAAACATGAGGATTCCTAGCCTCTCTTTCTTGTGCCTTTTACCCCTGAGAGGTGTCAGTTGTCACATTATGAGATGGCATATGAGATGGAACCCAAAGTTAACCACAAAGAGAATGGGCAAGAGAACCAGAGAAGTCATCTGGAGAAAGAGGCTAGGGCCATCAGAGGCTACTAGGTGCTATTGTGCTCCATGTTGGGCTAATGACACAAATTTCAAAAGTATCAACATAGGTAACATCCAGCAGGGCAGTCCAGGGTGGGGACAGTACCTGAGGAATTCCAAGCTGCTGATACTGGTCTAAGCTAAGAAGTTGGTGCTGATGTCACGATGGGTCAGAGCAATCTTTGCATTAGAGGCAAGACCTAGGCAGAAGCTGAGGGATCTAGAGGCAGATTCAGGCTTCTACCCAGCCAGGAGACAATGGAACTGAGAGCTTAGTAGGGAGTCAGGCCCCATGTCCCTAGGCTTCAGGTACAGGGAAGGACTTCAGCACCAAGAGAAAAGAGGCAGGGAAAATGAGTCAAAAGACCAGTCCCCAAAATTGAACCAAAATAGTAGGGTGTGGGAAATGTTAGAACTCACATATATTCATCTTCTGGACACAAACTGCCATATATATTAGTAGTAAGACTCAGTTGCACAACCCATATGGTAGGGGGTTCCTGCTCGTATTAGGACTGACTGGACACTGGACAGGCCTGCAGTTCCTATCCACATACCCTTTTAACCAGTCTGGGTATCTTCCTACTACAAACAGACCCAGACTTCTGCATATCTATGTGCAGCTCATGAAGAAGTACCTTCTTAACTGAGTGGACACAGTAAGTCCTGAGAACAACTTACACCGTCTACTTAGCTGATGCTGGACGTTCATTGAATAGGCAACATGGACACATATTCAGATGATAAAGTCATTTATACAATGAGTAAGATAATAAAATTCGAATCCGGCATACAGAATCTAATACTTGATCTCCTCCTAACTTCGGTTTCTCTTCTTGCAGTGCAAAACCCCTGCTTTAACTCTCAACAGCTACACTTATGTCAGTGAAGGGAAAGCAATCTATGTTTAGAAATGACTTTTGATCATCAGCACAACTGAAAAGATTCTCTTCCAAAGACAGGAGAAAGTGTTGCCAAAGAAATCAGCAGGGCTGCGAGAGAGCCCCACTCTAAATCTGGTAAAACAAAACAAAACAAAACAAAACCCAACCAATCTTTACAAAACTAATAGGACTCATGGAGGAGCAAATGAGAGAACCATGTGAGTCTTCAGGGAGTGAGAAAGACACATCTAACTCTGCTTGTCTTTTTTGGCAGAAAACTTTTCTTATGGAAACATCAAAGCCAATTGATTTTAAAAAGGACCTTTATAAATGTTACAATATCCCGTTCATTTACTTTATACTTCGGCTTTTTTTATTTTACCACAGTTACTCACCTTCATTTCTCTTTATACTAACATATAATTTCTATCTTCAAAATAAAATTATAAGGCAGTTCCAACTTGGTAGACATATTAAAGTTCACACAGGAAAAAGCAGCATCATAATTCAGAATAACATTACTCTCAACTACATAATCAAGACCAGCCACAAACTGGATGTTTAATTTAGCGACTCACCTTCCAGCTTCTACAAATGTTGACCGAGTACCTACTGTGTCTATGTGCCATTCAGGATACTGAGCAGTGGGTATACCCAGGCGAACAAAGCAGACATTGTCTCTGTTCTTATGGCTTTAGAATCCAGTCACGGGGGAGAAAAACATTAAAGAAAGAAATGTAATAAATATGTAACACAAATCTTAACCAGTGAGATAAAGGAAATGGATAGTGTGCTCTGAGACAGAAAGGAGGAGAGGTGGTGGGCTCATTTAGTTGGATGGTTAGGGAAGAGTGTGGGAGTCGGGTTAGATGATTTCAGGGAACAGAGACACTGTGAGATCTGTAAGTACCACTCCATGCTGTTACAGCTAGTTAGGATCATTGTGGAAACCTTCTATACTCTAATTATTAACTACTCTAGATGCTCAGTCAACACTTCAGGTAACTGCCTATTTATGTTAACTCCATACACATTCCTGAGAGCATGATGATCCTATCTCACTCTCCCACTCTCCAACAAAACAAATCCAATCAAGGCTTCCACGTCAGACAATAAAATTCAGCCCAGCTCACCCACTCACACATTTGGTTGGCCCTGTGTATTTTGCTTATTAAATGTGTTACATATATTGTGCCTTTTATTGCTGATAAACCCATGCCCATGTTGCTCCTCATTTTATGCCCAGCGCTCATAGCGAGTGTTCAAAAAATGTAAGTTGAATGAATGAATAAATGATTACATATACCCCTGCTAAATATTTATGTAATTTACTTTTTAGAAAACTGCCCTGAATTCTATTGTAAAAGACCACTGCAGAAAGTCTATTTGAAAAGTGATGAAATATTAAGAAATTTACTATAAAGACTATTTCCACTTTTTCTGACTTCTTTTTTTCTAATTTAGTTGAATTTGGGCCCATCTTCAGTGTATATATAGTGTTATTGTAAAAACAGAAAACATTTTTAATACCTTCTTAACAAAGTTGGTATTGTTTTACATCCTCATCCAAATATATTAATTTGAAAACTGGAACATCCAATAGTGACAGCATATTTTCCAATAATGAGAATTTTCTGTGATTTGACTACCAGGTTTGAATATACTCAACAGAACTGCTATGTTAACAGGAATTGATGCTTTCTGTTAGCAGTCAAAATTATTTAGTAACTATTATTATAAGAAAGTTATTTTACCAGATAATATTTAGGAAGGAAATGAATGTGTTTATGTATAGATATTACCATTCCTACCTACAATTTATTAAGCAGTAAGGAAAAGCAAGTACAAAATATCATCTGAAGCTCATATGCAGAGCAGAAATCTCTAGATGCAGAATGGAGAAAGTACCAGGCTGCAAAATATATGTACTGAGCTTAATGATTGAGATCTTGGCCCCATCTAGGAGCACAATATGGTATAATTCATACTTCTCTGGACCAATGGCGGGGGTGGGGGTAAATTATATACTTCATCTCTCAAGTCTCATATTAGTTCCTAGGTGATTTTCTCATTATAGAACACATGTGGGTATTCTACTTTATTCGGCTTTTCCTTCCCTAGGTCTCATACAGTGTTAAAAGAAGCGGGAGGAAAGTTGACCTAAGAATTTGATGTCCATTTAGAAACTTTCCCATTGAAAGCATCAGACATTTCAGACAAAAACCTTTTCTATACAATATTATCACTTAAGTACAATAATAGTAACTTTTAGATGTGTATGCATTACCATATACATATATATATATATATATATATATATATATATATATATATATATATATAAAACAAAGAAGGCAATGAAAGTAATTTCCAAGAGGTAAGAGACAATGTCTTTTGTAGAAGTGAGGTCAAATGTTTAGGCACAATGCATTCCCAGAGGCTTCATGTTCAAATCACAGCCTGAATTATGTGGGTTCTCTTTTTACATCAAACTAATGGATAAAGGTAGCAAAATTTCCAAGATAGGAGAAAGTAGAAACTGTTCATTTTTTATCCCTGTTAATTTCCTGACTCAAGGAAAATTTGAAATTTTCAGAATTAATGAACCAATTTCATTGATAATTAATTTATTAATAGTGTCAAATTTTATGGTAGGCATATTGTAAGTCTCTCATACACCCACAGCATGCTGAGTATGATTCCTCTAATCTCTATAGGGTTTTACTATTAACAAAGGAGATAATTCTTCTACCATGAAACACTTGTTAATAAATGCTCTTATTAACTTCATCGGAAAAGCAATACACATTGTGTCACAGAATAAATCAAAGCATGTTGTTATCTGCAAGGGAGATACAATTACTACAGACGGATGTTACATCTGCTGTTTTTTTCTTTTTTTTTCTTTTACATGGACAAAATTATTCTCCAAGCATCAAACCTGACCCAAGAATTATCCAGAAGTTCTAAAGCTAAATGGCCCTCAAGAGATTCCGGATGACCTCAGTGCTGGGAGTCTGAGGCACCTAATAGGGATAAACACATCTACCCTAGACTTCATGGAGGTGCCAAAATCCCATTCCAACCTTAAGGACTTTGGTCTCAGACCAGATAATAAACTCCTGATTCAGGTCTACCAGTATATGTTTTCTAGAGTGGAAGGTGGGTTCTAGTTCAGCTACATTAAGCAACATTTACTCTGTAGGCATTGCCACTTCTATGTCCCATATAATCTCTGAAGTTGATCCCACCTCCTGAGCTGCCATCCCTAGGTATCTTGATAGGAATTTTGACGCTTCAAGTGCCTTGCCAACTCACACTTTACCTTGACCTTGTAGTCACCTCGACCATATTTACTCCTAATTTTCTCTTACCATGTGACAATGGAATCAGTCATATCTATAAATACACATTAAAGAATATGAGACATTGCTGTTTATATATCTCAGATTCATGGTATCTTAGCAATGATATGGTCAAGTTTCCAGCCACCTGAGAATCCCTCAGTAGTTTCTCTTGGCCATGCTGTTGCTGCTTTTTCTTTGGTTTGGTGAAGCCATGCCTTCATCATGTAGCCTAACCCACATTTCTCTTAGGAAGCCCTATGCAGAGGTTATTGTGCCATGAGCTGGCTGGAGAAGCCAGTACCAAGAGAAGTGCCAGCTCTTCTGCCCTCTCTCCACTAACAAAAGTCAAAGGAAGCAAAATAGAACTCAGCAAAAGGATCAGAAGGAAACCACCACTTGAATCTTATTCCCAAGGCAGGCTGTAGGCTTTTTTTCCTCACCCAGATAATGTCTACTTCTGTCAAAAAAGTTACTTATGTAGTTGAAAAATGTAAATAGTGCTAAAAGGCTTTTGCCAAAACAGTATTTTGTGTAACTCTCCCCCACTCTGCAGCATTCAAACACAAAAGAAGTGACTTGCACGTCTTCAAAAGTGTTTCTTCTGATATTCACAACCATATTGCCATATCATGTGTATATTTGCATTCACTGGGCCTAGATCTACCATCTAAAAAAAGACATGTTTTCCCATGATAGTCCTTCAAATATATGCAGTTGTTAGTAGGGCTCTCCTTTATCTTCTTCAGGCTAAATATCAGCCATTCTTCAATTCCTCCTCCGTGGTTTTTAAGATCTTTCCCTAAACACTTGCCCTCCTAAGCATGCATAGTAGTTGATCAACATCCCTTTTATTTATATTAAAAACAAACTGTAAGTAATGTTCCAGAAGTGGACTAACTAGTAGAAAATTCAGTGAGTTTATTAACTGTCATGAATGACGCCCCATGCTTCCATGACTAGAATAATGAAAGCTTTCTCTCCATCTTATCTCATTCCCCACAGATATCTTGGGATATGATAACCAATGTCTAAGAAGGTAATTAGACACCTACAGGTGGTGGGTTTAAAGTTCAGCTGGGTCAACAAGTGAGCATTGAGAGATATATGGAGTGCACATTTGTCCACATATTGATGGGGAAGGGGAGAGTTAGAAAGTTATTTCTCTTTCTCCTTGTGTGTTGAACCAGCACTACCTATGGTAATCAAATTTTGTGATTTAGAAGTCAGCATGTGTCTAATACAATTGATATCAGCAAGACAACTAGAGAATTAAGAGAATGTCTGCAATTCTCTAATGAGGAGGAAGCATCTCATAGCCACACATGCCCTGGACACGTTTCTTTTAAGGATGGTAAAAAACACATAACATGAAATTTACCATCTTAACCATTTTAAGAGTACAGCATAACAGTGTTAACTATATGCAGACTTTTGTGCAACAAATCTCTAGAAGTTCCCTGGACAACTTTCGATGTCGATCTGGCCCAAGGTCACTATGGACTGTCCTGCTGAAATCCTGGAGCACTATTTCAGATTGGATAATTTGTGCTGGTAAAACCTTGGTTTCCAAGCATAATTCATTCTGGAAATATGTTTGTAATCCAAAGCACTTCTATATCAAAGTGAACCATTGGCTTAGTTGTGATCAGGTGACATTCAGTGTCCCATACTACTCGTATTGCAAGATATAAGTCATTTATCAAGTTAAAATTTATTAGAAACATTTGTTCATCTTGCAGAACACTCACAGAACAAGTCACTCCCAGTCCGAGGTTTTACATATTCAGAAACACGCGCCATTGGAGGAAGAACAAGTCTGCACTCCAGGGTGGAGCAGGTTGTGCCAGGTGCAAGCAAGGTTGAATCCAGCCCTCTTTCTGCTTTCTAAACCCTACTCCAAGCCAAGTGTCAACCAGAAGAAGGGGCAGTTTGTTTGTTGTTGTTCAAACACAGGCCATATGAATAAGCACTGACCCTCCAGGAAGATGGGGATAGGGAAACAAGGCTGATAAGTAGGGAAATCAATGAAGGGCCTTTTCCTTGGGTGCTTTTCATATTAACTTAGCAGTCATATTTAGTATACTGTTTGGAAGTTCTTCTATCCTATACGCTAATTTTCTTTAGTTAACCCAGAACTTCTGTGAAGCTTGATAAGCCTGCCCATGGCAAATCAATCAATCAATCAATAAATAGGGTAGCAAATGAAAATTTTTATCTGCCTCCTCGTTCACCTTCATATGGTGTCATATGCAATGTGCTTTGAAGCCAATGTGTCCCAGGCAATGACTAATAAATAAGGCAGTGGGAGCCCCTGGTTATGCTGGGAGCCCAGGGGTCCACTACTGGAGTGATACAAGCTACATGAAGGTAGGGATCTTGGTCAGTTTTATCAATATATTCTAAGCAAGTAGAACAGTTCCCAAGGCTGAGTAGGTTCTGAGGAAATATTTATAGTACAAATGATTCAGGGGGAATGTGATAACATGTGGATTTCTATGTTTGAAAAGCCAATTAAAAAGGGAAATAATTTTGTGACTTGGATTGATTTCTTTTCTTTCTTCCTTTGTAAGTTTTTAGTTGTTTTTTTTTTTTTTTTTTTTTTTCTTGGTGAGGAAACCTTGGCAGGATACTGGTGTTTTCTAAGGACTCACATACCTGCTGCTTAAAAATATGTTGTTGAATATTGCTAGGCATCTTAATTAGGCTTATCAATCTGAGTTTCTAGAATCAACATATTTCTTTTTTGTGAAAACTATGACAAAACTGCAGTTTTTGGTTTATGCATAATTTACCTATGATTTTTTAAACATTATTTTTGAGATTTGTTTCACAATTTTTTTTTAATTTCAAAAAAGTATGTTGCTTAATGATCCAATTTTCATGTCAATGTTGGAAATTTGGATCAATAAATACTTGTAATTCTAAAATATCTATTAATACCACTTGGCCAGGTCCAAGCCATGCCATTAAAATTTTTTTTTAATTACACATTTTATTTTGATTTATTTATATTTTTCAAGAAGTGCACACACAAGCTGGGAAAGGGCACAGGGAAAGGGAGGGAGAGAATCTCAAGCAGGCCCCATGCTAAGCGCAGAGCCCCATGTAGGGCTCCATCTCATGACTGTTAAATCATGACCTGACCAAAGTCAAGAGTTGGACACTTAACTGATAGGCACCCCTATCTTGTTATTCTTTAAAAACTCCCCGGATTAGGTAATGCTTCCCTGGTCGTGCCATTTCTACTGTGTCTCCCTTTACCAATTGTGTCTTATGACCTGCAATCTAATAATGATATTTACATTTTTAATGGTTAACAAAATCTAAAAACTAATGACATGATACATGAAAATATATAAAGTTCACACTTAATTTTCCATAAATAAATGTTATGGAAATGCAGACACACCTGTTTGTTTACATACTGTGTACTGCCGACTTCTCAGGACAATGGCATAGTTGGATAGCTACAACAGAGACTATACGGCCCACAATGTTGAAAATATGGCCCTTTATAGAAAAAGTGTCACAGCCCTTATTCTTAGCTATCAAAATAAAGTTTTCTGATGAGCTTTCCAGGAACCAGGGACTTTTTTCTGACTTATTTGTACATACCCACTTTACCTCTTATTTGTAAGAAAATAAAATAAGGAGAAAGGCGGGCACACGAAAACTGACAATTTAGTATTATGTGCAACAGTTATGAAGGCCTGTGATACACCCTTTGTCTTCTGTTTTTATCTCAACTCCACCTTCCTTTTGTCTCAGAGAGAAAGGGTGGGTGAAAAGAGAGAATGAGAGAAAGAGAAAGAGAGAGAGAGAGGGGAAGAAATTAGGCCAGCTAAAGTTTGAGGGCCACTAATCAAATGATAGCACAGCAATCTGATGAACTTTCCTTCTACAGCATATTTGGAATCCAAGAAAGGTAATAAAAGGGACGAGGAGGCAACACTGTGCAGCTAAATGCACTGTCAACAGCAGTCTTTGAACCACTTTATCTTCAGTCTGTTCTCATTGCCCACGAGACAAAGAAATAAAGCATAAATCAAATAATCTCAGTGGAGAGACTGCCATAGGTTTTCTCGCTTCAAACAAAGGTAAAACTGTGCTAGAGTTACCATCCCACTTCATACTCAAACACAGTCCAAACTAAATATCTTGAGAGTCTACTTTTGCTTAACACTGTTTTAGAAATTATGTCTCACCTTTAAAATAAAAAAAGGAGAAAATGAGAGTATTTCAGTAATAATCCTAGATCTTCTTTTTCAGTTCAGCCAGAAGCAGTGTGTGTGATTGTGTTTGATGACAAAGGTATTCCTTTGATGAAAATGCCTCAAGGCACATTCAGCCCATAAAGAATGTGGATAAACCATAGCTCAAACTGAAAGGGAAAACAAAAAATAATGGAAGTACTGATGTGGAGTTTTAAGTCTCTGTAGACTTTTCTCTGAAAATACAGGATGTGGATGTTACTAAGAATATGTACGTACTCACAGACAGACTCATATATACACATGACACACAGACATACCACACACAACACAAATATAAAGACAGATATACATGAGTACTCTTCTCTTAGGCAGCATTGCCATATTTGAAAGTTGATTGGCCTGTGGCTGAAATTAGTTTACAAGCAGCGTAAACACCTCTGTGGCATCTCTTATTTAAAGGAATGAATGGGGCGCCTGGTGGCTCAGTCGGTTAAGCGTCCGACTCTTGATTTCGGCTCAGGTCATGATCTCACAGTCCTAAGATCAAGCTCTCTCTCTCTCTCTTCCTCTCTCTGCCCTTCCCCTGCTCACTCTCTCTGTCTCTGTCTCTCTCTCAAAATAAATAAGTAAACTTTAAAAAAATAAATAAAAGGAATGGAGATAATAAAAATAGAATATTTAAACTGAATGTTCTCACTAGGTTTTAATGTGTCTCCCACCAATCAAAACATGCTCCACTGACAGCTACATCCATTCACATTTTCTTTCTTATCACTAACAAATATAATGCTGTTTCCTACATAGGATCTGTCCTTCATGTATGTCCTTGGGTAGGACAAAGTCAGTTTTGAGCACCTTCTCAGAAACAGTTTGAGCCAACAACCTGTAGGCACAATAGAAGCACTGTATTTTAAGATAAGAAATAAGTTAGAAAATCAATAGCTATAATAACCTGGATAAAAGCAATGGCACCATTAAGGAGGTTGTGTTTTGTTTCTTCGTGAAGTAAGGCAACTCTGAGGTGTCATCTGCTGTTCCAGGACAACGCTTTAGAAGAACCTGAACTTCTCAGAACCTAGTCAGGCAGAAGTTGCCAGGCTCAGAAACAGACTTCCTACCATCTTTCCACCAAGTCTGCAGAGTGACTCAAAAAGTGTCATCTCTCTGGATACGCACAGGCTTTCTGAATTCACACAAGACAAATATAGGAATTCTTTCCTGATGATGCTCTACCCTACGGAAAAATAACTATTAGCAGCCAATGAGTGCCATTACTCCAAGCCTGGTGTGTCTGAATCACAACTCATTCATCTTTCTCCTTTGATCCGAATGCCCACTCCTGCCATGGTGTTTCTGTTCCTGTAAATGTTTTTACCATCCTTTCAATCACCCCCTTGGCCCTGCAAAAGTAGCCACAATACCTTTGATTCTACAGCCTTAATATTTCTTCCATCCTTCCTTTCTTTAGTCCAACTCTGTAACCCCCCACCACATCCTAGTTCATCTTAGTTCACTTGTTTTCCACCTCTAGTTCCTAATCTCTGTAAGCTATTCCTATGGGGAGCTTCAGCCGAAGTAGGTACAGTAGTTACTCCTGCTCGAAGCCTCGAATGGATCCTCACTGCCTACAGAAAAAGTGAAAACTCCTTAGCCTACATTCATTGTTGTTGACACTAATAACAGCCAAACTTACATTTTTTTTGAGTGCCAAATATTTTTAAATATATTACCCCTAATTCTCATAGTTACCCGTAAGATGTGCATCTTATCCCCATTTTACTGACAGAAAGAATGAAAGGCAGAAAAGTGCTGTGACTCCCACTGCCCTTAGTCCCTGGCAGAAAACCTTTTATATATTCAATATTCTTTACATCGTTATTAAATAAGTAATTGTTTCCTCTTCTCCTTTGTCTCTTTTGTTAATAACTTTAAACACAGATGATATTATAACTTGTTTTTTTTTGTTGTTGTTGTTAAATTCTTTATCATCAGGTAAAATGGTCTTTGATTAACCATTAAAACGCATCCTGTGCCAGGTTCAAATGTAAGAGCTGCCATGTTTCCCGAGGTCAAAATCCTCTTGATTCAAGACATAGATGGCACTTCACCAGCCCATATGACAATTAAACGGCCCTGTTCTAAGGTATAAAACTCAGTAAAGGCAGTATAATTCATTTTGCTTTTCAATTTTGTTCCATTTGAGCTGCCTGAATGAAATGTAAATCCTGAGACTAAACATTTAAAACTTTAATAGGTCAAGAATATCAAGGACTGTCTTCCAATCTTCACTCAATTTGAAAAAGAAAAGATCATTTTATACAATGTTAAGTAGCATATTATTACCTCTGGCCAGGAAGACTGCAATAATTTATAAACCTGTCCTGCCATCTCTTAGAGAGAAGGAGGACTGATATCAAACAACAGTCTTTATATGTAAAGATATCTTGATCATGATGAATTCCATAAATATTAATCTATAAAAGTTAACCACTGAAATGGCATGTAGATTGTGACTAGTTTACAAAAGCAAGTTACATTTGAAAGTTACACTTTCTTTTACTTTTTTTAAATTTCATTTGTTTTTGAGAGAGAGAGGCAGAGGATAAGCAGGGAAGGGGCAGAGAGAGATGGAGACATAGAATCTGAAGCAGGCTCCAGGCTTTCAGCTGTCAGCACAGAGCCTGACGCAGGGCTCGAACTCACCAACCGTGAGATCATGACCTGAGCAGAAGTCGGAGGCTTAACCAACTGGGCTACCCAGGTGACCCTATAAAGTTACACTTTTAAATTCTATTTTGAATTTAATATGTTACATTACAATATAAAGAATTTATGAACTTGTGTACTTATTAAAGCATTTTATATTCTTTCATTTTTCAGTCATTTTGGATGTTTATTTATGTAAGCAAAAATTAAAATTTTTAAGGCATTTAAAATGGCTGAATAGGGTATGAAAACTGAGAGACCCGAACACATCTTAGAAAACATGAAAGGAGAAACCAAGTAAAAACAGAAATAAAGTTCTTACTCCATATCAAAGAAAGAGAAGAATGAATATAAATCAGAAGAAGGGGAAAATAATCACACAGAAGTTCCTACCTACCTATTGGGTGGGACTAATCAAAATGTTGTAATCAAGGAGGTGAAGCCCCACAGAGTAACTATTTATTACAGCTTTCAGATGAGCAGTGTAAAGTACTGGGAAAGTAGGAAGCACTGAAATAAGTATAATGCATTATTACCTAAACACGCAATAAGAGATGTAATGGCATAACGCAACTCCCTACACAGCCACTTGATCTAACAACAGTGAGCATTACTGCAATACCCTACTGTTTTGAATTTTTTAAATGGTGTTTTATTACAAAAATCAGAAAAAAGAAAGATCTATAATTTACTTGTTAACTTTGAGATCAAAGCAGACCTGGTGATATGATTTCTTGAATTTTAATGTAAAACCTTTCCTTTATTCCACCTGTCTGTTCTGAGGAACCACACAAGACAAGTTGGGAAAGGCAGACATTAGGGAGACTAGCTCAGGACTTGGCACATAGTCAACTTTCAAATACTTGTTGCATGACACAGTAAATTCCCATGTGGCTTGAGAAAGAACAGTCTGTTTAGAGAAAGATCAGGGTCTATAGAGTTCAGTGTCATTGTGACAAATGTAAGGAGCCATCCCCAGAGCCCACTCAAGCTAGAAACTCTTCACCAATCAAAAGGAGTTGCATTATATATCTATCCCCACAACTGCAGTGAATAAGAGCAGAATGAGTTTGGTGTGGAGAGGACAGTGTTGAAACACCATGCAGACATAAAGGGTCAATGTGTATGCAAAGAATAGGTTTCTTAAAAAAAATGTAAGTGCTGTGGTTAAGTCTAGATTCGTAATTGATAAAGATACCCTACATAGAATGTGATTGCAGAGACAGAGGAATTCCTTGGGGTAGTAAGAAAGGCCCTGGTTAAAGCAGCAAAGCATGCCAATGTGGGCGGCAGACAGACCAGGATGGAGGAATTCACCAGAGTGACATCTGTTGAGATGTTTTCCACCTTCTTAGTGAGGTTGGATGAGAGGTAATAGCAGACACAGCTCTGTGGACACACATGAACACACACAAACATACCCACAGACATACACACATCTCATCTTTCTCTCAGCATGTGCAATTACACTAAGTGTGTGTGACCAATCTACAAAATGGATTATGCCTCTCAGCTCATCCTTTCCAGCATCCCTGCACACAATAATACAGTTTATGTTCTGTACAAGAGCATGTGGTAGAAGGGATGCGGGTTGGGCTAAAATCCACTTCATGTCCCTTTTACCAAGCCAGTAGCCATGGCCAGTTGCCCTGGCAGGTGTTACCAGAGCAAGGAGAAAGCAGTGCCTTTCTAAATGGTCTTCCAGAGGAGTCCTTTGTGTGATTCATAAAAACGTCCGAGCTGTAATAATGGTGGCTCTGATCCTTTCTGCATTTTACAAAGTAAAAGTTAAAGAATGCCTCCAGTGTCTAATGTTAACTGTATATTTGAACCAAACTACTAGACCAACAGTGGCTGTGCAGCCAGGATTCTGTGGTTGAAGGACCAGACTAGGTAAGCACAGCCCTTATCATATTGTAACATGTGTTAATGCCTGTCTAGTCAACTACATTGGAAAAATACATTGATAATAAAATTAGAACACACACCTCCAAGATCATAAAAATTTTAGTTGTGAAAATACCACAAGAGTACCCACTCAGAACTACTCACACTAGGAATGAGGCATGCTGACCTGGTGCCTGCCACCCCTATCCCAAATTTTTCTTATTCTTTCAAGCCCCTGCTGGTGCCCCTGTTACCTCTTCAACCCTCTCAGACTCTTGTTACCTAGTGAGTCAGTTTTATTTTCATAAAGAAAAGAAGTTGGACATATTTTGTCCCCTGAAAGTCCTCTGGAGACACAATGTGTCTGGACACATTTCTTCCCTTTGAGATTATGGCAGGGAAAGGGCATTTTTTTTTTGAAAGGACAATTTTTAATCCAAAAGGAACAGACCTCTTACAATGAAATGAACTGTGGCACATGAGTGGAAATCTTTGTGAGTGAAAGGCTTGTTCTCCCCTCACTCATCCTTTGCTTTCAAATAACTTCAAGTAAGCAATTTGCTAATTTTTAATTAGCATACACTAATGTACTTTGATTCCTCCATGCTTTTTTGCTATACTGTTATTTCTACCCAGTATGCTTTTCTCTCCCTTCTCTTTCCTGCCTGACAGCCTCTTGTTTCCTCCTCAGAACCCTGATTACACGTTGCCTCTTCTGCAGCTTATCCGGCTTCTCCCCACATCACCTCCAGGCTTAATGGCTTCCTCCCTCATCTGTACTCACATAGTACTGTATAAATATTTTAATAGACTACTTATTGATTCACAATTATTTATTTCTCAGTCAATCTTTCCACCTAAATAGCTCTTTGCAAACAGGGATACTGTATTTTAACCTTTGTTACAAATAGTGTGCTGGATGATAGAGAATTATTTACTGCAATCAAACATATGCCATGAATATAAAGTGCTATTCCTTTATATTTTGGTGCTATTTTTCTTTCCGTATTGCCATCACCTATGGATTTTTAGGTAAAGAACAAAAAAACAAAGTAAAGAATATCAAGGCTTGAACTCAGGCATGAAATAAACTGTGACTGAGCAAGTTTCCCCACCTTGCTGTATAGTTTCCTCATCAGCAAAATCAGGAATTGGTCTAGAATGGGGTTTCTCAACCTTGGCACTATGGACAACCTTGGCACTGTGGCCCAGATAATTCTGTTGGTAGGGAGGAGTGAGTGGGGATTGTTCAGTGCCTTATAGGATGTTTAGCACATCCCTGGCCTTCACTCACTAGATGCCAATAGCACTCACCTGCACACAACAGTCAAAAATGTCTCTAGACATCAACAAATGTCCATGTGAAGACAGGGGGCACTCAGTTTGCAACAGGCTGAGAATCACTGGTGTAGACCAGAGGTTTTCCACACTTTCGAGCATCAGATTCTTTCTTTTTGAAGAAATACCACCCATTGCATAAACAAATAATGTGGATAAAGTTCAGGACTCTGCTGAAAGGGGTAGATAAGCCCTTTGATTTTTTTTTTTAATTTGTTTTAACTTTTTATTAAGAAATGAAAGCAAAACAACAGAATTTCAAAAAACTTAAAATAAAAAATTCTAATTTTAATTCTACACAAACATTAAATCTACACCTAGAACTAAGAATCAGAATTAACTAATATTTATGAATAAAAAAGAATGGCAAAAATGCAGTCATTATTTCTTGCTTGCTATCCTCAGATTTGCCTTCCTTTCCTTCCTGCTTCACTTGGACAGGATACAGAAAGAATTTTTCTCATCTAGCTTCTAAAACTCTGACTTCTATGATTCTCTGATTTTAAAGAAGCCCAAGTGAATATGCCTATAACATATGCCAGATACCTGCTTTCCAGTTTCTCTAAGGTATTTACCATTAAACACTGAGATTTGGAAAGATCAAGTTGAATATATGTGCCAAAGTTTAATATCAGACACACAATGATGGATGGTGAAATCAAAATATTTCTTTCTTTTTATCCACAGCAGAGAATTCTCTCCTACAATCACAGTTATGAATTCATACATATAAGATCCATCACGCAATGCATCTTTTAAACTCAGACCCAAATAAGGTTTCACATCTCTAAAACTTATGTTGCACTTAAGAACTGATTTCTTTTTTGCAACAAATAATGAATCAATGGTTATTACATAATAGTTGCTTGACGCTAAGGATAAGATGATGAATACAAATTTATGTATCTATGTATGTGTATATGTAAGCATATTCCTATGTACATATGTGTATATACACATTTGCATATATATTTTACCAAAATATATTAACTTTCTTTTTATAATTAACTTACTCATAAAAATGTGATCTAGGGGTGCCTGGGTAGCTCAGTCAGTTGAGTGTCCAACTCTTGATTTTGGCTGAGGTCATGACTCCAGGGTCATGGGATTGAGGCCCGCGTTGGGCTCCACACCGAGCATGGAGCCTGCATAAGATATTTTCTCTCTCTCTCTCCCTCTGCCCCTCTCCCCACTTGCTCTCTCTAAAATTAATTGATTAATAAGCAATGTACATTATGTATCATTTAAAAATTTAAAAACAAAATTACATATGTAAATGTATGATGAAATTATTATCATGTATACACAAATTCATTCATTCAATACAGTATGAGGTAACTTACCTAAAATGTTAAAAGATTTAATCATTGGTTCTTTCTTTGTGTCACCAGAATATTAAAGATTTTAATACAAAGTCCTTAAAATTTTTTGCTAATATTTAAAAGTAAGCTCCAAATTAACAACTTAGCCCACATTCAAATCAATATAAATATTCAGTTCAAAATTACTCTGTCTTTAATAGTTCTGGAAAATAAGAATTTAAAAATGACACAGCAGGATTGGCAGATGTACCTAATCGGTAGTCGGTAGATAAAAAATTCTGGAAGGAGAGTTCGATTTAAAATTCTAACAGTGGGGCGCCTGGGTGGCGCAGTCGGTTAAGCGTCCGACTTCGGCCGGGTCACGATCTCGCGGTCCGTGAGTTCGAGCCCCGCGTCAGGCTCTGGGCTGATGGCTCAGAGCCTGGAGCCTGTTTCCGATTCTGTGTCTCCCTCTCTCTCTGCCCCTCCCCCGTTCATGCTCTGTCTCTCTCTGTCCCAAAAAATAAATTAAAAAAAAAAAAAAAAAAAAAAAAACGTTGAAAAAAAAAATAAAATTCTAACAGTAAAATTCTAACAAAAGAAATGCCAACACTGGTACCCACATTTAGATTCTCCCTGT
The DNA here is from genome assembly GCF_018350195.1 of Panthera tigris. NCBI lineage: Eukaryota > Metazoa > Chordata > Mammalia > Carnivora > Felidae > Panthera > Panthera tigris. Next base: position 94,474,030 of record NC_056662.1, on the reverse strand, counting down.
GTTATGGTGACCCAGAGCAAATGAATAGATACCGAGAGGAAGAATTTCACTTTCCAAAGGTAAGTGATAAGACAAAATTCAGTAGTGTTACCACATAAGAGGAAATTGAATGGCCCATCTCTTTAACTGATTACAATCACCTTATTCTAACTTTGAAAACAACTAATAATCAGTTATACTCTTTTAAACTACTGATATGAAGTAATAGGTTTTTGAACCACTGCCTGTGTTTTCAACCAGATGTTTAATTCTTGGGTAAGCAATGTTTCAAAATAGACATGCAGATTAGAACTCACCCACCTGTCAAATGTAGCAGAAAATAGCCTCTCTGCTAAATTGGAGAAAGATAAATTGTCCCCATGGAGCTATGACAAGTTCTCCAAATTTTTCTCCTCAATGTTTAGAATCTAGATGTCTGTATACAGCTGTTCTCAGTCTGTTTCTCTGCTTCTATTTCACCAATACTTCCTTTGAATGGAGTGTTGTTTTCTCTAAAGGTAACCAATTGACCAATGATACTAACTGATTTCTGTGTGTGTGTGTGTGTGTGTGTGTGTGTGTGTGTGTGTGAGTGTGCGCATGCACGTGCACACACACACTCACACACAAGGTTGGGGATGAGAAAGAGGACCCCATTTCTTTAGGAGTCATCAGTTAACATCACAGTTGAGCTCACAGTTTAGACTCAGAGACAGAGGTAAAGGGTGGGGGGGGTGTATCTAAAATGTATAATGCTGATTCCTAGCCCCAGTTGCAAATGGAAATGACTTATTTTAGACAAGCCCAACATTGTGAATGGGTCAATCTATGGATGCTATGATTAGACTACTAACCTACAAACCTACAAAAATAGCCTATAACAAAATCATTGTAGGTTAAAGTGTTTTCCCAGAAATCCAACACAAAAAAGCATGAAAGGAAGCAAATTAACTAAGATCCAAGTTCAGAAACTGTGAGGTACTTAAAGCCTTTAGTTGCTCTGCACTGCCTTTCAGAATAAAATAGAAACCCCTTCAACAAACTACAGGAGTCTTCATGATCTGACTGAATACCGACCTCTCATCACTCATCTTACATCTCCTCCTCCACAGTACAAGTTAGAGGACACTGTCTATAAAAGGCCAGATAGTAAACATTCTGGGTTCTGCAGACCATATGGTCTTTCATATGCAACTGCTCAGCTCTGCTGTTGCAGCATGAAAGTGGTCATACACAATATGTAAAACAAAACAAAAAAAATAGTATGTCTGTGTTCTAATAAAACTGCACTTATGGGCACTGAAATTGGACTTTCATATGATTTTTACATGTCACAGAATATGGTTATTCATCTTTTCATTTTTAAAAATCATTTAAAGTGTAAAAACGTGGGGGGGGGTGTCATACAAAAACAACTGGTGGTCTGCATTTGGTCCACAGCCCCAGTCTGCCCACCTAGGCCACCACATAATCCACTCAGTCAACAGCTTATGATTCCATAGAATAAAACAATTTCAGTACTCCACACATGCTATATTCTTTTTTGGCATCAAAGGCTTGTACTTGTCTTTCTCTTGCAATATTCTTTCCACATCCTTCTTTGATCAGCTAATTTCTACTCACCTTTTACCTTTTAATTTCTCTGAGATCCTTGCTGAGTCCCTCATGGTACCAAAGTATTCCAAGTGGTTGACTGAAGGTTCGGGACTGATGATTCAGGCTTCTATCTTCACCAAAGACTGACAAGAAGGAGGGCTGCTTTCTTCATGTCACAGCCTAAACCTCCCTCCACCATCTCTGTCGCCTCAATTCCCTGTAAGGTGTCACTAGACAATGGCTGTGGCAAACACAGGGTGCTTTGGATTGAAGGTATCCTTAATATTTAATTACGGTATTTCACAGGATTTGCACCTTTTATTTGTTTTTGTGGCATCCCAATCTCACTACCTTTGCTTTCCATTTTAAGAGGGGCATACAGTAAGGCTGTCCAGAGGCCACTTGGTCCTAGAAGAGCGAAGCCCCCATTACTGATACTAGGTGAAAAGGGACTACAGATGGCCAGTTCTATAAGGCAATTGTCTACTGACACCTGGCTCTCATGGCAGCCCCATTGTCTTAGAAGCTCCATCCCTCTCTTCCTCTTGGGCTGTGATTGTGGCTGAACAGAATGATATCATCATCAGAAGTGCTATGAGGTTAAACCTTATTACTCCCATAGGCTAAAGGAATGAACAATGCAATTCTTATTTTTTAAATTTCAAAAATGATTTCAAGATGAGTATAATACTACCTACAATACTATGATGAACAATTACTACACAGATCCATTACATACATAACCTGCTGCACTGACATTCTTACCAGTAGGATTGTTAAACCACTACAAACAGATATAAATTGGTTACTAATTATATCTGAATAAAAAAGAACTTTGGGAAGTTGGCTCTGTATGGAAATACATCACTGCCTCATCCCTTTAAAGTCAGAAATATAAGTGTGCTATTAGAGATCTTTACATATATTTTTGTATGCAGACCTTTGGTCTTGAGTTAAAAAAAAAATTGAATTCTATTTAATCATAAGCTAACATGTATTAAACCCCAACCATGTGCCACCATCTATCTTCTGTCTACCTAAAATTTATTAATTTTAACAATAACAATGAGGTGTTTTTATGATCTTCACCTTACAGATAAGGAAACAAGAACAAAAAAGTGAAGTGACTGACCCAAGGTCATATAGCAGGTGAATGGCAGATCTCATTAATGTTCAAGAGTCTATAAATATTGCTACTTAGATTTACTAACTGTATTCTTTCTTTCTTTCTTTCTTTCTTTCTTTCTTTCTTTCTTTCTTTCTTTCTTTCTTTCTTTCTTTCTTTCTTTCATGTCCTACAGGCATACTGGGAAGGTGGCTTTTTAAAAGGTTTTTTTGATAGTGTATATCTTTGGGCACAAATTTTCTTTAAAGTTCTGAGCCAAATCACAGCCTTACAAATAAGTGTGGACAATATATCAGTTCTCCCAAAATTCTGTTTACTACTTAATTTATTTACATAGGAGGATCAAATAGAATTAGATGCTTTCTACTCATTTTTTTAAAAAAATTCTGAATGTTTATTTATTTCTGAGAAAGCGGCAGAGTGCAAGTAGGAGAGGGCAGAGAAAGAGGGAGACACAGAATCTAAAGCAGGCTCAGAGCTGTCTGCACAGCTATTTATCTCAAGACCACAGACACACCATGCATGCATGCTCACTCACATACACACGCACATGTACACTCGTGCACACATCCCTTTTTAGTATCATGCTCTTTGATTCCGGTGTTCTACCTCAGAACCGTGTACTCAGAACTCTCAAATCTTAGTATATGGTAGGAGAGAAATACTCTCAAATATTCTTCCAAAGAGGGGCAAACAGTTTGACACCCCCTCTGTACCAAACCATTATATTTCATGTAGGACCAATTAAAAACTCTCTTACCAAATGAAAATATTGTATCTTGCAATTCACACTGTGTTGCCATTTAAAATTTTAAACACAAAACTCCAAGTGGAAACATACAGTGAAATAATTGAAGTGACTCAAGTTCTATTTTTTCACATTACAATCCCTGTACTTTCCAATTTACTGTTTAAATGCAAGATTATCTAGTACCCAGGTTCTTTAGAAACACACTGTATCCTAAGAGAACTTGAACAATTCTAAACTGTTAAGAACTTAAACTGACTCTTAAACACATAATCGATGAACCAACTCTAAAATTGGGAATTAACCAAATTAACTTCCTCATGAAATGTAAGGCCTAAAATAGAAAATATGCTAATTTGAAGTTTACATACGTGTTATTATAACTCAGTAAATATAGCATCTTTCTAGAACTTCCATCAAAAGAAAGGTTTTTTTGAGGAGCATTTTATCATGAAGACTGTTGAGAATTGACATCACATGGTAATAGTGAAAAGTAGACCAGCTTTATATGGCTTTATCATTATTCTTAAATGATAGATCACACTCCCTTATTGGTGGCAACTCAGGTAGACTACTCTAACCACCATCCTCTTGGTACACCGCTGAGTCTGAATAAATCTGTTCGGTAAGCTGCAACTGAAATACCATGTGGAAGTACTTTGTAACTTATAAACAATGTGAAGAACCAATTTGTTTAAACAGTGTACTCTACAAGATTGTAAACATCTACTTTAGGAGTCAAAGGGACACTTTATTATTGACAAAGTTTCATATGCTTTCCAGGAGGAAGAGATGTGTTTGAGAATGAGATCATGCCTGGTGCTCTTGATTTTATGCCAGAAAAGAGATACCAACCATAAAGCCAGGCAAGAAGGTCTGCAACATCATCAAATGCTTAAATCACACACTTGAAGAACATCCTTGTATTCTCTTTGTAGCATATTTGAAAAGGTAACTCCAAGATGTAATTTCTAGTTACATATACTTGATATCCAGGAAACTGCAAGGAACTGAACTTGACTGGTTGTGTTGACGGAGTGTCAGAATTGCAGGCAGAGTTTCCAGAAGAAAATGTGGGAGTATAATACACAAGAAATGGAGATGCATCACTGATTCTGTTTTTAATGCATGGAAGTTTAAAGTAGCAGAGATTGATTTCAAACTGTAGCTCTACAAAGTTTGTCAGGAGTGACATTGTATAACTGTTGGGAAACTATTTTCACACTCCAGTTAAACTAACATCTTGGGGAGTCTAGATTTTTAAAATTAGGTTTCAGACGAAAGTCACTAAGTTCTATTTAAATTGTTAAGACTCATGTTGATATATCCCTCTGCTCTAAAAATGACTAAGAATTCACTAATTGGCTATGTGACCTTGGGCAAACTAGTTCTCCCTGACCCCAAATTTCTTCATTTATAAAATGAGATGAAGACTTGACCATCTCTGACCCTCCAACTCTATAATTTTTAGATCTATCATCTTATATATGAAATGGCTTAGAAGAAATGGCAATTAATGTCTCTTGGGTGGGTGCCTGTCTTCAGAGAAATCGGAGCTGTGTTGAAACCTGCTTTTCTTAATTCAAAGGCTATACTGACTTACCAAAATTAACAGAAGAGTCTTCCTTCAAAAGGTGATTCTAAGTATTTAAGTTTGGTTCTAGGATTATTTTATATTTTTCAGTCAGTAGTTGCATCTAGCAAAGTATGATCAAAATGACAACTCTGCCCTAACTCCAAGTACTTACAAATGAACATGAAAGAATCCATGACCTTCAAAACATAGAAGAATTGAGCTTAGCAGTTAAATGTACTTAGGGCTTTGTCAAAGGCAGTATTTCCTTAAAAGAAAAAAAAAAAAGACAATGTAGAAAAAGCTTTTTTTTTTCCTCCCTAAATTACCAAACAAAGAAGTAAGGCATAGTTTAATATGGCCCTGGAGATCCTACTAAATGATGCTGCTTTAAGCTTATATAAAATGGGTGATTTTCCTTTAACAACAACAGATGCCTTGTGTTTTATTTCTTGAGTCTGCCATGAATCACTACAGAAATCACAACAAAGTAAATGAGAATGTGTTCCTTTCTTGACTCCCTGCCATTGTCAATTTACTAGTTCGTAAAGGTAGATGCATTTTAAGAAAGCCATTTGTTATCAATGGTACTTTCTAATAAAAGCCTTTTTAGTTCTTTATGTGGGGACACGATAGAATTTGGAACAATGACCAATGTAAATTGACACAGCAGAAAAACAAAGTTGTCCCCAGAAGCCCAGCACTTATGGAATCACTGGACATTCTTTGAGGTTTATAATTTACTTCTCTGACCTTCTCTGCTCACATGTAAAATCATTTCCTAATATAAAAGAATAAAAATGAGGCTTACTCAGTTTTATAGACAGAGTTATTCTAAGGGTTGACATCCTCTTCCCCACAAAAAGTGCAATACACCCTCATCCTACCTCAGCTAAAAATAAATTCTTCTAAACCATAAAGCTGGAGATTTGTTGCAATGATATGGTGTGCAATTAATGCCAGAATATTAAATGGTTGAATGTTTTCTGTCATCATTTATTTTTTCTTTATTGGATAGTCTAAATATATTTTTTTTCTTTCTAAAGTTTACTTAGTATAAAAATTATTATGAATAGTTTTCCTGATTCACAGACAAAAAATGTCTTCTTTAAAATTGAGTCTTCAAAATCAAAGTTTTAAGTGTAACATTTCTAAGTTAAGTCAGGCGATTTGACAGGACTATAAAAAAATAAAATAAAATAAATAAATAAAACATTAAGTTTGTGGTTGCTGGGAGGTTGTGAGTGGTGAGAAGAGGCTCCTGTCCATGTCTTTGAATAACGGTCACTATAATTTATTATTATTAGGCTACTCATATTGGGACATGAAAACTCTGTATGAATAATATGATAATATCTGGGAAAGCCATTTCTCTCAATTCTTCCTAACCCCTCCACATTGATACCATCGGAAAATATTCATAACCACAACCAACAAGTAGACCTCTGGGGATGCCCTCACTTATCCCAATGATTACTTCATTTCTTTTCCTCAAGTCTCAAGCCTCAATCCAATTCTGTTTTCTCCAACTTCATTCTCAGCTGAAAACCTCTTTACATCTTGTTTAATATTTCTGGAAAAAAATAGAAGTGATACAAAGAGAACTTATATATACCCCATTATCACCTCTACCCACTACTTGCCCCTGTGCCTTATACTCTGACCCACCCTCCTGAGAAAGTTTCCATATTTCTACTAATGCTAATAAACAGTTTTGCTTTTTCACTCAATCCCAATCCGCCCTGACCATTGGAGGGCACTGTCCCAGCAATGACCTCACTCTCTCTTAAAATCAACTTTTTTTCCTTTCTCCTAAACTGTTTTCATTGGAGAAAAAAACATACTGTATTCATGGATACTGGAAGCTTAATTTGAAATTATGTAACAAAAAATTAGATGAAATGATGAGTGGATAAATGAACAGATATACAACAAAGCAATTGTGGTGAAATTCATAGAATCTAGGCAGTAGGGCTTGAACATTCAACTGTTAACTGTTAACATTCTTTCAACTTGTCTGTAAATTGGAAAAATTCCATAATGAAATATTATAAAATATCATAGTCTAGTTTCTCCCAACTTAAAAAAACAAAACAAAATGTCATTCACTGTTAGTATTACCCATATCGTTGTTTCTCCCTGCTCCTACAAAGCATCCCTACATATGTTGACTTTAATTCCACTTATTGTAGAAAGATTATATCAAGGGATAGTATGGATGTCTTTATGCCTAAACTTTGTGTATATTTATAATTAAGTCATGTCTCTTAAATAGCATATAGGCTTTTTAAAAATCAAATCTGAAAATCTTTGTCTTTTTTTTTTTTTTTTTTTTTTTTTTTTGAGATAGAGCATGTGAGCAAGGGAGAGGGACAAAGGGAGAGAGAGAATCTCAAGCAGGGTCCACACTCAGCACAGAGCCCAATGAAGGGCTCAATCCAATGACCCCAGGACCATGACCTAAGCCAAAATCAAGAGTCAGATGCTCAATGAACTGAGCCACCCAGGTAGCCCAAAGATCTTTGTCCTTTAATTGGATTTTAGTCTGTTTACATTAATTTACTGCTGTTGCCCCATTGCTAATATATACCTTAGTATTTGCTCTATGTAGTAGACTACATGTGATAATCTCTGTGGTACATACAAAGACAGTAGGAAAACACTGTATCACTAAGAAGCCAACATAGGGATAAATGAATAATAATAATTAAATAATACAGAAGAAAGCCAGAAGAAAAAAAGAAGGAGGAGCATAGAACAAATGGCTACTTCTACCACAGACCGAGCAACACAACTATCTTAGACTAGTTCACTTTGATTTCTTGCCAATTCCACCCTCGTGTGTTTGTGTGTGTGTGTGTACTGTTACTGTCATATATTTTAATTCTTTACATATTTCACCCCAGAAGATACTATTGTTATTAGAGTTTCACATAGTCAACATTCATTTGGATTTATCCACACATTTACTCTGCTCTGTGTCCTTTACCTTATCTCTATGCTTCCATCCAGAATTATTTTCCTTCTGTATGAAGAACACTCAAACATTTCCTTTAGTATGGATCTGCTCGTGATAAATTCTCACTTTTCATTTATATGAAAATGTTTATTTCAACTTTATTTTTGAAAAACACATTGCTGGTATAAAAATTATAAGGTAGCAATTGCTTTCTTTCAGTATACAACAGTACCCCTGCCCCCATCCAGGAGGGATACATTCTAAGATCACCAGTGGATGCCTGAAACCATGGATAGTACCAAACACTAAATATACTACATTTTTTTCCTATACATACACATCTATGATAAAATTTAAATTATAAATTAGACACAGTAAGAGATTAACAATAATAACTAATAATAAAATAGAACAAGTACAAAAATTATGTGAATGTGGTCTGTCATAACTAATAATAAAATAGAACAGGTATAAAAATTATGTTGAATGTGGTCTCTCTCTCAAAATATTTTATTGTACTGTACTTGCCCATCTTCTTGCAATGACGTGAGATTATAAAATGTGAACATAAGATGAACAAAGTAAATGGCATAGATACTGTGAAGTAGCATTAGGCTACTACTAGTCTGCTGTTGATAGGTCAGAAGGAGGATCATCTGCTTCTAGACAGCAATTTACTACAAGCAACAACAACTGCAGAAAGCAAAACTGTGGTAAGGGGGGTGGGGGGGCAGTGTACTCTGATTAGTCCATTCCATTGATTTTTGGCTTTCATTGTTACTAATGAAAAGTCAGTTGTCTCTACCATTTTGATACCTTAAAGGTAAGGTAACATTTCTTGTTGTATTCTCCATCTTGTCATTTAATTTCCTAAACATATTAACCTAAAGTTTTTTAATATCCCTGTCTGACAATTCTAATATTTACATCTTTTGTGGATCACTTTTTGTTAAAATTTTACTCTTTTGTTTATCCAATATTATTTTTATGCTTTGTCATTTTCTTATTTAATGTCATAACCTGTGTATTAACTATAGCATATATCAGAAATTATAGATGATGATATCTTCTAAAGAGAAATTAGTTGGGTTATGAGCAGAATATTATGGTAGATATATCATCTTAATCTAGAAAGAAACTGAACTGATATGAAATTGGGCTATTGGTCATTCTAGAATCCCAAATAAAAATGTGGAGTGTTGTGGCAGATTGTGTTTTCCAAAGATGGTTTTAATACTCTTGTTCCATTTCTTTTGATCCTGGGCTTACCTCTGTGACCATCTTATCAATCAATATAGAAGGAAAGAAAGCCTAGCATGTGATTCTTGAGTATAGATCACAAAGTGCCTTGTACTTTTCTGCCTCTTTTTCTTTGGGATTCTCATTCTTTAAAGCTAGCCACAATGCTGTGAAGAAGTCCAAACTAGACAATTTGGAAATACTAAATGAACAGACTACATCTTGTGTTTGGAATGACATTCTCAGCTCAGCTTTCAGCATCAAATCCTACACATTTGTGTGAAGACTCCTCCAGATGAATCCAGTCCCCAGGCATCCTGTTACCCCCAGCCTTTGAATCTCTCCAGTTGAAGCTTCAAACATTGTGACACAGAGACAAGCCACTCTGCTGTAACCTCACTAAATTCACGAACCACAGAATCTCTGAGCATAATAAAATGGTTGTTCCACAACACTACATTTGGGGTGATTTGTATGCAGCAATAGTAACTGGAACAGGTGCCTTCCAGACCTTTTGTTCCTGAACTTCAGTTTCTGTCCCTCTAGATCACTGAAACTGACAAAAACTCTTCTCAGTTCCTGATCATCTTATTCATTGCTTTGTAATTGGCAAATATCCATATTTCTCCTCTTTCCCAAATCTTGACCCTTCAAGCGCTTGCTGATTTGGTATTTTTCTGGTGCTTTTAATATTTTAGGTTGGGGGGGTGGTTCATGTGAAAAAAAATTCTCCCTTTTGGGAGCATATGTCAACTTACTACACTGAATTTTTAATTTGAATCATTACACATATGCCCGCACACACACACACACACACACACACACACACACACACACTTTTAATTTCTAAAAGCCCCATTGGGTCATTTTCAATTGTATTGTTTTAGTATCTTTTTCATTACTAACATTTTAAAGTCTCTCTTAATTCTTAAAACATTACAAAAATTATTTTTTGTATTTACGTCTGATAATTCCCATATCTGTAGCTTTTATGAATGTGATTCTCCTGTGTTCTTCTGTTTGTTCTATTGGTTCTTGCTTGTGGCATATGTTTACATTTTTTGCCTTAAGGACATTATATCTTGAAATACATCTTGAAAAATATTTTAGAAATTATTTACATCTTATATGAAGCTTCATATTTAAAAAAACAAACCTGTTTCTGCCAATTGTTTAGTTCACTGTCATCCTGGGACTACCTTACATTAAAGTGTTTATTTGGAATTTCACCACACGAGTGTGAATTCTGGCTGTAAAACTTGTTGACAGATAACTCAAATATTCAAGGGAAACTTTTTTTCCCTCCACTCAGGTCCATGTTAACAAAGACAAGATGGTTTTACTCTTTGTGGATTATTTATTAATAGTTTGCTGTTGCCCCTTGGTATTCCCACTATATGAAAAGAGTCTCCTACTCATCTCCCCACCTCCACCACAACCTAGATTTTATATCTTGTCTACTCTGGGCTATGCATCCTTCAACAAAAAACTGACTCAGGCCTTCCTAGATAATTTAAGAGTGAAACCCAGTTTGGGGACTTAATTTTCCAGCTTGCAGTTTTCCCTTCTTATCATTTTGGGGTTTTCTTATTGTTTTTCCAGGTCACAATATTTATATTTTATCTAGCTTTTTAGTTATGGTCATTAAAAGAGTCGAGAAGATACTCAGCCTACCCTATACACTTTTCAAGATGATATCCAGGAATCCAGATTTTTATGTAATTTTCATGTGATATGCCCAGTTTTAAAAATGCATTGCAAAGCAAACAAACCAAGGTAGATTAAGTCCTGAGGGATGCCAATCTGTACCCTCTGCTCAGTGCAGATAAAAGTGAGAGCTAAAAACAAAAACAAAAACCAAACAAACAAAAAAACCAGTATCTTTAAGTATAAAAAAGTGGGCCCAAATTACGTTTTACGGCTTCTTGCTGCTGCTTAATCCTATTACAGCAAAAATATCCTTGTTCTTAAATTATCTGTTGTACATTTATAAGCAATGGAGGGCAACTGTGCCCCTAAGATCTTAGAAATGAAAGATACAAGATGACTTTTTGAAAGTTAAACTAAAATTTAACATAGCAAACCTTTACTGAGATCTAAAGTGACCCAGGGTCATCACAATATCCCAGCAGGGTATCCTTATATTTTATTTACCTAACATTTGATTTCATGTCCACCAAGTAACTTCCTGTTTCTCACATAAGCCTGTTTATGAGCAAAGAACATGGCTATCATGCTGAGAGGGCTATTTCTAGTTTGGGTGACAGTAATTTCTCTCAGTAAATCAATAAAGTGATGTTTGACTATGACTTGGCTTCCCTTAACAGCTTAACTAAGGAGCTGCATAAGCTGATTATGCTGACAGGTACATTTCCACTGGGTGTAACCATTCCATTTTGCACTTTAATGAATGGCGTTTCAAGTGTCTCCCTAGCTAATTCATGAATTTTAATTATCTCGCAGTCCTCTTACACGTTGGCATTGACCAGACCAGTATTTTTGAAATCAGGATATCCATATTATCAGTAACATACTATACGGTACTAGCGTATGCAAAAAGCCTTAAAAATAATATAAGAAATCCTCCTGGAATGTATTTAACAGAAACAATAGCAGAAAAAGACACATTTTTTTAAATTTAAAAAAGCATAAATATATTCTACAAAATTTATATTCATCTTAAAACTAAAATTGAGACTTCTAACACATTTGCCACTTGCTACCAACCACGTGAGGCTTAACGATCAGATGCTCAGGGCTATGACAGTGGCAAAGCTGGTGATCCAATGCTTGGATGTTACTGTTAGGTACCACTTACACATTCATGTCTTCCACTGTCTGGTAGGGGTTTTTTTGTTTGTTTGTTTTTGTTTGTTTGATGACTACTAAACTTCCTTTTCTGGTCCTTCCTTCTCTTTCTCCATTCAGTTCATCAATCTGTTTTTAAGGCTGAGAAATTCTATTTTGTGGTCATTAGAGACTGATTTTCTTGTTTATTTCTCAGAGTATAAGTATTACCCAGTTTGATCAATGAGTAAGAAGTAGAAACTCAAAAATCATTACCTAAATAAAGCATTTTGCAGTTAAACAGTCTATATGAAAGCCACACTAAGCTATATTGTAAACCTTTATGTTACCTTTATTCTCAAGGATTGAATAGAAAGTTTTCATATTTCATAACTTCCTCCTTTGGTTCCAGGAATTAGTGTGACAGCTATAATTCAGGCTTGGCTTGCAATAATGGATAACACTCATCCATCTTCTTACCTGAACGCTTCCATAGTTTCTTTCCTCTTGCCTTAACATTAAAGTTCAATCTCTTTAGCATGGAGTAAAGCATAACCTGCCTCCAACTCACCTCTCAAAGTCTCACTGCCCTGCAATATGCCCACCTGACAGGCTGAAATTCTTTCAGTTTGTTAACTTTTCCATGCTCAATCTCATGTCAAGGCCTTTGAATTTCATGCGACCTCTGCCTTCAACACCCCCTCCAACTATCATCTGATAGCCAACTTCACCCTTCAGATCTCTACCTAGACAGGAAAGTCTTTCTCATTCTGCCTTCCAAGCTTGGCTTAAATGTGCCTCATATGTAATAATTCAGCGGTCAGTGCTCTGTGCATGCCCTCTCAGTGCATTTTCAATATTTCATTACAAAATTGTCTGCTTGCTTATCTGTATCATTTTGTGAGCTCCAAATTAACTAAAACACTAATTCCTACTCCCTGCATCCTTCAATTAATGAGTTACTATTTACTACATTAGATGTTTTGGCAGAGAATGCCAACTTCTTTCCTTGACCCATTCTTCCTTGGAGTATCCACTGTTTAGCTGGGTATCTGGTTGTCCAAGACAGAACATATTTTCCGGCCTCTCTTGCACCTAAGTGTGGCCATGAGATGTGAGCAAAAAGTTCATGTGCAACTTTTGGGTCATCTCTATAAGGACACTTGTCCTGGACTCTCTGTTTACATCTTCTTGATAGCTAGGAAAAGGTGATTACTGGCACTACACTTGGAAGCCACATGTTGAAGTTGGTGGAAACCCCCCATGAGGTCTATAATCCCCCTACAAACCGCTGTGCAGAAGATAAATGGGTTATGTATTCTTTTTGAGTCAAACAACTCTTAACTTACTGAGTTAAGACAATCAAATCTCTGTGTTACAGTGGCCTAGCTTCATTAATACAGAGGTCCTGGAGTGTCTGGGTGGCTCAGTTGGTTGAGTGCCCAACTTCAGCTCAGGACATAAGCTCACAATTTGTGGGTTTGAGTCACGTGTCAGGCTCTGGGCCTACAGCTCAGAGCCTGGAGCCTGCTTCAGATTCTGTGTCTCCCTCTCTCTGACCCTCCCCCACTTACATTCCATGTCTCTCTCTCTCTCTCAAAAATAAATAAACATTAAAATTTCTGTTTAAATGTACAGATGTCCTTTCTTCAAGGACACTTACATGTACCTATCACAAGATTGTAAATTTTACAAGACCATTCAATCCATACTTGTTTAATGATACATACATTCATAAATGAATGAATGAATCCAGGAATCTAAAATCATACACTAACTTAGGAATATAATTTCAAAGATTCCAAATAAAATGGTAGCATAATGAATCAAGCAGAATCTTTAAAGGACAAATTAACAGGAATAAATATACTTAGTTACAGAGTATAAGAACAATTTATATCAGTATATCAAAAAACATTTTCCACTGGTCAAAGTGTAAAGAAAATGTAATGACCATGAGGCTGAAAACTTGGAGCGAAGGGATAAAGTAATCCTTTCTCGTGAAGTAATGTACTCTCTTCCTCCAGCATTAATTTCAGCATCCTCCAGCTCATGAGGCGCTGGGCAGGAAGGTTGCACTTAAAGAGCCCAAGAAGAAGCTAGAAAAATAGGTCAGCTCAAGAGGGAGAAAGAAAGCAAAACATTTGAAGGAAACTTTGACAAACCTTCAGCCTCCTCTATTGGCATAAAGGAACAGGAATATATATCTTCACTGCATGACAAACAATGTGGTACATACTAATCAGTGGAGCATGGACCAAATTCCCTCCTGTAATTTATCCAAAATAATTATTGTACTTGTCATAGGTATTGCTATTGTTATTTTGTTTTCAAATAATTCAATAAAGTATTGGAAACTTTCATGTAAATAACTTTCTCAGCTTACATATGAAAATAATAGCTAATAAAAAATGACTTTGTACTGTATGTCAGGGTATTTGCAAGCACTTTACATATATTCTCTCTAAAATTTGTTTAAAAACAATCTAGTAGACCCCTTCTGTGTTAATTTACATTATTTTTATTTGACTATTATATAAACATGTTAAAATTATATTACAGTTTTTTAAACTACAAGTTATGAGCCATTAGTAGATTGCAAAATAAGTTTAATGATTTAAAGTCAGACATCTTAATAAGTTATATAGAATAAATCATACTACAACAGGGCACAGCAGGAAAAAAAAAAGAAAGAAAAGAAAATACCAGGAAACAATGCCTAGCGTATGTATACATAATCTTTCATGGGAAGTTTGATTTTGGTTTAATATATCTGTGTGTGGATCAGTCCCTCCAAAAATTAGAAATGTATCACTCAAGGTACCCCTACTCTTACAGACACAGCCAGAGGCCCGATGACCTCACAGTCGCCATGTCATTATCTTGACTCTGCCTCTTCACTCCATCCTGTCCAGTCTTGAGCCCCACTAGATTATTACACCCCAGATTCAAGTTGCCCCCTGTTCTTGAATGGTTTGAAGTACGATAGATTAGTTTTGGGGCAGAATGCTATGAAGGAGACTCTCCTTCAGTGACAGCAAGTTTCATTTCACTGGGGCCACCTACCATTGCCCTCTACCCTTACCACCCCCACCCAGAAATAAGGATTCAGGTTGTGTGTCTTGGAACACAAAGACTCAAAATATTTTTTAAATCTTTATTGTGGTTCCCACCTACCACACCATATGAGTGGCTGCCTTTGACTGTATGCGTCAGGGCTGTAAGTAAATTTCCCCTATTACCTGCAGCACCTGCAACTAATGGGGAGGCTCTTGAAGTATATGAACTTCAAATCTAAAAGTCAGCCATTAGAGGGGAGGTAAGTGGGGTGATGGGTTAAATAGGTGATGGGGATTAAGGAGTGCACTCGTTGTGCTGAGCAACAGGTGTTCTATGGAAGTGTTGAATCACCATACTGTACACCCGAAACTAATATTACATGGTAGGCTAACTAACTGGAATGTAAATAAAGTCTCTTAGAATGATAAATAACAAAAGGCAGTCACTACATTGGGATGTGAATGACAGAAACTGACATGGCAAAGAAAGGGCCTCCAATGAGTGAAGACACTTAATCTGGAAGGGAGCCTTCTTGGATGTGGCTAATATGTGCCAATGATCTTAAAGAGGAAAACTCATCACACATCCCCTATGCCATGGATTAAGGCTGGAGAATAGTCATATTTGATACAAATACTACTTCTAAGCAAAAGGGACCAGTGGATATTTTGGTGCTTACACCAACTTGGTATCACAATTTATCGTATCTTTGAAAGTTAAGTAATGACACAATCACTGAACTGTGAAGTGCCAACAACGTCATTCCAAAAATCACCAACCTGCACATATAGACTTTAGTCTAACACTTCTATGTTCACGAATGTTACTTCACTTTTTATAATTTCTACAGCAAATTCTTTTGAAACCATATGGATAGTTATAAAGATATATAATATTTATATTTTCATAAGTAGGAAAAGTAATATTTCTTTTACTAGTGAACCCGAAGCTTGTTTTTTTCTTTAGTATAAGGTTTAGGCACATATTCACAGACAGTTCATGACAATTTACGGAGATGTAAATGAATAATCAGGAATCATAAAATGCATATACATACCTATTTTTTCTTACCTCCAAACAAACAAAAAACACAGAAGCACAAACTTTATAAACTCTGTCTTAAATTCTGTCTTAAACTCTGTCTTAAACTCATCTCAGATATAACTGTAAGAAGACTCAAGTCTAATTCTCTCTATGAATTTTCCCCCTTATATTTCATGACTCATTTATAATTCTAGATTGTTAGAACATTTTTACATGTTTTATTTATGTTACGGGGTTTTGCGAGCATTTTTAAAATTATGAAAGCAGCAGTGCCTTTTGTTCAGGCTTTAAATTTGAGTTTTGCCAAAAGAATGGAACCAGATTACTTCAATCCAGACCAATTTAGGTTTGATTTTATATGCAAATTCTTAGCTACAAACATTTAGCCTAAAAAGTTTAAAGAAAAATTGTTTCACTTCACAAACAGAAAGGAGACGTTAATCTAGAGAAATCTAATCCTCAAACATTTTTGTTAATCTGAATTCATTAATCTGAATCTTATAAAATAGAAGAGTAATACAATTTCCTAGAAAGAAAAGTCTAATTTAAAGGGTAATTCCTTACTAACAAAATTCTCTTGTTGTACCTCCAAAATACCTTTTGGAATTTCCTCAGGGAGATTTTAAGAATTTTCTTTCAACACTGCCACAATCAATGCCATTTGGGATCTCTAGAAAAAGCCGTCCAAAGAAATAGCCAGACAATGATCCAATAATTACATAGTCAAGCTGGATATACTTCCCAGTAAAATTTTCTTTTTCCCTCTGAAATAATTAATTTTACCATGTTACCTGTACTTATTGAGTCTACTCATCTTCATTCAAACCATATCTACAGTAATGAAGTAGAAAATGAAAGCTCAGAACCATATAATTATATCCTAAGAAATGCTTTCATCAAAAATAACAAAAGGAGCACCTGGGTGGCTCAGTCAGTTGAGCGTCTGACTTTGACTCAGGTCATGATCTCATGGTTCATGGTTTGGAGCCCCAAGATGGGCTCTGTGCTGACAGCTCAGAGCCTGGAGCCTGCTTCAGATTCTGTCTCGCTCTCTCGTTCTGCCCCTCCCCTGCTTGTGCTCCCTCTTTCTCAAGAATAAATAAACATTAAAAAAAAATAACAAGAAATTTAAGGCAAAGGATTTTGATACATGTGTGAAGCTGACATGTCTAAATGGTCAGTTCAATGTTCATTTTGCTACCATAATACAGTAACAACACTTGAAGGCATTTATGGGTAGTCCTTCTTGATTGTCTTATTTAACTCCCCTAAAACCCACTGACAGTGGCACTCTTTCTACCATTGCCCCCATATTACAGGAAAGGAAGAAGAAAGTTAAAAAGATTAAGTAACTGGTGCAAAACTTCAGGACTTGGAAATGGCAGAGCTTGGATTTGAATACATTACATGTCAAGGTGACACTAAAAGCTACACATTTAACAGCTGTACTGACCTGGTCTAGTTGGAGGTCCTTCCAATAACAGAAAGAAAGGCTTTACAAAAATGGGGAAATCTTAAGAAAGAAATGCCTCCAAGGACTTCACTTTGGGACATGGGGCAGGAGAGAATACCATGTACAAAACTGACAGAAAAGTGTTGGACAAAATGGTACAAAAATTACACTTGCTTTTTTTTTTTAAACGTCTCTAGTTATTTCCAACTCCTATTGCTGTCCTGACTCCCTGGGGTGCCTAAGGTCCCAGCTCTGCACTGCCGCAGCCATTCAGAACAGGCGATGAGTGTGATTACATGTGCAAAGCTTTGCCCTGATCAGAAAGTCAGTTTGCCTTTTTTGAGAATATTACAATGATCCCCTGTCAGTAGCAGCAGCAGCAGCGGCAGCAATAATCCTTCACATTTATACTGACTTTTCACATTACTGAAAACACCTTTAGAGGAAATACTGACATTAAGAATATCCAAATATTAAATTTTCTTGGAACGCTCTTAAATCAGTAACACATATTTGATGGAATTCTATGTCAGTGGCCTCCTAGTGCCTATTGGCATTCCTGGCACTACAAGAATTCAAAAGGCTCCGGCAACAATGTCCTGCTTTCAAGTAACTTAGAATTCTAGAGTAGTACACTCAAGAATAAGATTTCATTTTAGGCATACAGTCCATTTTTTTTTCTTTTGTAAAAAAAACAAACAAACAAACAATTGTACTTCTGTGAACTCTGTTCAATATGGAAAATAAGATATGGAACGTAAGTGCATTGGTAGGATAGTCCCGTCCCCTCATGTTTGGTCACTGGCAGAGCAGGAACTAATTTACAGTAGCAAGTGTCCTTTGTTGGTTGGCCTCAGACTAAAAATAACATTCAAATAACCCATCTCTTTTGTATAAAAGAAATAGCTGGGTCTGTAACATAACTATTCATGAAAGGAACGAGAGACCCTAAGGGAAGGTAAATCCCTAAATCCCTGAGACTTTCTGTTTCTTCCATTTGCTGCCTAGTTTACAATACCCAAACCAAAAACTTTCATGGTAAAGGTGACTGCCAAGTGGCAATAAGAGTCAACCCCAAAATAAGAATAAACAAAAAATTCCAAGAGTAATGTTTCAGCATTGCTTTCTCGTCTACTCTTGCTGCTCATCGCCATCTTCCAATTTGTTACAAAACATTTCTAGTTCCTGAGATGAAACCTGGAGGAATCTTCAAGGTTTGTTAGTGTAGAAAAAGCCTAATCTGGATGCAAAAGCTGCAAAGTGAGCCTAAGGAGTGCCATGCCGCAGACACAGTCTGCGTGTTCTGACAGGTGTGACAGAAGACATAGAGAGACTCTTCACATCTGACAGGGAGGTCACCCAGTGTGAGAAGAGGTTATACACTCCCCATCCCCTCCTATCTTCCTGTCACACACCACAAAGGGGAGGTTGTGCAGGTCTGCAGTAAAGTCGGAGGGAGGGGCTGAAGGAGTTGAGGCACTAGGAAAATCAGAAGACATTAAATGAAGCAAATGCTCACACTAACTGGCCTGGACAGGGTCAGCTGCCACAGAAGAGAATCAAAATCCACTAGGAGGGACAGCACCACGAAGACATGTCTAGGACCACAGAGGTGGGAAAGGACCTCCAGCACAGTGAGATTTCCCACTGCATGAGGAGGGACAGGAAGAATGGGATCAAGGGCCAGAGTGAGATGTCCTTTAATGGCCGCCCTAGTGAATGTGTTAGTCAGCTGGGACCTGCTAAGAAAGGGCTTGGTGGCATGGCTGGGGAGAGGCAGTGGAGTGAGCAGCAAAGAGGGATGCCAACTGAGTCATCAATGGGGCTCACTATCAACACACACTTTTTGTTTTATTTCTAGGTGACTATGGCCTAGGGAATATGTGCCCATCTGGAAAGAATTCATTATATTCATTCAGTATATTATTTTCTAGGAGTAAAACAAATCACTTAAAGAAAGTTAGACTATATTTTATATACACCAGGGGAACCCACAGTTAAAAGTAAATTACCACATAAGTCATTCAGAGAAAGACAGATATCATATGTTTTCACTCATATGTGGAATATGAGAAACTTAACAGACGACCATGGGGGAAGGGAAGGGGAAAAAATAGTTTCAAACAGAGAGGGAGGCAAACCATAAGAGACTCTTAAATACAGAGAACAAACTGAGGGTTGATAGGGACTTGAGGGAGAGGTGAAATGGGTGATGGGCTTTGAGGAGGCACTTGTTGGGACGAGCACTGGGTGTCGTATATAAGCGATGAATCATGGGACTCTACTCCCAAAGCCAAGAGAAAACTGTACATACTGTATGCTAGCTAATTTGACAATAAATTATATTTTAAAAAAAGTAAGTTACAACAAATGCACTGATTAAACAAAAAGCAGTCTTTCATGACTCCAGTCATCATTTCCTAAATTATCTATTTTGTAAGTATGCATTTCTATGTCTTAATTTTCTACAAAATAGGCCACACAGGTATAGCCTATTTTATATATGCACAGAAGGTGTGTGTGTGTGTGTGTGTGTACAAACGCAATTGAATTAACAAAAACAATTAAAACCTAAACAGCAGAGGGAGAGACATAAAGGCAATGGTGACCGATTGGTCTCATAGAACTAGAAAATGTTGGATTATGTCTGTAGTTTTTAATAAGCTGCACATTGTGATTTGTGTGTTGTCTTTATGAGGGATGCTTTTGCATTTACAGTGGAGGAGACAGCAAGTGAGTAGTGTCAAGAAGACCCAAAGGCCTAAGAAAAATAGAAAGTCTTCTCTGAGTCTAATTTAGAAGGCACAAGCTAACACAACACCACGACCACTGAGGCTGCAGTTCGGGCTTGAAAGACGCAGAGAATGAAGTATTTACAAAGCTTTTCAGAGTTTCTCACATCTCAGAATGAATCTTTTGCACCCCAGAATGGCTGAGTAAGTTTTCTACTTTATCACCTTTAAATTATCCTTTATACGTTTTATACTTTGTACTGTAGGCTTTCCTTAAATGTTTCTTTTGATTCTTGATTGTGTGCCCATGTTTATAGTTGAAACCCCCTTTCATGCCATCCGTCTGTGGAGCAGAGACCTTAGCTGGCACTTGGACAGAGTATTTGGTGACAGAGGTAGAACACTGCTGCCAGTAGACACTTCTGGAGCTGGCCACCTGGGCTTGGAGGTACCATATTCCTCCAAGCTATGTCTGCCCACCCTGGATTCCCACCTGGCACCCAGAAACTAAGCTCCCACACTTGGTGCTCTCAACTAGACACAGAAACCACACTTAATAAGCCAGGCTCAGGGAGGAGTGTGAGGTCTCGAGGGCGAACTGGCTGCCTGTTCCCACAAAATCAGCTCTTATTGCCCTTGGCCCAGGCCTACACCCCTGTTTCCAGTTTCACGCATTTCTGAACGTGAACTTAGTACCACCCCCATATTCTCCAGCAGCAGGTACCCACAGAAGTCCTGAGCTATACTTTCCTTATTTAATCAGTCCAAATTCTGAAGATTCTTCATAATTCTTGCTTTACCAAAAGTTTTCAAAGACGCTTTTGAGCTCAGCTATTTTATTATCTCTATTATTTATTTGTCTAAAATATCTTTTCTATCATTTCCAGGATTGTGATGCAGGACAGAGAGGCTAGAGCATGAGTTCAACCTCCCATTGTGAAATGAAAGCCAAAGGACCAATTCAACAGGGACCTGTATGCCCTGGGAGCTGGAGAGCAGCTGGGTCAATGGTCAACCCTCAGGGAGTCCTTCCATACAGATGACCCTGAGGGTAGGGCAGCTGACCCAATACTTTCACACTATATAAACTCCCAAGAACCCCAGTGGAACACAAGAGGAATCTAGAAATTGAGAATATGTTTCTTCCTCCCCAATGGAAAAAGGGCTTAAAATAGAAGTTAAATTTAGCAACAGAAAAAATGAAGTTGTATTATTTTTATATTCTCAGAATGGTAATAGTCAGAAATATTCATTTATTTATTCATTTGAGAAATGTTTATTCAGTAGTTACTATATACCAAACACTGTTCCAGACCCTAAATTTAGCATGATGAAATAGAGATCCACATCTCTTGACTTCTGTCCACTTTCTTTATTAAAGAATCCCAAGAAGTATCTTGTCTTTCATAATGTAAATTAATATTTTGATAAAGAAAAAGTACTTAGTGCTTAAAAATAATTTGAAAATAAAATTTTATCTAGTTAAAGGTACAACTTATAAGTATGTTTCAGCAATCATATAAAACCACATATCTTTTTTTTATAAGCTACAGAGCAATGACATAATTCTTAAGCTCCAATTTTCCAAGGGATGTCTAGAATATGTCTTTAATAGAAGACTAAATGCTTTATTTCAAATTTACCTGGATGCTTTATCCAGCTCTTGACCAGAATTCTAAATCCTTTAATACTCTAAGAAGAAATATGGATTATCCACAACCATAAAATTAGGTGATATTGGTTCCTTACAGTTTAAATCAATACCAATTATACACCTCCAGTTCTCTTCATTATTGCATGGCTTCTATCCAAGCTTTACATAACTATTTTTCCCATTTTCTTCAGCTAAAAGCAAACTGTAAAGAAATCAATTCAGTTTGGATAGTTAAATTCATGGCATTTATTGTAGTCCTACATTTGACATCACAGAATAGGTGCTCATCATTTCAGCTAATCCAAAAGGTATACAACTCGACAATTTACTAATAATATCTTCGATTGTTATTTTTTAACAACTACTGTCCCATACACTTAAAAATAAGAAAGCTAATGTCAGTGTATTTTGTTTGTAAGTAGCATTAGCAAAAGGCACCTGATAAATATTTCTTATATTAATTCTAGATGAAACTTAAACTCAACTGGCAATAAAATACAGAAATTTTGGAAAATGGCTCACAGAAGCAAGTGCTTTTAGAGACTGGGGATGGTGTCCCAAATTTCAGTTGTGGTTGCCAACAATAAAAAATGTCAAATGAAAACACTTTAGTGGACTTAACAGGTATTTTGGTGGCACTGACCAACTTCAAGCCTTCTCTCAATATCCCTTATGTATCTTTTATGTGTCTTACGAAAAGTACATAGAAGATCATGGCAAGATCAGAAATGGGTATAATCATAGGCTAGAGAGCCTACAGAACTTTTTAAAAAATTCCCTATTTATCCAATATGATATTCTCATTTTTATGATGATTTACTATGTGCCTACCATTTAGTAACTTCTTATCCACTCTTTTGTGTCCTGTGAGTTCTTTAAGAAGTGGGACATTCATGGACTAGACAACAGCAAATGAAGGCAGTCAACATGATGCACATAAAGTGAAGTTGCCTAGTGGCATCATGCCATGAAGATGGAAGATGAGAGAGTTCTGGAACACAGTGTTTCTCCTTGAAATTAACTACTGCCTCTCTCAAACAAACCCTTTTGTTTCTACCCTCAAGGCCCTGCTCTCTATATATTTACCTCAAGAAGCTTTCTCCAAAACAAGCCACTGACATTCTAACAACTACATGGAAGTCAAGGTGTCCTATTCATTTGAATATACCGTTTGTTAGAGTGTGAATAAGGAACCATATGCACCAGAACATACGGGGTAATTTTGAAAAAAACAAATTCCCAGTTATCATCCTGGACCTACCAAATCTGAAACTCAGGAAATGGTGTCCTGCAACCTGCATTTAAATGAGCTCCCAGAGTGATTCCCCTACAAACTAAAGTTTAAGAACCACTGCCCCACAGCTCCCAACATTGGTCTATGCATAGTTCAATAAAGAATGGCTGGATTAGAATTTAGGGCCACAGAAAGAAGAATATATTCAGAAGGGACAAAAATAAGCATAAAATGTGAATGTGGCTTATTAGGAAATGAAACACAGAAAAGAGACAGAGGCAGTCTAAGGGAGCAGAGAAAGTAGACATATAAAAATAAAAGTGATTGCAACCACACAAAAAAGAACCATAGAAGTAATCAGTACTCAAAAGAAATGCTGCAACACACACATACTCATGCACATAAAAAAGAGAAAAACTATCAAGATAAAAGATGAGTGTTTTCTATTAAAAGGAAATGGTGCTTTATCTACAAAGTCACAAAACTGTGACTAAAAATGTTGAAAAATTCCATTCAAGAAAATGTTTCCTTACTTTGTATTCACAGGGGAAAACAAGAAAAACAGTTCTTTCTAGCTAAGGTCAACTTTTTAAAGGACGAAATCACTAGAATTTTTTTCCTGATATGCTTTATTTTTCCGAAAAAAAAATTAAATATATTCAAGGTGTACAACATATGCTTGGAGATATCTATTTATCTGTACCTATCTATCTATAATGAAATGATTACTACAGTTAATTAACATATCCATTTCTTTGCATACTTTTTGTGTGTTATGTGGTGAGAGTACCTGAAATCTACTTTTAGCAAATTTCCAGTATATAATACAGTGTTATTAATATAATCATCATGCTGCAAGTTAGATCTCTAGGCTTATTTACCCAACATAACTGCAACTTAGTACCCTTTAACCAATATCTCCCCATATTTCCCCCCCATTTCTCTGATCCTGGAACCATCATTCTACTCTCTGCTTCTACGTATTTGACTTTGTTAGATTCCACATATAAGTAAGACCATGTAGTATTTTTCTTTCTATGTCCTGCTTATTTCACTAAGTATAATGTCCTCCAGTTTCACACAGGCTGTTGGAAATGACAAGATTTTTAAGGCCTTCAAAATATTCCATTGTAGGTATATACCATATCTTCCTTATCCATTCATCCACTGATGGACACTTACGTTGTTTCCATACCTTGGCTATTGTGAACACGGGTATGCAGATATCTCTTCAAGATAATGATTTCATGTCCTTTGGATATATATCCTGAAGAAGGAGTGCTGGATCATATACTAGGTCTATTTTTAAGTTTTAAAGGAACAACTGTACTGTACCAGTTTACAGTCTCACCAACAGTGCACAAGAGTTCCTTTTCTTCATATCCTCACCAACACTTATGTTTTATGTTTTTATAATAGCCATCCTAACAGGGGAGAATGTCATCTCCTTGTGGTTTTGATTTGCATTTCCCTAACATCCTCTACACTCTTCATACACTATGTATAACTTGATCTCCCTGAAGAGCTATAATTTATTTTTATACTTTTAATAATACAAATGGAAATCTAGGTTTATGTTAAGAAAAAAAAAAGATAAAGGTAACCCTTTATTTTAAAAGTTTTTTTTTTAATATTGGTATCTTTGGGTGCATGGGTGGTTCAGTCAGTTAAGCATCCAACTTCGGTTTGAGTCATGATCTCGGGGTTCATGGGTTTGAGACCTGCATTGGACTCTCTGCTAGGGATCCTTGGTCCTCCTCTCTCTCTGCCCCTCCCCCGCTTGCACTTGTGCTCTATCTTTTTTAAAAAAATAAACATTAAAAAAATTAAATATTGGTATTTTCATTCCCCAAAGGAAAGTAACAACTTTTAAGGGACACACAAAAAAGAAATAATAAGGCAGTGGTGTGCTGTAAAGTCAACCAAGCAGGACACAAAACAATACATTTTTAAAACAGTATAATTTGTAGTAGAGAAAAACAGAGGAAAACCTAAATATCTAAGCAATAAAAAACTGGCTAAGCAAAATCTGTCAAGACCAATCTAATATAATAACATGCATGCATGACAAATCAAATTTACTAGCATGGATTCATGATATAAAGCAAATTAATTTTTTTTCCTCAATCATTTGAAAGTTTTACATAGAAAGACATTAGGATAAATCAATTA
The DNA here is from genome assembly GCF_018350195.1 of Panthera tigris. Taxonomy (NCBI): domain Eukaryota; kingdom Metazoa; phylum Chordata; class Mammalia; order Carnivora; family Felidae; genus Panthera; species Panthera tigris. Next base: position 94,448,674 of record NC_056662.1, on the reverse strand, counting down.
TTTCAGGTGGTCATCTTACTTTCTATTATCTTCTTAGTGAATACTTTTGGATTTTCAACTTTTCTAAAATTTATATTTACTATGTGATGGCAAAAACAGATACAAAAAAAGCACAGGATAATATTCTGGTTATATTTTTCCAAGAGTTCATTTTCCATTGTGAGATTCTTTATTTTTTATATTCCTGTAAAAATGTCAGTTTTCCTAGAACTAATCAAAATAAAGAAAATAACTGGACTTTCTCTATTCATGTTCTGTCCTGTTTAACTTAAATTTTCTTTAATGTTAGTGATTATTGTTAATGATCATAAGTGAGTGATTTCCAAATATCTGTTTTGATTTTTCCTAGAAAAATTTATTTCCGACTAACTTTTCATGGTATCAAGAATAACTCCGTACTTGAAGAAGCCAAGTAGGGGCCAGGGAATACCCATCAGTTTGTAAAGTATTTTTTAAAAGAACTATTAATTATAAAAAATATATATAAATACTTCTTTAGGTCATAAAATGTGTATGTGTAATCAGAAAACTGAATTTGCTCTCTTGAGCGATGAATTAGCTCACCAGCCCTCTGCTCATTTATTTTCCAGTATACATGCAGAGATAGTTAGTTTGCCTACAAAAAAGAAAGTGGCTGAAAGGACAGTAATCCTGGAGTCAGATTTGTGAAAACTCGGTGCCTCTTGTATTGTCTTTGCATCGCATTTATCCTCGGTGTATAGTGGAAACACGTGGTGTTTCTTCTTGTAATGGCAGTAAACACACGTGTGAAGCCTTTACTCTATGCCAACCACTATGAGGTTGCCAGCATTATTTTGTTTGTTTCTCATTGCTTCTTCTGGCACTTAAAGAAGTGGAAAATGAATTCCTTTTTTAAAGATAAATTGCAAAATTTAACTTTAATCTCTTGCTTTCTTCAGAACTTTGTCTCTTTTTTTTTTTCCTCTCTGACAATATTAAGCTAAAAACTATATGGTTTATTGCTCTCAGAGCTTCTTGTCATCTTCTCAGACATTTTTCAAGACAGACAAATGAGTGGAAAGGAGGTACTAGGCAGTTTCCAAATGCACAGCATACAGGAAAAAAGCATGCAGGAACTTGAATGTGGGCCTAGTGTGGAAGCACAGAAAACTTTCACGCAATCACATCTGAGCGATGTGAAATGGGAGCTGGTCAAAAGGGTGGTATGTAATCCAGGCTTGGCCTACAGGGGGATTCTGCTCCCATCCTGCTTCCGGTTCCTTGTGGCATTTTCCACATAGTAAATGCAAAGAGGTGATCAGCCAGGCAGCACCTCTCAAAGGATAGACCTTACGGGCAGCATCTACTTGAGGCACCACATCATCCACACGCTCCTCACAGCCCTGTGTATTCACCACCTCAGTCTGTGCTGTGAGCAGTTGGCAATGAAGTTCTTGTTTCTTAGGGGTATGAGCAGGGCGAGCAGATTTCACTGACATATCTTCCAATTTTCAGCTTTATCTACTGATATGTCTTTTAGCGTGTTGGCAAAAAAATGTGAGAAAACTTGTTTACAGTCTTGATTTTGAGGGTAGAAAAGGAAATGTGAGTTACAAAGTGAAGCAGGAAATAAAAAATGAAGTATCTTGAAATCAAAATTAACCTCCAAAATGTAAGCAAACAGAACATGATGGAGACAGGAATAAATACATGATTCAAAGCCAAAAAGCATTAACCACAAAACTTGTCTTCAATTAACCAAACTCAAATTGTCAAAAACCATTGTGTCAGAGTATAATTCTTACCAAAAAAGAAATAGATATAACTATTTTAAAAAATAACATTATATATGTACAGAGAAAAACAATTTTTAAATCCACTAAGGAACTCAAATTGGAAAAGTAAGGCACTAAAACCGGTAAGCCACAATTATTGTAAAGAGGCTACATTTGTTTATGCATTTATTCAGGCTATTAAGAGATGAGACTAACTCAAAAGATCGAGTTTTATTTTCTTTCAACACACTAATTTAGAATGGAAAATGGCAGTGAAGGGGAACTTAAAAACATTTGCATTTGGTGGTTTCAATGACCATATAGTTAATCCTGTGTTAGCAACATTTCTGTGGTTATTCTTCACTTAATAAACTTAAGAGTTACTATCATACTGGTCTGCCTCATTATGCCAGATTCCACCAGTGGGTATATCTCCAAAGTAAAATGAAATTGTTAAATATTTTAAAACTTAAGAAGACTTCCAAACAGAATCAGGACTTCTCAGTAGATCTCAAGTGCTTACCTACAAATGTCTATGTGAGATATCCCTCCAAACCTCATCTAGTATGCTAGGATTACCAGATAGAGGGTGAAGGCAGGGGGTGCAAAGAGCTACATCCACATTCTCAATCTGCATGTGCATGTGATGATATAGTCCTCATGGTTAGACCTTCTGCATCTCCTTCTCCTCTTCATTGGGAATTTTGGCTTAAATGATCATACTCTAGTGAATATTTACAAACCTAGAATAACACAACAGGTAACACTGCTGTGTTTTATACTCCAAACACAAATCTACAGATTGTGGCTGTATGTATATTCTGAAGCAACAGGTATTTTTTCAACAATGTTTCCCTCATTTGGTAATATCATTTATTTTCAATGGCAAAAGTTTTTTGTTTGCTTGCTTTTGTTTTTGCTTTTGTTTTGTTTTGTTGTGCTTTACTTTTTAATGAGAAGGCAAAATTTTGGAACATGTCAACATGGTAATAATGAGGAGGCTCACTGGTCTTAAGAGATGTATGTCCTTTGTGAGGAAAGTGGAACACTTTTTGAGAAAAGAAAGAAATACTAAAGGAGCTGGTTCTCATTCCCTAGGACCTGGATTCAAAGTCATGCTGACTATTAATGAGAATCTTGCTACTATTATTCATTGATGTAGGTGCATAAAGAAAAAAAGTTGGGGAGATAAAAAATTAATGGAGTTTGAAAACATGTGAGAGAAAGGAATTAACTAATGCACTCATTTGAAATGCCTTAAATCACTCAACTATAAAAGTCCACCTGGCTAGAAACAAATGAGGGAAAGAAATTCCATGATTTTCCAAAATGACAGAAAAGACAAAGATGTGCAAGTTTTTACTATTTTGAATTTTAGTTAGTGAAGGATTTCAGAATAATATATGGTTAATTAAAATACTACAAATTCATGCATTAACATTTAATCACTCCTTTCTATAGTTTTCATGGATGTGCTTAATTTGCTGTGCAAACCTTAATACATTAATATATGTCTTCTCAAAATAACTCAATATCCAGTAACCACTTGGTATGCCAAGATTGATTATGCTTCTACATGAATAGCTGGTAATAAAAGAACTTGCTCTTAGCATGCAAAGGTGCAATTCATTTTCATGTTATAGAATAATATGTCATGAATGGTAAACTGTAAATCCATTTTGAGAATTTACCCCTTGTATGCCTCCCATGATAAAGGTTTTGGACTTAACCCGTTCCTGCCACCTGGCAGTCAGCGTAGAACTACAGATTCTCACTTCCTTAAAACAATTCAACAAGCTCCCAGTGTTTAAATTAGATGACTATTCATACAGAGAAAGACAGATACCATATGTTTTCACTCTTACTTGGATCCTGAGAAACTTAACAGAAGACCATGGGGGGAGGGGGAAAAAAAAGTTACAGAGAGGGAAGGAGGCAAACCATAAGAGCCTCTTAAAAACTGAGAATAAACTGAGGGTTGATGGGGTGTGGGAGGGAGGGGAAAGTGGGTGATGGGTATTGAGGGGGGGCACCTATTGAGATGAGCACTGGGTGTTGTATGGAAACCAATTTGGTAATAAATTTCATATTAAAAAAATAAATAAATAAATTAGAGGACTATTCATTCAAAAAACCTCCAAATAAATGCTAAATGGCAAAAAGAAAAAAAAAAAGCCCTCTAGGAAAAGGCAAACTATTGGGAATTCATTTGAAATAGAAAGTCTATCTAATTCTCTGAGTATGAATCCAAAAGGAAAAAAATGGAATAAAATATCAAATGTTCTTGCCTTAATGATTATTGCTCACAAGCATACAGAAAGCTAAACATTTATAAAACAGGAAAGCTGCCACCAGACCCACCAGAGCTAGCCCAGTTTGAGCTACTCTAATGTATAAATCATCAGATTTATGAGAGATGGTTACCTTATCCTTAAGAGAAATCCAGATATGAAATCTAGGCAAAGTTTGTTTTAGTTGTTGTCTATGTGATTCAATTTACATTGGAAGAACTCTGCTTTAGGGTTGGCTTGACAAAGAGGTGGAAACATGACCTTGTTAGTCTTAAGATTCTTTGTGTCTTCCCTCAGAATCTTTCTTGAGATTCCTTTCTGATTAAAAAGGCTTACAAGCTGAGATCTGGGCCCTTCTCTCCATGTGCGGAGCTTTCTGTAGAATATCATTTTTAGAGGAAACCATTCTGTGACCGCAAGGATTAGGCCAGTCAAACGGGGGATGTGACCCTGAGCCTTAATCCTACTCAGTTGCTAAACCAACCCAAGTTCACATATGTAACACAAACCCTTCTTGTGTAGGCCACTTTCACTTGGGTATTATGTCATTTTCAGGCCAAGATCTTCACAAATATACCAATGGAAATTGTTTAGTAGTCTTCAGCCCTGGTGACCTGGCGTATCCACTACGATGAAAGTACCACACAAACAAAACCTGAATTTATAGAGTCTAAAAGAGCACCTTCCATTGATAAACACTTCTGAAGATGGCTAGATGCTAGAAAAATAAAAGAGAAAGAAATAAACAAAAGTTCCATTGACCATATGGCTTCAGTGGAAAGCTTTCTCAATGCAAATTTTCTAATATCAGAAATACTTATTCTTACACCTTTGCTTTCTCTATACCCTAAAAAAGAAACTATTATCATAAAAGTCTCCTCTTAGTAAGAAAGGCATCACACAAGGGCATACATTAGAGAACTCATTCACAGTAACCATGCCCCATACAACCCAGCCAGGTAAAATATACATCTTTCTAGACAAGAATTAGCTGCCTTTCATTTTTCCTTCTTAATGACTACTTTTTAGTTAGAGCCCTCGTCATCTTTCAAGTTTCAAAGAAGAAAAAACATAAACTACTTTCATTTATAAATGTATCCTCTGCATGCTTTTTATTCCCACACATAACAAATCTTTACAAATTTTCCAAAACTTTTTATTACTTTTTTTCACTTACTCTTTACTAACAACTTTAATTTTTTTTAATTGTTTCTCTCTGGTGTCCCCTAACAAGGCTAATATCTCAACCATCCCTCTCTCTTTCCCCACATTCATCTTTATTTCTTCTTCTCAAACAGTTATTATTTGAAGTTGCTATCCAATTTCTTTTTTGATTCTGTTTCCTCCTCATCAAAAATGATCTTGAGGATGGTTTTCCACAGCTGAGGGTAACTGAAAATACAGAGTCATCTTATGTCCTTTTAAACTCAACATATTGCCAAACCTGCAATTTATCAGGAGCTTATTTTGTTAAAAATGCTAATGTTGGTATCTTCTCTGTTTGACCACATGATGCTATGGTGCAAAATGAGCCCTCCTATTTCTGATTACTGAATGCTGGCTTGTTCTAAATTGACTTTGCTCCCTAGAAATCTAAGAAATCTAATTACCAAATTGTATGGCATTCTAATTATGTCCCACAATCACAGAACTGAGAATCTGAAAGTCTTTATCTGAAGACAAACATACAACCTGTCCATCTCTGTCTCGGGAGAATGTCAGGTATGTATAGTCTATATTAGTAACAGACAAACAGAGTCCCTACAATGAGATTCCTCATGTGAAATACATAGAGAATAAATCTGGAAGTGGAAAACTTAAACTACAGAATTCAATAATATGAGATTAAGTATGGAGCTGGCCACTCCACACATACTAGGAAATACCTACAACAGAGTTCACTTGTTTCTTAAGCAACCCACATTTATGGTCTCTTACATCTAGGGTGTTTTAATGAATCATTTTTCTTCAAATAGGAAATAATTCAGGATAATATATGGGAAATATATTGTCACTTTATATTAAAAACCTGAGTAATAAAAAAACCCTGAGTAGTTTCCCAAAAGTCACAAATTTGTTAGCAGAGAGTAAAAACAAAGAACATCTGATGGATATGCCTCCTTCAGAGCACCTCTCTAGAACTTCCTGTGCACTGACCTGTGATGTCTCCAATTCATGGGCTATGTTTTATACTCTATCATCTTATCTATATGACTATGTTTTATAAAAAAATATATATTTCCCATAAAAACTCACTGAATTCTAGTATCTCCCCATGGATGTTTATAGAACACATCAGATGGGACTTGTATTAGGAAGGGAAGCTTGTGCTTTAGGAAAGTGGGAGCAGTGCTGGTCATCAGGATCTGGATTGCAGTGAAGAACCCATCCCCACAGGTGGTGCTCTAAAATACAAGGAATTACAAGACATCTCTGTGGAGAGGAAAGGCAGATCATGGACCAAAGCCAACCTGGCCAAACATGAACCAACAGTAGAAAATAAGTGATCATAGAGACTTTCAAAAATAGAGTTATAATTCCAATTCATCGTTCTTGCTTCAAGCATACATTATCTAAACTATTATTCCTGAACCATTATAAAATAAAACTTCTGCTCAAAAAAATGAGGCCCTTGAAAGTATCAAACAACACTAAAGAAAAGCTATCCCTAAAATCCTTTCCTTTGCTAAATCCAGAAAAAATCTACAACAAATAGAACAAATGTCCATCATCCTCAATTCAATACAGCGCCTGTCCTTTCTTGGAAACATGCTCCCATGAAGGATAAAGTATGAAACCATTTAAATATGTATAACCCACCAAAATATTCTGAAATTTTTAATAATTGGGTGAAAATCATTTTTACCATGCTTGAATAAATCACCTAAAGGCATTTTTGTCTCATCTCTTTATAAAATTCCCCTTGGGGATGAAAATAAGCTTGAAAAGTTTCAGTCAACAGTATAAATTGAGAGTTCGTGTTAAATAAGCCATTGAAAAGTACAGTTTAGAATAAAATTACCATCTCAGCCATTACCACAGGGCTCCACAGTACATTTACAATAATAGCTATATTTTGTAATAACATCAAATTCAAGTAATTTATACATTGTTTTCATTTTTAAATTTAACTAACATGCTGCACGAGATCCTAAAAAAAAATCCAGCATACTTCCTACTCTCACTTTCATTTTTCCAAGCCCAGATAATAATATAGCAGCAATTATCAATACTCTTGGGATGAAAAAACACAAAATTACTAGTGAAAAGATTAAGCAATAGATATGACACTCTCCTAAGCCCATTAATTTTTTAAAATATACTTTAAAAAAGGACAGTAAAACCTAATAAATAATTATAGTTGAGTTGCTCCAAAAACTGTATCTTAGCTCTGCTAAGCTTGGAGCCTTGAATCAGTCCAAAGCAAAAGAGTGAAGGAAGAGAGAAAGCGAGAGAAAGATTCTCATTAAGTGAGGAGGGCACTAAAAAAAAAAAATTAAATAAAATAAGGAGGGCACTTACTGTGTCAGCGAAGAGATCATCATTCTGATAATTTGTCGGAAATTTCCTGAATCACTATTACATGCCAGGCCAAGACAATAATAACACAGAGAAAAGAATTGCTGGTCTTGTGGGTGATAAAGATAATACTTACAAGCATGCATGCGTACTGAAACCCCAGACACACACACATACACACATTTAAAACCAGGAATTATAACATTGTGGGATGAAACATAATGAGGGGAAATACAGGATGCTCTGAGACAGTGGAGACCAAGCCAGTTTTGTGGGTGTCAAAAAAACTGAAGAAAGCGGCATCTAGGATAAGAACTGAAAGATATGTAGGTGCTAGCCAGTCTAGCCAGTGTAAGTGACAAGAAAGAAAAGAGAATTTCCAAAGCATATGTAAAATGAGACACCACTGAGTTCTAGAGACAGAAAGCAGTTCTCTTTAGTTTGAGAAGAGAAATTGAAGCAGGAGTGACAAGAAAGGGAGCAAAAAGAAACACAAATGAGGAAAGTCTTATAGAGGAATTTGTATTTAATTTAAAGTCAAGTGGTCAAAAATTGCTCTAAAAAAACAATATTGACAATCTCTGCTTATTCTTTCCTGCATTGCTGATATAATCACTTGAGATACTAAATTTGGCATTATCTAGAACTGACAAATTAGTAATGAAATCAATTCTTGTTTCAGAGCTGAAACAATAATCACAAGTAGTATGTCTCAAATGTAGCATGGGACATAGTTATGTAACACAATGATCTCTTGTTTAGCTGAACTTCAAATTTACCTGGGTGTCCTGAATTTTTATTAAATCTAGCAATCATGGTCAGGTGGCAGTCAAGGAAAGACTTATTTGCAGAGTCAACTAAGTGGCACAAGAGTGATGATGGCTATGTGTGGCACCAATCATCCAATGCCAGTTTGACTAATAGGAAGTTTGTAATGTTTTTGAGAAACTTTAATGAAGATCATTCTGCCCAAAATTATATTTAAAGCCCATAAATTCCTTTGAATGCTGGTAATTGAGAAAGATAGTTTAATCGAACACAGATCAAGCAAAATTATTTTTTTCAAATGTTTATTTTTTTTGAGGGGGGGTAGGGAGGAAGGGCAGAGAGAGAGAGAGAGAGGGGGGGGGGGGAGAGAGAGAGAGGGAGAGAGAGAGAGAGAGAGAGAGAGAGAGAGAGAGAGAACCCCAAGCAAGCTCCACATTCAATGCAGAGCCAGAAACAGGACTCAATTTCCCAGCTATGAGATCATGACCTGAGCTGAAATCAAGAGTCAGATGTTTAACCAACTGAGCCACTCATGTGCCCCACAAAATTATTTTTCTAAAGAAAATATAGATTATTTATATGCAATGTGAAAAGACATTGATATTTTCTACATGTACATATATAAATATGCATATGCAATGTATATGCTGTATATGTATACTATGCCTTTCATTATAAAGATGAAATATAGATTTCAACATATGAAAAACAAAACATTATTTCTTAGTTTGGTCACTATGTATCAAAAAATTGCCTGCACGCCAGGTGGCTAAGTCGGTTAAGCATCCAACTTTGGCGCAGGTCATGATCTCAGGGTCCATGAGTCCAAGCCTCTCATCAGGCTCCATGCTGACAACTCAGAGCCTGGAGCCTGCTTTGGATTCTGTGTGTGTCTCTCTCTCTCTCTGTCCCTCCCCCACTCACACTCTGCCTCTCTCTCTCTCTCTCTCTTTCTCAAAAATAAATAATAAGCATTAAAAATTTTTTAAAATGATACATACTCTTGACAAACTAATGCGTATATTCATCCTTAAAATCCCATAACAATAATTATTTTTGTCAACATCTTCCTTAAAAAACTACTGCAACAGGGGTGCCTAGGTGGCTCAGCTGGTTAAGCATCCAACTTTGGCTCAGGTCATGATCTCATGACCCCAAGCCCCTAAGTTTTCAAGTTCCAGATATTAAGGTCCATTGAAAATAAAATCTCGTGATGATAAGCCCTTCTGATTTTCAAAGCCAAATGTTATGGGGATTTGCTTTCTCAGTGTGGGTACCCCATGCCTGGGGTGCTCAGTGTGGTGTCTGCTCCTCTCCCTTCTCTGTGCCTCCAGTGCAGAGAGTGCAGTCCCTCCTATGGACAGTCTCATGGGTCAGTTCATTCCCAATGGTCTCTGCCCCTCCTACTGTTTTTGATGTGCCCTCCTCTCTACATTTAGCTGGGGAAAGTCTGTTCTGCCAGTCTTTGGGACATTTTCTGGGTTATTTACACTGATGTATGTGTTACCTACGTGTATCCATGGAATAAGATGAGTTTAGGATCCTTCCATCTTCCACAGAAGTCCTCTACCACTCACCATAGCTTGCATAGTCCAGTAAAAAGAAGATTTCTTCTGCTTGGCCATAGCAACCTTCCTAATTGCACCATCTTAAACAGGGAAATGATACAATCAAATTACACACTGTTTACAATGTGATTCTGATTGCTATTTAGAGAATGTATAGGAAGTGAGCAAAAGTGGGGTTGGTGGATTATTTAGGAAGTGACCCTGTTGACATGGTGTGAAAGTACTTGGGTTTAGAACCAGAACTTCAGCAGCAGAGATGGAGAGAGGTGGGCAGATTGGAGAAAAGAGAGTCCAAGGAGAATTCTTAGGTTTGAGAAGAGGGCTGAGTGAAAAGATGTAGGCTGAAGGTACAAATTTGAGTGTTGCCAGCATATTGGTAATTCTTAAAGCCATAGGGATGGGTAGAATCACCTGGAGGAATACGCAGAAAAAAGGAAAGAGGACTCCTAATTCTAAGCCCTAAAACCCACAAACGATAGAGAAGGTAGAAGTAAGAGAAATAAGATAAAGCAAAGACTGAGAAGGCACAGCCATGAAGTCAATATCCTAACTACAGAAGGAGTCAGAGTTATGTCAGAATGAAAGAAAAACCACTGCTTAGACTTCTTATGACTTTTCCTGGCTTTTCTTCCTTCTTGATTATGTGAAAACTAAGCATATCTTTGTACTTTCAACAGAATGACAAGAAACAGAAAACAGGTATGTTGCCATGCCCCAATCCTTAATCTCAGATCTCTGAGAAGCTTTAATTACTTTGATAGTTGAGGGCTTCCTGAGTAAATGCAATTCTGTCACTTTGTAGGCCTTCTTATGCTTGGTGGAGTGGATTTTTTACTAGCCAGTTCAGATAAGGTTTCTATATTGTCCAAAGTAGTTATGAGCTAACCTCCCAGAATTTCTTGCTTGAAATTTTTGAATTAGTATGCATAAGATTTTAATTGTCCTGTTTCAAGCATATAAAAATCATTATTCTTTTCTGATATGAATTTTTAAATGTAGTTTTAAGTACAATTTTTCCCATTTAAAATAGTAGTTATTCACTGAAATGGAAAATGCAAGAGAAAAAATATTTTAGGGCTTGAGTTTATTGCCAAGCATAATAGAAGAAACAGATATTCTAAATTGGAGAATCCACATGCATTTAGCACTTAATAGGGAAAACAGGTATTTACTTTAACTTATTCATTTGAATGTTAAGGAATTTGTCTACATCATGTTTGCATTTCAGCAAATTTTTGGTTTGGGAAAGACATAGGTGATACAAACAAGAAAAGGAACTAAGTCCTGACAGTAAGAATATATTCAGTTCTCTTTGGCTTTCTTTTTTCCTCTTTTTTGTTTGCTTGTTTGTTTCAAGTTTTTATTTAAATTCTAGTTAGTTAAAATATAGTGTAACATTGGTTTCAGGAGTAGAATTTAGTGACTCATCACTTACATATAACATCCAGTGCTCATCACAAGTGCCCCCTTAATACCCAAAGCGCATTTAGCCCATCCCCCTTCACCTCCCCTCCAGCAACCCTCAGTTTGTTCTCTAGAGTTGAGAGTCTGCTTTATGGTTTGCCTCTTTCTCTCTCTCTCTCTCTTTTTCCCTCTTCTGTTTGTTTTAATGTTGGGACTGTACCCATTCCCTACCTTCAATTTATTCCTTTACTCTCTTCCCATTTTACTCTACCAATTCTCTGTGGTTGATGTACTTGCAACCTGCCATTTCAGTATTTTCAGCCCTTGTTTTCCTGAGGAGCAACAGACTTAGTCCAATTCACCTTAGGACTTTTATTTTGTGTTCTAAGTCTCTCTTTTTTCATCTATAAAATGGAGAAAATAGGGGTGCCTGGGTGGCTCAGTTGGTTGAGCATCCAACTTCAGCTCAGGTCATGATCTTACAGTTCGTGAGTTCAAGTCCCATGCCGGACTCTGTGCTGACAGCTCAGAGCCCAGAGCCTGCTTCAGATTCTGTGTCTCCCTCTCTTTCTCTGCCCCTCCCCCATTTGTGCTCAGTCTCTCTCTCTCTCTCTCTCTCTCTCTCTCTCTTTCTCTCTCTCTCTCTCAAAAATAAATAAACATTAATTTTTTTAATGGAGAAAATAATACTGACTTTACCAAGTTGATCCACAAAGTAATGAAAACTCCTAGAAATATCTAAGGTAATATCACAGTAATAATAAACAAACATTAGGACTTTCCCTCCTTTTCTCCTTAGAGGTTCTAGATTATCTGTGTTAGTTCTGTACTAATGGAGAAGAACTCCAACTAAAACCAGGGCAGTAAAAACTGTCCAAAGCAAAACCCAAACTCCAATTAAAGTAATTTAGAAAATTTAGTTCAACAGCTTGGACCACTCCTATGATCAGGCCTCAAAATGTTACATGTGAAAAAGAAACTAAGATTGGTTGAGCTTAATAAACTGTGAGGGAAAACCACCCAAACCACCTTTTTCATGAAAAAAACACAGAAATTAATAAACTGAGGCAGCATGTACAGCACTCATAAGACGTTAAGACTTCTCTTTTATCCTCTACTAGATAAAATGTCTCTTATTAGGATTCATAAAATAATCACTGTGTTAATGTCAGAAATTATTGAAAGTAAATATTTTGATAGAAGAGAAGTTATGTCATTGTTAATACAGTTAGCTTGTATTCTAAAACCATATATAGCATGCTAAACTTTTGTTGTCCTAGGCTAATGAGGAGGAAATAGAGGCAGAGGTTGTGTATTAACTGTGAGTATACTTATGCTAAACAAAAGTGAAATGATGCCACAATGCACTCAGTGGTTGTGATTTGCAGTAGTTGGTTCTAAAGGTAGAGGAAATAGAAATTAAAAAATATATGGAAACAAACGAAAATGAAAATACAACAATCCAAACGCTTTGGGACGCAGCAAAGGCAGTCCTGAGAGGAAAATACATTGCAATCCAGGCCTATCTCAAGAAACAAGAAAAATCCCAAATACAAAATCTAACAGCACACCTAAGGAAATAGAAGCAGAACAGCAAAGGCAGCCTAAACCCAGCAGAAGAAGAGAAATAATAAAGATCAGAGCAGAAATAAACAATATAGAATCTAAAAACACTGTAGAGCAGATCAACGAAACCAAGAGTTGGTTTTTTGAAAAAATAAACAAAATTGACAAACCTCTAGCCAGGCTTCTCAAAAAGAAAAGGGAGATGACCCAAATAGATAAAATCATGAATGAAAATGGAATGATTACAACCAATCCCTCAGAGATACAAACAATTATCAGGGAATACTATGAAAAATTATATGCCAACAAACTGGACAACCTGGAAGAAATGGACAAATTCCTAAACACCCACACTCTTCCAAAACTCAAACAGGAGGAAATAGAAAGCTTGAACAGACCCATAACCAGCGAAGATATTGAATCAGTTATCAAAAGTCTCCCAACAAATAAGAGTCCAGGACCAGATGGCTTCCCAGGGGAGTTCTACCAGATGTTTAAAGCAGAGATAATACCTATCCTTCTCAAGCTATTCCAAGAAATAGAAAGGGAAGGAAAACTTCCAGACTCATTCTATGAAGCTAGTATTACTTTGATTCCTAAACCAGACAGAGACCCAGTAAAAAAAGAGAACTACAGGCCAATATCCCTGATGAATATGGATGCAAAAATTCTCAATAAGATACTAGCAAATCGAATTCAACAGCATATAAAAAGAATTGTTCACC